>NC_090937.1:1554827645-1555136291 GCF_040938575.1 Ambystoma mexicanum | reverse complement strand
CACCAGGTGCCTCACTGTGCACATTCATCACAGCCAGTCCGAAAAGCAGACCTCTAACCCCCACCCAGTCCACCAGGAGTTATGGCATCCACAACTGCCCCAGTCCAAGACCCCTGAATTCTGCAATAGTAGTTGACCTCAGACGACCAACCATAAACCCAGTGGTCATACAAGATCTAAAAGAACGAGGGTTTAAACCTTGGGTGCAGAGACTGCGATATGAACTGAGTGAAGAATGTGTGGGTCAGCATGATCTTGAGCCTCCCCATGTGCCAGTTCCCAAGATTCCCAAGTGCCCGCCATGAGGCACAGTACCTCAATTCCCTGGATCGATGAGCCCAGCTGACCCCACGTGACGGAAGACAGATGGACTGGGCTGGGGCCAATTGCAGCCTGGTATCCCCTATGGAGCAGGCCACCCATGTACAGGGTCTCACCAACCAGCCACATGGATTTTTACTGTATGTATTACATGGTAATGATGATGTGTTGCTTTATAACCTTCTGCTTGTACCAACATTTTCAGCAGAAGGTTCTCATGCAGCAGAGTTATTTGCTGGCTTAACTATTTTTGTGTGATTTAAAACTTGTTATCCTTGCAAGAATCTCTTGGCCTTTTTTCCCTAGAGGGTTGTATTTTTTCTTACCTGAGCGTACAGGGGCATGCTTCCAGCTGCCATCCCCTCGCCACATAGGGGGAGTGTCACAATCTATGTACCTTTCTATTCCAAAGGTTTGGTGTTCACAGTCCCTACTGCAGATATCAGATAAACAACAAGACAACACTAACCTGGTCCAGTAGAAATTCGTAGAGAAGAATGGAAAGCTCACCTAACCTCCTCTCCCTGCGCCGGAGAAACCCAGGTCGAGGAGGGGAAGTCAGGGAAACCCGTGTGGGGGAAAAAACCCTGTTGTACCAGGAACTGAAAAGAAGCGATGGGCGAGTCTTGATTCCCAGGAGTGACTTCGGGAGTTGGACTTGCGATCGCGAACTATCCTGAAGAGAGAAACCAGATGGTGTTTAGAAAGGGGAGAGGTTGCTGCAGTAGGACTCTGGTGAGCGATATACCTTTAAATCTGAATGTCTGTTAAGGGGGTGTAAGACGGCTTGCATGAAGGTTGTATTCTGTTCAGCGCGTGGTAGAAAGTAACTCCCTGTCCTTGCAGAAGAGACTGAAGAATGGAGAAAGATTCGTTTTGGAATGAATGAAAGTATGTTGTATGCTGGGGGGCGTACGGAACTATACGTACTGCAGAGTGTAGGACCAATGCCTTCGGTGTAAGTGTATGGAGAGCTGGTAGGGAAGAGGACCACGGGTAGAGGAGTCTAATAGTGAGAAAAGGGAGAGACGGTTGAAAGATTACAGACAAGCTGAGTATTCGAAGGGTAAAGAGAGCTAGCCTTGAATTACGAACTCACGGAGCGTGGCCTCTGAAAACAGTAGCAACGCGCTGGACCGAAGACGCCGCCGAAGGAAATCCATTCTGCGAGGTTGGGGGCGGAGTCATCCGACACTCTCGGATTCGGAAGGCTGGAGCGCTGCTTTTCCTTGCTACCGCCATGTTGGAGGGGGTGGAGGCGATGCATGAAATTCGTCTCCACCTGTGCCAGAAAGTCCACGTGAGCCGCCCCCTAGAGGGAGCGGACGTGACAGTATGCCCCCTCCGAAGGGCGACGAAACCCGGTTTACCAGGATGTAGCCGGTAAAACCTGCTAACCAAACGGGGAGCATGAACCGCTGAGGCGGGTTCCCAAGAACGTTCCGCCTGAGAATATCCCTTCCAGTCTATAAGAAACTGTAGCACCCCTCTTCTATAGCGTGAATCACAGATCGAGGAGACTTCGTATTCTGGTCCTTCACTTGTCAGGACCGGAGGGGGAGTTCCCTTCTTGGACACATGGAATCGGGATTGTACGTCAGGCTTCAACTGAGAAACATGGAATGTAGGGTGTATGCGTTTCCAAGAAAAAGGGAGACGTAACTTGAAAGCAGCCAGGCCTTTATTTTCAAGAACCAAAAAGGGTCCAAAGTATCTCGGCGATAATTTTGAAGGTTTCAAACTCTTGGGGAGATATTTACTCGACAACCAGACCTTGTCACCAACTTGAATGGAAGGTGTGGGACTCCGATGTTTGTCGGCTTGTATCTTATAGCGTTCATGAGCATCCTTTAGAGCTACCTGTGCATTTCGATGTCCTTGTTGAATGGAGGTGATTAACCAGTCTAAATCCGGAAAGGAAGTATCCGTGGGAACAGTCGATGGGTACACCTCTGGATGAAATCCAAATGTACTAAAGAAAGGACTAACACGTATGGTGGAATGAACCGCATTATTATAGGCAAATTCTGCTATAGGCAGTAAAGCCTTCCAATTATCTTGTAAAGCTGATATATAACATCTTAGATATGCTTCCAGGGTTTGATTTAAACGTTCAGTCTGGCCGTTGGTCTGAGGGTGGTATCCTGAACTGAGCGCCCTTGAGATCCCTAGTAAACAACAAACATGTTTCCAGTACTGTGACGTGTATTGTGGTCCTCGATCCGAGATAATGAACTCCGGTAGTCCGTGGAGTGAAAAATGCGTTCCATGAATACCCTGGCCATAACAGGTGCAGATGGAACAGATGGGAGAGGGACGAAATGCGCCAATTTGGTCAAAGAGTCTATCGTCACCATGATGGTATTACAACCCTCTGACCTTGGTTAATCCACGATAAAGTCTGTTGATATTATTTGCCAAGGTTTCGTAGGAATTTGGGTTAGGATAAGTTTGCCAATAGGAGAAATCCTTGGGGTCTTGGTTTGTAGACACACCGGACAAGACGCGACATAGTCCATTACATCCTTGCGAAGTGTCGGCCACCAGAAGTGCCGTTGAATTTGTTCTGTAGTATTGAGAGTACCTCTATGCCCGGCTGCCTTGGAGTCATGACACATTTTAAGTACCTCTAATTGTAGTTCTTGATCGGGAAGGTACATCTTGTCTTCCCTGAAAAGAAGACCCCGATCAGCAGTAAGTCCTAGTTCTCGCAGGGTATCGTCCTGATCCAAGTCTAAATTTCTCGTCCTTTGGGCTACCTTTTGAAGAAAAGAATGGACAACAAACACTGTGACCAGGTTGGGAAACATAGGTTCAGGCTGAAAGGGAGCTCCTTTTAGTGGATTACTGCGGGATAAAGCATCCGCTTTGAGATTAGTCTTGCTCGGTATGAAAGTGAATGTAACCCGAAAGGGTGAAAAAAAATGCGCCCATCTAGCTTGTCTACTATTGTTAGTTTGGGCATATTGCAGTGCTCGGAGGTTGTGATGGTCGGTTCTTATTTCAATAGGAAATAATGCTCCCAAAAGCAAATGACGCCATTCTTCAAAAGCCCTCTTGATCGCGAGCAACTCTTTCTCGAGAACCGTGTAATTTACTTCTGCCGGGGACAGAGTCTTCGATAGGTAAGCAATGGGTCTTTCGAAACCCCTGACGTCCGGTTGTAACAGAACCGCTCCAATACACTGGTCTGCGGCATCTGATTCCACTATGAATCTGTGAAGCTGATCCGGCATTGCCAAGATAGGAGCTCTAGTAAATAAGGCTTTTAGCTCCTGAAAGGATTCCTGAGTTTCATTTGTCCACCGAAACACAACCCCTTTCTTTAGCAGATGAGTGATGGGATGGGTGAGGGTAGAAAAATGAGGAATGAAGCGCCTGTAGAAATTCGCGAAGCCAAGAAATCGCTGTATTTCTTTAACTGACTTGGGGGCTGGCCAATCAAGGATAGCTGACACCTTTGAGGGGTCCATGGAGACTCCATGATCGGACAGGATATACCCTAGATATGCCACTTTGTCTTTATGGAATTCGCATTTCTCTAATTTACAAAAGAGATGGTTCTTCTGTAGTCTGTGTAAGACTTCTTTAACATGAATGACATGGCCTGCAAGGGTGGATGAAAATACCAAAATGTCATCTAAATAGACAATGACAAAATGTAGGGCTATATATGCAAAAATGTGGTCCATAAACCTTTGGAATATTGCCGGGGCATTGGCTAACCCAAATGGCATTATACTATATTGGAAATGACCAAATGGTGTCCGAAAGGCAGTCTTCCATTCGTCCCCTTTTCTTATGCGGATGAGGTGATAAGCACCGCGTAGATCCAGTTTAGTGTAGAGTCTAGCTCCTCTAAGCGCTTCCAAGATATCCGGGATAAGTGGCATGGGATACTTGTCCGGCACTGTGATCTTATTTAATCCTCTGAAGTCAATGCAGGGACGTAACTCGGTCGTGTTTTTCTTTGGAATAAAGAAGAGTGACGCCGCTGCAGGAGAGGTGGATTCCGTGATTAAGCCATTTTCTAGATTTGTCTTCAGATATTCTTTCAGTGCCTCTTTTTCCTTGGCGGACAATATGTACATGCAGCCAAAGGGAAGAGGACTATTCGGAATCAGATCTATACAACAGTCATCTCTGCGGTGAGGTGGTAATTCGGTGAATTCTGTTTTTGCAAAGACCTGGTGGAATTCCTGATATTCCTGAGGAAGAGTGTTTACTTCGTTAAGAATCTTATTTGTGACACAAAAAGACTCCTGAGAGTGCTTGTTCTTGGAGGTGGAGGCGACTAAGTTATGGCAGTTGTGAACACAATGTTCTGACCCCAAAAAAAGAGTTCCATCTCTCCAGTTAATAAAGGGGTTGTGAAATCTCAGCCATGGCAATCGTAAGATTACAGGATAATGTGCAGTCTTGATTAAATCTAATTTCAGGATCTCTTGATGTGCCGCTATAGTCATTGTGAGAGGGGAAGTGTGGTCTTTTATGGGACCGGAAGTAAGAGGGCTACCGTCCACACTCTCAACTGGGATCATTAATGCCTTGGGTAATTTTGGAATCCCCTGTTTAGTAGCAAAGGTGTCATCTAAAAAATTTCCTGCGGCTCCGCTATCGATAAGTGCGGGCACGTTTTCCAATCTTGTGCTACCCCAGGCTAGCGTAACTTCAAGTACTATCATCTGATTTTCTGTGGATAAATCTTGTTGAACCCTGGGAATGCTTTGAAGGGAACTAGTAACTCTGGAACCCTGCACCGTCGTTCCCCTTACGGTCGGGCGCTGGCGTTTCCCGCCTTCCTAGGGGGAGTATGGGGACATTCCTTAACCAAGTGAGAGCTCTCTCCACAATACATACAAAGACCCTGAGTACGCCTTCTGGTACGTTCACCCACAGATAAAGGACCTCTAGTATTGCCCATTTGCATCGGCTCCTCGGAAGGAACTGGTCTAATAGGAGATAGGGTACCTTTGGTGGTTTGTCTGCTCTTTCCTTTTCTTCTTTCCTTCTTTCTTTCTTGCAGTCTATAGTCTAACTGCATAACCAGTGAGATGTATTCCGCCATGTTATGTGGACGTGGGGCTCGGGACACCTCGTCCTTTAAATCCTCAGAAAGTCCTCTTCGGAATATGGTCATCAAAGCTTCATCGGCCCATGCCGTGTCAGAAGCTAGTTGCTTAAAGCGTGTGATATAGGAAAGGAGATCCTGACTACCTTGTTTACAATCCAATAACTTTTCCTGTGAGGCAATGGTTATCTCCTGTCTCCCAAACATACTCTTTATGCTGTTACAAAAAGCAGGGTAGGAATCAAGTATGGGATTGTTACTGGTAACCAAAGGAGTGGCCCAAGCTAACGCAGCCCCTGACATTTGGGCAATCATATGGCCCACCGTGTCTCTATCTGTCGGGAAAAAGGCTGCCTTAAAGGCGAACTGTACAGAACAGGACTCAAGAAATTCCTTGACTGCATGGGGATTACCATCGAAACGACTTGTGGGTAATGGGCCAGGAGGTACTTCCGAGCTATGGGCTGCTCGACCCACCTGTTGCCTCAAGCTGGTATTCTCTAGCTTCAATAGCTGTACCTCGGATGACAGGGACTGAACCGCTGCCATTAATTGTTGTATTTGTTGTTCCATAATGGATCCTCTGATTCTGTCAATAAAGACTGTGAGGCCGGTATATAATTGAAAAATTTCGGGCGTTGCTAACTGTCACAATCTATGTACCTTTCTATTCCAAAGGTTTGGTGTTCACAGTCCCTACTGCAGATATCAGATAAACAACAAGACAACACTAACCTGGTCCAGTAGAAATTCGTAGAGAAGAATGGAAAGCTCACCTAACCTCCTCTCCCCGCGCCGGAGAAACCCAGGTCGAGGAGGGGAAGTCAGGGAAACCCTCGTGGGGGAAAAAACCCTGTTGTACCAGGAACTGAAAAGAAGCGATGGGCGAGTCTTGATTCCCAGGAATGACTTCGGGAGTTGGACTTGCGATCGCGAACTATCCTGAAGAGAGAAACCAGATGGTGTTTAGAAAAGGGAGAGGTTGCTGCAGTAGGACTCTGGTGAGCGATATACCTTTAAATCTGAATGTCTGTTGAGGGGGTGTAAGACGGCTTGCACGAAGGTTGTATTCTGTTCAGCGCGTGGTAGAAAGTAACTCCCTGTCCTTGCAGAAGAGACTGAAGAATGGAGAAAGATTAGTTTTGGAATGAATGAAAGTATGTTGTATGCTGGGGGGGTACGGAACTATACGTACTGCAGAGTGTAGAACCAATGCCTTCGGTGTAAGTGTATTTAGAGCTGGTAGGGAAGAGGACCACGGGTAGAGAAGTCTAATAGTGAGAAAAGGGAGAGACGGTTGAAAGATTACAGACAAGCTGAGTATTCGAAGGGTAAAGAGAGCTAGCCTTGAATTACGAACTCACGGAGCATGGCCTCTGAAAACAGTAGCAACGCCGCCGAAGGAAATCCATTCTGCGAGGTTGGGGGCGGAGTCATCCGACACTCTCGGATTCGGAAGGCTGGAGCGCTGCTTTTCCTTGCTACCGCCATGTTGGAGGGGGTAGAGGCGATGCATGAAATTCGTCTCCACCTGTGCCAGAAAGTCCACGTGAGCCGCCCCCTAGAGGGAGCGGACGTGACAGGGAGGCCTACTCTGAGAAAGAAGTGAGGACATTGCCAGATTCATCACACCATATAGCAAATTTACCATATAGTAAATATACTTAATAAGAGTGAACATATGCTGACGGGAGTGGTCACCAGGTACATGGACATCACTTGCCTTATACCTTGCCATGAATCCTTCTCCCAAAAAAGGACCATGATATAAACCACTGAAAATTCATAACTCACTCTAGGACCTCCCAGCAAGCTCCCTCTCCTACACGTGCTCACTCTATGAAAGCTGTCTTTATTGAATTAATCTCCACACTAGCTACTCCCATTGGCTAACACTATCCAACCCCTCCAATCCCTGCCTTCAATGATAACTCTTCCTACCCACTGAACAGCTGAAGACTATCAGGCTTGGTAACATCTTCTATTACCTGGACACAAGTGCTCCCACCTTGCCCTCACCACTGCTGTTAACTATGCCACATTTTCCTACCACATTGATCTTATAGCTTCCTCTCCTAACAAGCTTTCCATGAGCTTTCATGCCATGAATGCCCCCTAAACATCATTCTACTTCCTCTTCCCTCCCACCAAGTACTTTGTCTCTTACTGGGTTCTCTCAGATACGCACAATACATGATGTCACCTGTTCTCATCTCTCTTTCTCCTGACTCTCTCTCTATCAGCTGGCTACTTCTCAGCTTGATAGAAGGTGGCCAGAGTTATTTGCATCATAAAAGAACTTACTGCTGACACTGATAATCTTTCTAGAGATCTTTAAATGTTCTGTCCCACCACTCCAAAATCCCTGAGAGAATGTTCTTTAACTGTATGATCAATTAACACCAGATACACACACTGTGAATCCCTCTTCTATTTGGGTTTCACACCAACAATTCCAGGGCAACTGCTCTTACAGAAGACTTCAATTTAACTACCATCCTACCACTGCTCACCACTTCTACCTCTCATTTATCCTTAGTATACTTGATCTCACTGCTGACATTGAAACTGTGGACATTTGTTTCCTCCTTATAACTCTCCCCTATCTGGGCTACACGGTCAATGTACTTGACTGAAGGCCTCTTACTTCTTAGACTGCCCCATCATTTTCTGGAACTCTAACAGCTCCTCCCTAACCCCTCTTTCCATTGGTGTCCCAAATGGATTAGTCAATCTCACTTCATTTTATAACTTCTCCATTGCATTTGCTGCTCAAATATTCTTTGCTTTTCCCTCTTGCTCCACAGGAATATTGAAGTACATCACTCTACCCCGCTGGTTGGCAGTATGCAGTCTTATATTGAAGTCTTCTATGAACAACGTGATCTTCCTAATCCCCACTACCAAACCCACTCCCCAATCTCCTATATCCTTTTCTCTGGAGCCCCTCATTCCTTCTCTAGGGCTTGCAAATGTTGGGGTGGTCAGGAAAGTTCCCAGTGAGGAAGAGGGGTTCATATTGTGTGCGCCATATTTGTGACTGGGATGTAGCAAAGTTGCTGCAATGTTGCAATTTTATATGTATTCAGTGTAGTTAATGTGAATGAGATGCATTACTTTTAGTGTTCGTTTTTGCGTAAATTGATACATTTTAGATCTCCACATGTGCAGCAAGATAAATGTCAAAATGGCCAAATAAATATAAACACGATCTAGATATGGTATGCTACAAAGTGCCTAGAAGCTGGTCAATGAGGAGTTTCATAATGCCAAAAGCAAGGAAGAGGACTTGTCATGGAAAAGGCACTGTGAAGAGGACACAATAGTTATTAACACTGATATACACAAAGAGTGAATTTACAAATCTACATGTGGTGGAAGCTTTCCATACATTTTTTAAACTCTGCGGTCAGGGTTTTGCAAGGCGAATTCTGAACGACTGGGAAAAACTGGTTTTGCAGGGTTGTAGGCCGAAGAAGAGGTAATGATTAACTGAGCAGATGGTTAGCTGACTGTTACGCTCACCTGGCTCCCTCAGGGGCGTCGATCGGACCCGGACAGCTGCGACCTCCTCCAACGTGAGCGTAGCACGGGGATGACAGACTGGACTGGACTGCCTAATCTCGTCTGCTTGACCCGTAGAAATATTCTCCTGCAAGTGGAGAAAGGGATTCAGCCACTCGTGGATTTTAGTAATGGCACCCCACTGTTCTCCCCACTAATCACCACCGATATTCACTTTCTGTAAGCTCACCTTATGTTTGTAAATGATGAGCTCTCCATCCTGAGTGGAATGCAGGGGGACGTAGATACCAGTTACTTCACTGGTTTGAGGGCGTTGGAAGAGTTCCGGATGAATATTGACTCTGAGGTTCCAGGCGAGAACCCGTAAGTATAAAGTTCAAAGAGTTCAATATGTCCAATGTTCACTCTTGTACATTCCTTTCTTGTGTTGCAGCTGGATCCAAGGGACAATTGTCTTGTGGCAGCTGATGGTGTTGAGGTAAGAGTCTGTATTACCCAACACTGTCTGGCAAAAGATGCGTGTGTTTAAATTGCTGGTTTCTCTCTCCTTACAGGTGCGGCGTAAGAAGTTGCGGTTTGTTACAGAATAATGCCTCCGGTTGTTAATCAGGTAAGTCTCTGGTGGAGAGGTTGTATTTGTTGGCTCTCTCGGCTCACCTTATGTTTCTTTTGTCCCGTAGATGGTGGAATTCGGCAGAGAAAATGATGGAGGCTGCGCCGGATTGAAAAATGCTGTGAGGACTGGTGAGTATGGCGCGGCTGCTGGGGTTTTATTAAATACCTGGATGCCTGCTCCCGGGGCTGATGGGCTTGATCCAGATGCCCGGGGGTAGGCATCATGACACTGACAAGATAGCAAGGGTTTTTATGGCTTGGCAGTATGGTGGAAGGATGATGTAATCTGTAAAGTGCATGGAGCTTGTTATTTATTGTTCAGGGCGATTCGGTCATCTGTTTTTGGCCAGCAATAAACTAGGGGTGAAGGGATGCTTGAGGCCGATACTTCATGAGTTCCGATTGTTTTCTCAGGATATGACCAGAGGCCATGCGTGTTGAATTGGTAGTCAATTCGATTAGCATGTTCCAAAGATGCCAGCAAGTCAGGGTGGGTGAGATGGTTATCTCCAGTTCAAAGGTAACATGTTTATTATTCCCCTCACCATATTGTTTGAAGTACTCTTGCAAACCATGTCCAATTATTCCGGGTCCGGGTTTAGACAGTCTCAGGCCAGCTGAAATTTGTAATAAATTAGGTTTGTATGTGAATGTGTTACTATGTGATGATGTCACGATCTACCATGGACAAATCGTAAAAGTGGATGTGTTGTACACATGAGCTGAAGATGGTAGTTAAGATTATTGTGACCAATGAGAACAGGGGAATTTGAGAAAGATTTGATTTCTTTTGTATAGGTATCGACACATCACATGTGGAGGATTGCAGGGGATGTTTGTAATAAAATGTATGGGAGTGTTTTAACTGTTGCAAAAATGTATATAATGTGTCAATTTATGTCATCTTGTGTGGTTTGGAGAGACTCACGTTAGTTTGACTCTACAGCATCATCTGGCCCCTCCCCGGACGATTGTAGAATAAACTTATTATACATACAAATGTGCACTAGCTTCTTAAGTGGTGGGACTGCTTTGGGTTAAGGTGATTAGAGGCCCATCCGCACACAACCTTGAGTCCTCTTTAGCAATGAAAATAACTTAATTAATTACATTACTGTCACTGCCACTCTGGCCAGGATCAACTTTGTAAATCTCAGAAAAAACAACCACATATCACTCACTACTCAGCAAAAATTCTAATCTCACACTCATTCTCAGAAAGATGATAGAAAAGGGTCAATAAAGGCTTCAATGGGTCACCTCTGAGTGGCACTTGCACCTGCGATGGCTGAAGGGTTGATGATGCTATCTGTGCCAACCATAATGCTATTGATGTTCCAAAGATGCAAATGGGAGGGCAGTAAGCCTGGTCCAGTTCATCATCTCAACCATTAAGTGTGGGATTCTTTTAGATGGCTGCACTGCATCACACTATAGCAAATGGTTGTGATGCTATTATAGCTGGACGCTTCTGTTACTAATGTGGTAGTGGCCCTGGCAGTAATTGCTCCAACTAGTGATGTGTTAGAGGTAAAGTTGAGACTGTCTCCTTCTAGACATATTTGGGTTTGACTGTAATTATTATACTTGGAAATTACGGTGTGATGCCTGCTCCAAGTTTCCCCCATACTCTCTGGCCAAACTCCTTGGGTCCCCTCCCCTCACCTACTTGTGAGGCAAAAGACCTTAGGATCATATTTGAAAACCTCTCTCTCCTTCTCTCCACACATAACATCTCCTCGGGGGCATTCTACCTTTCCCCACCTTCCCCCAGAAGCTCAATGTCTCCAGAGCCCTGGTTCTCTCTATTCTTGTCTACTGCAACAACCTCTTCCTCAACCTTCCTCTTTCCTCCCTTCACCCACTCCAACTAATCCAGAATAGGGCAGCAAGACCTATCCTTGGCCTCAAGCCCAGAGACCGCATGGTTCCAGCCCTAAAGTCTCTACAATGGAACCCAGGGACTGCAAGGATCATATTCAAAACCCTTTGCATCAACCATAAGGCTGCCTTGGACTACTGAGCCCATAATTCAATGAAAAGGTAAATAAACCCAGTCATGCACGTTTCTGAGTGTGCCTTTAATCCTGAGATATTCGGAGCCAGCTCATTTACAGCTCCAATTTAAAAGCACCGGAAAGATTTCCATCCATTCAATTATCAATTCCCTTTACATATGAATATGTAAAAGGCTGAAATCACCCGCAGGGGCATTGTGGACTACCAATCCCACAATTCTGAGCGGCTGCTCCCAGAAGTCTAAGCGCATGTCGGCTCAGTTCCCACACAACTCTAGGAGACGAAAGGAACGCCAGCAGTCACTGTTCGCCTTTCCAAGCAGCAGGGCCCTGGGTTATCTGCGGCCAAAATAAGGTAATGAAACATCTCTATTGACAAAAAGCGGCATTGAGGTGCATTATGTCTTGACAGCACAATGTCCACAAGATCAGACAATTAACACGCCGTTTTGTGCTTGTGTTTATACAGGCTGCCCCTCGGCCCAGACCAGGCTATTTCAGTCCACGGCCGTAAATTGTGCGAAATTCCTCCACTGGCATTTCTTTCCCAGCGAGTTACAACCGTGATGAATTACAAGGTTGATATAAGTAAGCGATCTTTGCACTCTAAATATTAATGTACTTTTTACTGCTCAATAGGGGTAGGGAGTCACAGCAGTTAATGCATGGTATACATGCTTTGTTTTCCCCTCTGCAGGCGTTTTTAAATTCGCGGTTGCCCGCATGAATTGACTTGCCTTGTTATTTAACTGGGCCTCAAGAGAAAACACTATTTTCTTCCTTTAAAATAACAGTGAGTACAAACCCATTATTTTGTGAATTATCTTATTGGGCCCCCAGTTTTTTATAAAAAGTTTTTTTATAAAAATATACATGTCCTTCCTCATTATAGGGCCTCCATCACGTGAAGCGCCACTGAGGGGAGCATTCACGATGGGATTTATTCCACCCCACCAGTTTGCCAGCCCCTGAAAGATTCAGAGGAGGTGAGCAGGTGCCATACAGTAAACCAAGAGAGCTGTAGTTGGATATCAAGTAAATAGATTTTTGAGTAAACACAGAGATGACAACTGCATTCACTTGCTTTCTTTCTTAGATCAAAGGCTCTCTTGCCACATACACCCCCCACCTTTGGTTTTACCAAGAGGCAACGCAGAATTGGCGTTTGCTCTCCTGTCCTGAAGAAGGTTGAATATTAAGTCACGACACGAGGGGACTGTCTCATCCTCATTAAGAGAACTCAACCGAAACATGTTGACAATGGTTTTCTAAACCCCCTGAATACCAACAGAGGGGCACATTGCAAAACAATTGAGTGTTTAATTTACAACTGTCTGACCTATTATTGTGATCTAAACAGAAGATCACTTTTTTCTATTTCTTTGTAAACATGATGACTGTATGAATGAGTTGTGAATGAACTGTTTGGGAAAGGATGTATTGCGGTTGGTCTGTGGAGCCGACTAATGAATATAAACATTGTATATATTTTTGTATGACATATGCATTTGTACAATAAACAGAAAACTATTATGTTATGAACAATAGTCAGCTGTCATCTCTAGTCTAGTTGGCCCAATTTCCTTCCCTCTGGAAAGGCCTCCCTCTCGCCCTCAGACTTGAGCCAGATCTTCTTAAATTCCAGAAACTTCTAAAGACCTTCCTTTTCTCCCCTTCCTTCCCTCTCCCCCTACCCTGCTAAACTATCCACAGGCGGCTACAACTGGGGCTGGTCCGTTCAGAGGCATACAGGGACCAGACCACCGCCTGAACCAGTCCTTCCCAGCATCCTTTGCCAGCACTTGCCCTCAGGCTCCCTCTCCCGGACATCACCCAACCCATTCCTCCTGTACACTGCACTTTTCCTCGCCTCCACCCTCTTTACCCTGGTACTAGCTTCCTTGGCCTGAACAGCACTTGCCCACCCGCCCATGGGGTCCCCCCACTCTTGCACTTCTCCCTCTGCAACATTACACCCTTGCACTTATCACCTTGTCAATCACATGCACAGCAGGATTGTCACAAGGCAAGTGTAACCAACTCTTTGTCTTGGTTGCTGTTTCCTTAAGATAACCCATGCTCCCCACACTCCTCCCCTTCTTGTCTTGTGGTGCCTAGAAACAATTGTGTATAGGCGCCATACGAATGTCAAATAAATAAATAAATAGTTAATATCCCATAGAGGTCCATAATCCAGACTCAAGGAGTAAATGCTAAATTCAATATGCAATAGCAGTACGGACATGCAAGCAACCTGAAAAAAATAAAATCAAAAGGCCAGGATAATATCCAAGCAATGCATTTAGTTTGTTCTACTAAGTGCAATCTAAGTAAAAGCATTTGACAAGGGCAGAACGTTTTTCTAAGGATTTTATGTGGATGTTCTTTCCTAAGAGGATATAATTACTGCCAAAAGAGGCCAAACATGTTGTCACAGAAGCGCACAATGATGGTCATTTGTTGCAGAGCAGGAACATTTCTTTTCCAAGGACAACATTTCTCTCCTCTCTCCTGACTTTTTTTTTATTGCATTACAGACATGTTCTCCTCATTGAGATTTTGTCACAAAGCATCATTTTGAGTTTTTCCCACTCCTTTTTTTATTGCTACAGGTTAATATAAACAGACACACTGTCGATTTCAACAATTTGTTTCGGAAAAGCATCAGTGCGGTGTTATCAGCTCTTATTGCATTGCTGGCAAATGACAATATTGGGCCTCATTCCGGGTTTGGCGCAAAGGGATACCGGGCACCGGTAAGGACACCGGTGCCGGTAATCCCTTTGCGCCCTATTCCGAGTACCCTTAGCGGGTCCCTGCCTTAAGGACGGGACCCGTTAAGGGACTTTAGAGCAAATAACGGTACCGCAAATTGCGGTACCGTTATTTGCTCCCTCCCCATTCCCATTGAGCCGTATGGGGGCTCAAATGAGAATGGGGATTGCCTTTTTCAATGGGGACTTACCGGTCCCGCAAAGGTTGGACTAGACCGGTAAGTCCCCATTGAACCAGGTAGGAGTCGGAACCGGTTTTGGAGGCAGCCATGGCGCAAATAGCGCCATGGCTACCTCCAAACTCGGAATGAGGCTCAATATGTTGCTGATGTTGACCCAGGGCGACCTGCAACTGATCATCTTTAAGAGAGAGACTACAGAAATTGATCCAGGCCTTTAGGGTAAAGTGGGATTCATTCATAAGGAGAATACATTCATGAAATGAAAGCATGCTCCTGATGAGGACCCAGAGCAGGCTGCCTTTGATCATCTGTAAGAGGCAATGCAGACATTGATCCGAGCCTTCAAGGCACAGCGGGATTCATTCATGAAGGGAATTCATTCACGCATGGACGGTCTCATGATGCATTCGAAGGGTCTCTTTGACAGCTTGCAATTGCTCAACAAGATTCATGACACTAGTGATGTGTCTGTCATTCACTGCACACAAAGCATTGAACGTTCTCCACGAAGGAGGACGAAGGCGTTTTCTTCCAAGGAGCGGCAAACATTTGATAGGAGGATGTGTTTAGTCAGCATGGCATTGAAAGTTGAAGTGTGGCGCACAGGCCACGGCTCTCTGGTCTGGTATGTGAAATGGGCATATTAGCTACTGCCTCTCAGCTGGTACACATGCAATAGAGCAGTGAGGTTGCCACCCCAAGTACTTATATGACCTGCGTCAAGCTACCAGTTTATGGATTCAGAATGCCTACACAAACACTAATCAAATTGCTAGAATTCTACTGGGAATACACACATGTGTAATACAGCTTTGTTTGAATGGTTAGACTATCATCTGGGTAGTTTCCTTTGGAAATGGCGTTTTTCAATCTCTTTGGAATTTAGGATTGTGGGAAAAACGACATCTGCAAATCTTTAAAACAGAACAACTTAGATATTTTCCAATCAGGTTGTGCCCATTTCTTGTCAAAGAGATCTCTTGTTGGACATGCCATTGTCTTGGGGTTTGCATGGTTCCATGTGATAATGTCCCCGCCAAAATGTCGCCATGCAAGAAATTTGCCGAAAAATTGCAGTTTTTTGCGCAGACATTATTACATGGAACATGAGGGGGACACCCCCGACACTCCCAAAATCTTTTTGTTTTTTCAAGGGGAGCGGGGAACACCCCTGAAACCCCCGCTACCCCTCTCCCTATATGTATGGTCACCTATATAATGTCGCCACAAACATTTCCCGGCAACATTATGTACGGTGACCATATATATATATATATAGGGACGTTATTACCTGATACCATTTGCATTCTTTGGTTATCTCTGATTACTCCTTCTGCAATTGAAATTTTACACCAGCCTGTAAAATGAGGCATTGTACAGGTGGCCAGGATACCAGAGAGCACCTTGCCAGTGTGTTTCCTTCATGAAAAGGGCCAAACTGAACTCTCGCTGTTTTCTTTTCGCATGACCAACCACCATGTGGTATCTCTTGGGACTAAGGTACTGGGGAGTTTCTCCAGACAGCAATGTTTTCCTTGCATTGCCCACGATAAAAATGGATGGCCGAAAGGGTGCATTGTCTAATCCTTCAGAGTTTCTAACAGTTGGCTACGACCTTACAAGAAAGACATTTTCTGCCACTTGCCCGAACCTAAAGCAAAAGGGCCAGAGCAACTTGGCATTTACCAAGCTGGGGACGCCACCCCTGAATGGGACAAGAAGTCAGCACAGGCTTTACCAGTGTGATTCAAAGAAATCCTTCCTATTCGAATCATGACCAGACACTGGTCTCAACATTCATTGATGCCAATTAATGGCTCCTAGTGATTGCACTGAATGCAAAAGCATTTTTTAATGGGGGGTCTCCCAACCCCCGTTTTTTAACCCCTTAAAACCCATTACAATAAAAATAAAATCTTTACCTTTAAAAAAAAGACATTTTTTGATGCATTTTTTTCGATGCTTTTGCATTCGATGCTATGTTTCTCGAGGGTATCACTGGATACCCAATTAATACTATTTGAAAGTCCTCCTTGATATATTACTGATATTCCTAGCACATGAATTTGAGATTCTCCCTTACTGAGTCTTAGTGATCTCCTTTTGCAATCTGGCATGGTACATTTTCAGAAAGTATGATGCACAAATATTGCACCAGCATTTCCCCCAAGGAAGATGCAGATTCTGGTATTTGATATGAGTCCTGTTATAAAGAAAAGTAGACTAACTGCTCTAGTGTTGACTAAAATATAATTCTCTGAAATGTTGGTATCAGTGGAAATAAAACTGAATGAGCCCCTTATTTTAACCTTTGAGTTCGATGAGAAATGATGCGAGCAGATATGCTCTGTTGTGTAGGTTGTAGACAAAGGAAGCTAAACTTTGCTTCTGCTTCTGACCAAAATACCATGTGATTGATGGAAAATCACATCTCTTCTTGTCCCAAATGGAAAATATAATGTATTTAAATGAGCACTTGGGACACACCAATGGTTGCAGATTGGTTGCCTCGTGCCTCTTGCACATACAAGCATGGTTACCTTCCAAGACTGAGATCCTGCTACTGGGCCTAGGGAATCCACTGCCTCTACTGTTCACCTAGACTCTGTTCATTTATTTATTTGTTTATTTATTTATTTATTTAAATGTATAAGGCGCACAGCAGCCCTAGGGCATAGTGGTGCTGTTACAGAATTCTTGCTTGGTTGCACAGTTGCATGACAGTTTAGGATACAAGTAGTGTTGTAGAGAATGTACAGGTTCCTTGGTTACAGTGGAACAATTACAGTGGTCTGGTCCCCGTCATGTAATCCACATTCGCAACATGGCCATCAAAATTGACAAGGACTTGTCATTTATACCACAAATAAAAAATGTGTGATCATTGCATCTGGACCTACGGAGTGTTGCTGACCAAAACAGTGCATCATTTCAAAAGGCACAGAAGGACACTCTACGTTCTGTCTTCGGCCTAAAGAAATCTGGCCACATTAGACAGACCGTGAAAACACTGGTCCCTGATAAAAGAACACTTCAACGTAATGATAGCATGCTTTGCCCTAGAATCCATCCATGGCTGAGGGCCACATTTTATCACCACTGTCTTTACCTTGCTAGCAACCACCAAGATGCCTTCCGCCGGCTTGCATGTGACCTGCAAACAGAAGCTTTTTTGGAGAAAGAGCTTTTCACCACCCAGGCTCTTCCCTCTGAAATTCTGAGTATTCAAACCCAATCACCAGAAGTTCAGAACTTCTCTAAAAACTCATCTCCTACAGGTTACCAACAAAGCCTACACTCATAAATATTATTCTGCAACACATGACATGTATCCCTTAGTACTTTGAAATAACCTCCACTGGTGTAAGCACCATGCAAACAACCATATCTTAAATAAACAGCCAGTATGTAATAACTGACTGTACAAGATGCTGTCTAGAATTCCCGCAATTACATGTTCTCACCCTCCATCACAACATAACCAGGTTACGATTAATCTGTCTCAACCAGATACCACACTGTTCCTTGTAGAGCAACAGCTGCCCAATATAATCCAGCTCCAAAATGGATCCACTGTAAAGTGCTCTAATATTCATTGGGACTAGGCTGGTTCTATGTCGAAAATCCAAAACCCAAAATGTACCTCGTGGTTCTCAAGCTTCTATTTTGCCCTGAGATCATCTGAACACTGTGAAGGGGCATTCAGAAGCATCACCCTATAGCAAAATGTACACCTTCATGGGAACAGTGATCGAAGTGAGCGGGAACGGGTGAGAGCGGTGTTCCACTACTTTTCTTTGTTTCTGTTTACCATTCACCATTCTATACAGAGGATTTGTAAATTCATGTCCTTGTGCAAGTGTTAAGTTTTAATAGCCGCCTTAGTTACTAGTCACTTAGACTCTTGCAATGCCCCGGCTGCAACACAGGTTGCACTAGGCCTGCCGAGACCACAGCTCCACTGCTTTTTTTTCATTACACTTCTACCACTGCATGGGAAGGGCACTGTGGAGGCAGGAGATCCACCCAACCATGGTTGGGAAGTGTCCACAGCCAGTGCTGCATTATCCATTAGGCAAGTAGGCACCAGCCTATGGGACCCACTCCTTTTAGGGACCCCGCGACAATGGATCAAAATGAAGTGGTGCAGAAAATTAAAAAAAGTATTAGGAGATAATTTGCGAGGGGGGGGGGCATTTCGACTGCCTAGGGGCCTCTACAGGGTTTAACCTGGCCCTGTCCCCAGCAGTCACTTAGATAAAGGCATGCTCTGGTTACGCCCTCAATGGTCAAACGTCGCTGCAGAATTGAGGAGAGGCATGTGTGCGTACAACAGCTAAATACAGTGGTGCAAAACTCCTATCGACAAGGGTCGTTCATCGGTCCGGTTTCCGCCATGCTGAAATGGATATGCATGAGGTAAATTTACATAATATGCAAATACACCGGAACAATTTACATACTCATTGATTAGAGTACACTCCTAAGTGGTCTGAAACGCTTGCGGAGTGAAGACGGGCAATTGCGCTTTACTGCTTTTGAAAGGTAATGATATGCCTCCGACGACTACCATTGCATTTAATAGATATTTTATGCATGCATTTAGTGTGGGTCTGCGGTCATGAATTCGATAAATACTCCCTCTATGCACTGTTAGCACTTTAAACCATGTGGGAAGCCCTCTTATACGTGTCATAGGAATGTGTTAATTGTGTTTGATGTCGGGAAAATTCCTGTTCAGTCAAACACAGAAATTACAATTTCCCACTAGCCCATGGCATGGCGCATCCAACAGGATGCTGGCAAGGAGTTGGCATTTAGCTTAATGACACATCTGGGAGATGCAGATGGCGTTCGCTAAAACAGGTGACATGCCAAAGTCCTAACAAAACAGCAGAATATGCCCAGAGCCAGCGAGGCGCTCTCAGGCGTGTGGCTTTGCGCGCTTGGCAACGGAACATAGCACTGTTATATATCAAAGATGGCAGAAGAAATATGGCAGGCCCTGATGTATGCGTAGGTCACCCGTAGCCCGCGGTAGGCAGAACGCTGCCAAATAATGGCCAGTTTCATGATTGTGACAAGACACCTAGACTGTTATTATTTTCCATCATTTTCACTATTAATAGTAATATTATTAGTGTGACTAGGATTAATAATAATGATAATATCCCAAGCATACATGAACATGCGTTATCAAAGAGTATGTTAACCAAATTATATTTATAAAGTCGAATATTTAATTGAATATATTTGTATGAAATTCGGGTACCGCGGACATACCTTATAATTCTTCTCTTATGAAAAAAATATACTAAAGTTCCATTTTAGTTTAACCTGCTAAACCAGCTCCATTGTTATGTGTGTTCTCTCGATAACTGAGGCCATGGGATCACATGTGTGTGCAAATACACAGTTTATATGGAAGAGCCACTATTCGGTAGGTCCTCCTTCACAAGTGTTTATCCATATTCTGATTTCAGCGGCAAAGATTTTAATTGAGTGAGGCTGTGCAGATCCGTTTTTGTAGCATGCGGGCATTATGTGGGAGGCAGGCATACAGGGGCCACCGTAGCTAGCTGCCCCTATAACGTTCCCTGCAACTCCTCTTGGTCCCTCTATGAAGGCTGTGACTTAAGTCATCTGATTGGTGACCTGTTCAAAGTTTGCCCTTCTGTTTGTTTCTGTTTTTTGCAGCTGAAGGTTTCTTTGGTACCCATGTGACTTACCTTACTTACTTTTCATTAACACCCCAAAGCATATAATTTGTATTAGCACCGGGGGTGGGGACGTAACCAATCAGGTTGCTCTGATCACAAACTAAATCTAACGAAGGCTGCGTTCAAAGCAACCTGATGGATGCTGTCCCCACCCTGCCCTCTTCCCCCACCCTCCCTTCCCTTCATTTCAATTTTCTGTCCCTCTTACCCTGACTTACCTTATGAAGCTGCCACTCTGTGTACCTCCTGGCCGCAATGGAAATGGAAGAGGGACTCGGTAAGCAGCCTTGCCTTCCTGACCCATGGCGGCAATCTAAAGAAAGTATTTTCTTTAAATGAACGGATGCCACGAGGGTGCTAACTGCACCAGGGCCCTCAATAAAGGCCTAAGGCCTGAGCATTACGAGGGCCTATGAACTTGGGCCCGGCCTATCAATCACCACCTATTCCAGCACATGCAACAGGTGGTTAAGGCGCTATATAAATGACACATCATTATCATTGTCGTTATCATTTAAAGCTCATTGAAATAAAACAGGCTCTTACCTGCTCTGAGGTGGGAGAGTAAATGATTCTGTGCCATCGCCTCATAAGATATCATTGTGTGATTAATTATACCGCTCTGATTTGGTGAGTGATGCCAATGTGCAAAGCCATCACAAGCTGGGATGATGCAACATGACTAGTCATAATGTTCCCATCTAATTTCCTGTCCCCTGGGTCACCATGATCCTGTCCTGAGTCTTCAGATCTAACTCAACTGCCTCCAACAAGTTGAGGTCTTGGGTCACTTGAATTGAAGACATTGGGCTAAAGTAAACTTAAGTAAATGCAAATCAAAGGAATGGAATAGCATCTCCTTGGTGACACGTAGTCATTCATTAAGTTTAAATATTCGCATTATAGTGGCATGGTGGTGTATGGCATTCACATTTTCAAAGGCATTTGCCTGAGGGCGTGTCACTCTAAACATATGGGGCCTCATTCCGAGTATGGCGGTAAGGGATAGCGGCCACCGCTAACGAGAGCGGTGGCGGTAATCCCTTACCGCCATACTCCGAGTTCCCTTAGCGCCATGGTGCTTTTAACACCTGCTTTTAGCAGGCGTTAAATACCATGGCGCTAAGGGACCTTGATGTTAATTACGCCACCGTAATTTACGGTGGCGTAATTGACGCCTTCCCCACTCCCATTATGCCCTATGGGGCAAGAATGGGAATGGGGAAGGGTAAATGGGGATTGGGGAATTACCGCCCCGCCAACCTTGGAATGGGGCGGTAATTCCGCCAACCACCAAGGCGCTGCCGGTCCGGGTACGGCGTCAACCAAGGCGTTAATAGCGCCATTGGTTAGCACCGTACTCGGAATGAGGCCCATGGTCCTCAATCCAGTAGTGAAACAACAGAAAGTAGCATAAATCTACACTGGACCTGAGGGGAGGAAGAGAGTAGGAGTAGTCGGAGCCACAATCATATCACTGCATGTAAGAAGGGCATGTGGCGCGCTGATTACTTTTAATGAGAAGCTATTTAGATGCATCCTAATTTTGCAGGAATTGGTGAAGTAGGTGCCTTAGTGATGCAGGCTATAGGCGATGGAACTAGTCTAAGCAGAAGTGAACTGCTACTGTCGTCAAAGAACTCAGAAAGAGAAGATCCATAACCTTTTTTGCAGGATATTCAATTGAACAATGAAAGACCAATCTGCGGAGCAATGCAGTCACCTAGTAAACCAGGCAACAACTAGTTATTGTTACTGGAGTCTGCTTAAAGTAGGAGAGATGTTTAGTTTTGGTTGGAATGCAGCAAACACAGAAGCACTAGATCCTTACTTGAAATATTTGCCGTCTCTCTAAGTGCACCCACATCTCCTCGATTAAACCTCTGTTATACCAAAGGAGTGAGTGATCTGATCTCCAGGGTGGGAGAGGTGTGTGTCAGTACTGTGATGAGGAAGAGTAGGACTAGAGGTTTAAATAATCAGACCATTACCGCATATCATTCTTCCTTGCCCCATTACTTATGATACATACAAAAGTCCGTAGATTACTCCTTCAGTTTCTAAGAAAGGAGACATCGAGACTTAGCTTTGAAAAATCCAATGAATTAATTTATACTACCAAGACCTCAAGGCAGGATGGACGGATGAGGTCTTATCGCAAAAAAATGATCATTTGTCTCTGGGGTGTGTTGAACCAGTAGTGATGTGTGTATGCTGATGGAGTGGTTGCCATGAAGATCTTCTGTACAGAAGCAACCCAAGAAGCAGCCATACCTCTGGTGGATCTAGCCTGCATAACCTAAACACCAGTGACGGGGGTTCTGTATTTGTATATGATGGGGATCACTGGCGTAACAGGGGCCCCTACAGCGCCCGCGATGCGGGGGGACCTACCAGCACATGTCCTGGGATGGGCCCCCACTTGTAGATAAAAAATATATATAGATTTTTTGCGCAAAAAAATAAATATTTTTTTCTTTTTGAATTCACTGTGCATTTATAAAGAAATTATTTCTGTAACAGAAATCATTTCTTTATGAAGTCAGAGTGACTTCAAAAAGAAACAATGGGCCTCATTACGGGTTTGGCGGCAACCGTGCCATTGCTACCAGCAGGTTGCCGCCAGACCCGTAATGATTTACCGGCACCCGACTTCCCGGTAACACCGGGGGATTACAACCCTGGCGGTCTGGGAATTCAGGCGCCGGCAAATGGTAAGTCCCCATTTCCATAAAGTCCTATCAGACTCTATGGGAATGGGGACCACAGACGCACCGGCACCGTTAGTAAAGATGCCGGTGCTTCCGTAAAAACTATGCGGGTGGGTGGCATTCTACCCGGCAGGTCTGACCTGCCGGTCAGGACGGCAACCGCCCGCAGAGCTGTAATATGCCGGGCCGGAAACAATGGTGCCGGTGAGCTTACCGGCACCATTGTTTACAGTCCGGCATAGTTGTAATGAGGCCCAATTTCTTTTTTAAGTGTTAGGGCTCCCCTCAACCCCATAACGGCTGCCTGGGTGTGCCTGTATGGTGAAAGGGTGCACACTTAAATGTATAGGTGGCTGCCTGTCTGAGTGTATGGTGAAAGGGTGCACACTTAAATATATAGTTGGGTGCCTGGGTGTGTGTGCCTGTATGGTGAAAGGGCGCACACGCAATTTTATGGGTGGCTGCCTGGGTGTGCCTGTATGGTGAAAGGGTGCACACTTAAATGTATGGATAGCTGCCTGGGTGTTCCAGTATGGTGAAAGAATGCACACTTAAATGTATGGATAGCTGGGTGTGCGTGTGTGTATATGGTGAATGGTGTGTGTGCTTGCGTTCAGGGGCGCAACAAAACCTACATTTCGGGGGCTAATCCTTCAAATGTTGGGAGTGGTGCCAACTTCATGGGCGGTGGGGGAGATACAAACTTATTTGTTTGGGTCATCTAATTTCTTTATGCATTTTTATGAGACTATTCGAGTGCAGCTTCAATGTTTCAAGCAGTTAACTCTCCTTTAAGGTTTAAAGCACCCAGTTATGGACTGCTGTGAGAATGAGTGGTCTCCTGTTCCCTCTCTACCCTTCCAATCACTCCCCTGGCATGCAAGTATTAAACCCACATCACGATTTCAATTGCCTAAAAAATTTGGCATTTGAATGCAGGTACTGACAGTGAATTGCTTTATTTTAGTAATTGGTAGGTTCTTGTGAACAGAGACACCCACGTGCCGTTTAACATCTGTGTCCTTTTCTGTCTGGCAACTGCTCTGAAGGTCAGCTAGGTCTAGTCAAAATAGCCCAACATTTCAAGGGGGGAGGGGAGTGCTAAATCTAGCCCCACTCTTCCTCATCCCAGTACTTACCTATGAGGCAAGGGGCCTCAACCGTAAACTCTTGGGCAAGGAAGAGGGATGTGGAGGTAATTCTGGCCCAAGGAGCTGATTTTGGAGGTTGGGGTGGGAGGGAGAGGGGATCTGTGGGGGGGCAGGATTATACGACAAATTATAATGGCTGTCCATGTTCCGGCTAAGCAGGCATGATATGCGGTATTAGTGGCTAGAGAGGCCTTTTGGTGGAGCCAGTCTAGTCATTCCTTAGTTTGGTATGACTTTTTTTAATGGGGCATTTATGATAAAGTAGTCCTGCTAAGTGAATTACCTGGCTAGACCGCCATTTGGGTGCTGCCAGTCAGCCGTTTCTTACTGCGGCATTGTATATTTTTCTGGGCATCTTTGATCAAATGATATGACATAAGTCATTTATAACGCACCTGCACACAAGTGTTTCTAGGCGCGACAAGACAAGGGATGGAAGATAGAGGGAGGACAAGACAAACAATCTTACTAGGCCTTGTGTCATTCAGATCATGCAAGTGTGATAACGAGAAGCGCAAGGGGAAAGGGACGGGGGAAGTGCAAGGGAGAGGGGAGGGGAAAAACAGGGCAGCAATGCTCTGAGTAAGTGCTGTCAGGGCAGCACAGCTCTGGGTAGTGCAAGGAGAACAAGGGACTGTAGGGTTAGAGTTACAGCCCCTAAGTGCATGGTAGGACCAGAGGCAGTGCAAGGGTGACTGATCAAGAAAGAGTCTCGACTCAGTGAGACTCTGAGGGTAGCTGTATTGCTCTCCCCAAAGTGCACGGAACAAACATAAATCACCAATGAAATTACAGAGCAAATACTTTAAACGTAGACAGATGCAATAACTCACAACCACGCACTCTTAGAACATAATCAGCTCTTATACGGCTATTTATTCAAAGCTCAGAACTACATAGAAATAACTCACAAAAATAATATGGACATAAATCACAGAAGAAGTAAAGAATTCAAAAGGAAATACATCACTGTGAGCGTAACAGGATTCCACATCTCACCCAGAAGCGGCAGGAAGACTCCGGGAACAGCCAGGCCGAGAGCACCACAGCTCACAGGAGGGCCGGACGTAAGCGTTCTTCTCCGGCTGAAGTCTCCCCTGACCACCTCCGGGCTTCCGCATATATACACACTCCACAAAGGGAAGTCAATTCTCTAACCTTCTGGAAATTGCACTTGCGCAGTTGAGAAACAGCCGTCGGTTGCCAGCTGGGTCAATCGAGAGCTCCCCCCAAGAAGCGCAGGGCCTCCCTTCTCTAAAAACACTCTCCACGGAGAACAGTAGCAAATCATAACAAAGTTAGCTTTCCCAGCAGAAATGTCCTTGACCGCATACCAGGTTTGGAAAGCATGTTTTTCTCAGCACCGTGAATCTAACACTCAGCAAAATGTGTGCAGCTTTCCACTGCGGCATGAAGTAAATATCCATCATGGCTCTGAGCGCTCCCAATATGCATTGCGCACCAGCGCCATTTTAGATCAAGCATAACAGTAGCCAAGCAACCAGTCGGTACAGCAGACAGGTAGGTCAGGTAGGCCAGCAGGGGAGGGAGAGAGAGAAAGCAGAGGAGAAGAGGAAAGGTTTGAGCTGCTTCCAGAACTTCAGGTGGTCTGCTAAAGCTCGAGAGGTGCATGGAGGCTATTACAGGGGGAGGCACCTGTAGAGGAGAGAGATCTACCCCCATTCTCTTCCTGGAGAAGCATCTAACCCTTAGAGAGTTGTAGGTAGCTGAGCGTAGGGCTTGCGAAGGAAGATATTTTGGAAGAGAGCGTTGGATGTAGTGCAGGCCCCGGGCCCAGAAAGCCTTGTGGACAATGCAAAGGGTCTTGAACTTGATACTTGCAGCAACTGGGAGGAGCCAGTGAAGAGATTTTCAGGGCTGGAGAGATACGATCCCTGTGCTTGAGGCCAAGGATAAGTCTCGTAGTCCTGTTCTGGATTAGTTGCAGGGGCTGGATAGTAGGGGAAGGCAGATTGAGAAAGAGGCTGTTGCTGTAGTCCAGCCTAGAGAGAACTAGGGCTCTGCAGACAGTGAGCTTCTGGGGAAAAGTGAGAGTCCCTTTGAGGAGGATCATCTGGTAGTGGGACTTCTTGGCGACGTCCGAGATGTGAGAAGAGAAAGAGAGAGTGGAGTCAAAGATGACACCAGTGTTGTTTGCCTCACAGGAAGGCGAAGGAAGAGGGCCCAAGGCGGGCGGCCAGAGTGAGAGAGGGAAAGCAGGGGCAGGAGTCCAAATGAGAAGGATCTCCATCTTACTGACATTAAGGCAGAGATCGTTGGAGGCACACCAATCCTGAATCACGGATAGACACTCGGGAATGAGCGAGAGATGAGAGGAGTCTGAGGGGAACCTGAAGGAAAGCAGAGTTTCATCCGCATTACACTGAAAGTTAGAGGAGAATGTAGAGATCAGGTGGGTCAACGGGGCCACATAGAGGTTGGAAAACACGAGTGAGAGGATGGAGCAGGGAGAAAGGGACCAAGTTGGACCTGGGAGGGGCAGTCCAAGAGGAAGGAGTTCAGCCACTCAAGGGCCTGATCCCTGATGCCCATGTTCTCATGGAGTCGATTGATCAGGATTGATCAGGATGGCATGGTTGACCGTGTCAAAAGCACAGGAAAGATCAAGGAGGATGAGGACAGAAGGAATGCAGGAATCAAGGTTAGAGAGCAGAACTTCACAGGTGGTCAGGACAGCAGTTTTTGTGTCTGGCAGCTCTGAAGCCAGACTGATGGTCATGGAGACAACCAACAGATTCCATGCGGAGAGTAAACTGGGAGATGGCCAAATTTTCCAACAGTTTGTCCAGGAAAGGGGTGATGGAGATTGGGTGATAGTTTTCTGGGCACGCAGGATCGGCAGAAAGCTTCTTGTGGAGTGGATGCATAAGGGAGTGCTTAATGGGAGAGGGGAAAGAGTGATTACAGAACTCGGTCAAGGCTGGAGCGAGTGTGTCAATATGGGTCTTGATGGTTCTGGTGGAGCAGGAGAACACCTGTTTGGATGACACTTTCATAGATCGGACTTGTCTAGAAACCTTGTCAGGTGTTGTCAGAGAGAAAGAGGAAAAAGGAGGAAGAGAGGTAGAGATGGCCAAAGGGCTGCCAAGAGAGGAAGAGGGAAAGGAAGAGGAGATGGAGGACAGGATGTCCTGAGTTTTAGTGTAGAACTGAGATGACAGAGCCATACAGAGGGACTGGGAGGGAACATGAGATGTAAAGACCTCAACAGGATTGACCAGTTCTTTTCAGATTTTAAAGAGTTTGGCCGTGTTGTTAGAGGCCACAGAGACACAGGCTTGAATGTGTGTTCTATTGTTGATGAGTGTTATTGCTTTGACTGCCATTTTGGTGCAACCAGTCTAGATATGTCTAAATGTGGCCTGGCAAGCTTTACTATATTGTTATTACATGTATACACTGGTCTACCTTGTGCAGCCAGTTGGACATGTTTTCATTGTGGCATGGCATTTTTAATAGCAAAGCTTTAATGTTCCTGTGCACTGTTGGTGACTTGCATCTATTGGATTGGTGTTACCCTACAAAACAATTGCAAACACTCTGGCTTTTTAGCCAATTTTTCTCAGACAGTGTGCTGTATGTTATATTAAAACACATATTTATATCTTTCTCCTAGTGCAGTGTGCGGCATATCCGTTCAGCAGCACGTTTGTGCGTATTTTGCAAGTGTGATAATCTAGGCCGGCTCAGGGAGAGGGGCGACCCTTGATTTGTTGCTGAGTTGGGGGGACCCCTCAGCATGGCTCGCAGGGGGGCCCCCACATCTTGTGTTACGCCACTGATGGGGATATTGCATTTCTGAGACTTTGGTTTGTGTGTAGGACCGAGGTCTTCCTGACCCTGCCCGAGGCCCCAAGTTGAGGAATCGGTTGTCTGAGGAAGAGAAAGATGTGGGTCTGTCTAGGTAGGTTAGTAGAAAAAAAGTAGGGGAACTTATTTTTCATATCATCAAGCATTTACCCATATTAGTACCCGGTGGACTGGAGCCCCGCCATCTCCCCCTCCAGGGGAATGAGTTACGGGCTTCACTCGCACCACCCACGCCTGCCTCTTCTGTCTCCTGAGCGTCTGCTACCGATCTGCGACACGCCACCAGGGAAAGGAAGAAGGGACTACGTGTGTCCCTTCTCGCCTTTTCATGGCAGCCATTTTTTTGTTTGCCTTTTTTTGACTATTTACAATGGCTGCCATGGAAAGGGAGAATGGACTATGTTCCCTCCTTCCTTGGTGGTAATTTCTTTGTTCTTTTTTTTTTCAGTTGCAAAACGCCAGAGCATCACGCAACTGAAAAAATAAATCCTTTAGCAATAAAAACCGAACAGTGGGTGCAGCATTACTGCTTCAGTTAATGCTGCAGGTCCTGTGTTAAGGCCCTTGCTTCGTTCGGCCTGGGACTATGGGCCCTGGGGCCTTACCTGGTGTGGGAATGCCCCCCCCAGCTCAGGGCGTATTGCTTAATTATTCCACTTAAGCCATCTTATTTCATGGTGGTACTCATACCATGGAACATATATCAAAGGGGCAACCTAGAGAAAGCTGCATAATATTAAATTTTCTGTGTGCACACATGTATGCGTTGGTCACAAAATTCTCATCAGTCATAAGATATTGGACTGTACAAAGGTGTTTTTGATCAACCATTAGCATTGTCCAAGAGGCACAGGGGCTCATGCTATTATGCCGCCTAAACGGCGGTGGTGACCAATTACATGTAGACATGCATGTAGGCGGTCCTTGCTGACGAATTCTGGTCATCTGCACAGCATTGTGCATATGTGCAGGGCAAAAGGTGGCGTACAAATGTGTATGCCACCTTTTGCCATGCACTTTTGCACTCTGACGTGCACATGAAGTAAACGCCAACTGCTATGTATGCATGGCAGGCAGCATTCACAATGGATGTGGCCCACAAGCTTTCTGCTGTTGCATAAAGCTGGTGGACCCTATAACGCTCCGCAGCAATTGACCCGGCATGAGAATTCATGCTGGTGCAAATACTAGAGCCTAGCATAAGGGAGAC
The DNA here is from genome assembly GCF_040938575.1 of Ambystoma mexicanum. NCBI lineage: Eukaryota > Metazoa > Chordata > Amphibia > Caudata > Ambystomatidae > Ambystoma > Ambystoma mexicanum. The sequence continues at coordinate 1,555,107,162 of NC_090937.1, read as the reverse complement.
GGCAGACATGCAAGTTGTGGGCCACCCCTCCTCTGCGCCATAACAACGAATGAAAATTAGGCATGACGTAAGACGTATGCATAAAAGCCTTACGTTACACCCCTAGTGAGAATGAGCAACTTAGTGTTTAGTGCTTGTCCATACTTGAGTTAGGATGTCCACGTGTGCTACATCTACCCCTATTTTATACATTATCCAACTCTAGATGCAATGTCAATTTATTCAGCATTTGATTCCAGCCTTTCTGAGCTTGCAATTGCTCAGGTACCAGTTTGAACTGGTATGCCTGTGGCAGTGGCAGTTCTTTAGAATCCTAATGCAACAGTGTCAGTGCTATGACTTAGAAGTTGCACTTTGAAAATTGTTTCATCGTAGCATTACACACATGTGAAATTCTTTATTCTAAGTGCAATAATGGATACATGTGCGATGGTTTGACAAATAAGACCCCTGACTCCCTTTCATTTAGTATATGCGTCCCCATGAGTTCAGAGGAGTATAGGTTGCCCCCTCTCTCTTTTGTGTTAAAGTAGATCAGTATAGAATGATAGACGTCCACATACTAAGGGACCCACTTGTACCCAATGGAGGAGTGGGAGAGAGGGAAGGATAACCTTTGACATATGACGCCTTTAACAACTTTGGGGTGGATGGAAGGTTACATCAAAAGCGCAATGACTTCAAGACCCATCTGAAGGGTTAGAGAAGAGGTCACTCAGTTCCACAGTACTATGAGCAGATATAATTGACATGAGGAAGTTGTTTGTCATTGTCACAGCACTGATGTCATTGAGAGATAGAGATTTGAAAGAGTCCAGTAAAGACTCCTAAGCACAAGGAAGTACATTTGGATCTGACAGCAGAACAGACAATGGAGAAGCTCTTAAGTAACCTGGCAATGATGAACTCACCGAGGGACCCTGCACACAATCCACCCTAGAATATAAAATCATAAGTCACGATTTGGTGTAACATTTTTCATGCAACAATTTTTGTAACGCTGGAAATCGAGCTCATCGTACTGTCCTACTCACACGGTTCTTGTGTCATTCCATTCCACATTTAGTCCACTTTCATGGTATGCTGTCCAAAACTGCAATTCCTAATGCATTTGAAGTTTATTCACTGATGAGGTTGTGTATAATTGAAGATTTTATGTTACTTTTTACATGTTTTATAATGGTTTAAATTGGGGTCATTGTCTATCCTACAGACATGGGTCTGGTGTCATTCCGTTCCACATTTCGCCCACTTTAATAGTATGTTGTCCAAACTGAAATTCATAAGGCGTTTGAAGTCCATTCACTGGAGTTAATTCACTGATGAAGTTGTGAATTAGTGACTATTTTGAGTAATGTTTCATATGAGTCAGTTGGCATTCCATTCCACATGCATCCAACTTTGATGGTATACTGTCCCAATGTATAATTACTAAAGCGTTTGGAGTTTATGAACTGACATTAACTGATGAAGTGTGTGATGAACTTGAGTAAGTGATAAGTGACAGTACACTAAAGCTTTGTATTGCGGTCATTGTATGCCCCAAAGATATGTGTGTGCTGTCATTCCGTCCCCCATTTCTCCCACATTGCTGGTATACTATCCAACATTTCAATTCCCCAAAGGGCAGGGGTGCAAACCAAGCGAGCCCTTGGTGGAGTATCCCTACAATTGAACGAGCAGCCGAGGTAGGGGGTAGGGTTGAGTGGCAAAGCCTTCCATAAAGCTTCTTGTGGCCCCCCATTGTTCTCAGAAGGAAGGAAGCTGCAGACCCAAATCAAAACCCTCTTAAGGAATTACGAACGTTTATGATGTGTGTAATCCCCCTTTCATAGGGATGACCATTATTTCTGCCACAGCATGATGAGAAAGAACTGCATACCTATTTAATGGCCAAAAGATGAACACTCTCCTGGATGCTGTGGGCAGCCTTCACAGAAAACGTCCACATCAGGAGAGCTTGCTATAAAAATCCATCCTGCCCAGTTGCAATTGGTCGGAGAAGGAGAACCCTGGGCACACCTCAATGAGAAAGGGAAGTGTGTAAACATGATGGGTAGAACAGAGGCTAGCTACAGCAGGAGGGGAGAAACCAGGACATCATAAAAAAATAAGGGAGCACTAGAATGAGGTGAGAGTGGCTGTCCCTCAGCTTCAAGAACATCCTGGAAAGGAGTGCAATTAGAGGCAATGCATAGAGTGGAGGCAGCTGCGTGGCCATGGGTTCATCAGAGCATTCAAACCGCATGGCCGGAAACCTTCTGCAGCAGAGTGGAAGACACTGTAGTCCTGGGAGCTATGCAGGGGGATCAAAGATATCCTAGTGGTTTCTGAATACTGTTGGGTGGAACGATAATTCATGAGCTATTGGGAACTGCTAAGTGTGTCTGTCACATTGCTGAATGAATGTATGTATGGGAATTATAAAATGCAAACAAACTGGGAAACTGGAAAGTGTTCTCCAAAGTCCTGATGTGGAATACTGCCAGTTAGAAGAGGTTTGTAATCTAGTCTCTCCAGAAAATGTGACTGTGTGCCCCTGCCTGTTGATGTAGACAATAGCTGTCATGGTGTCTCTTTGTATAGGGACTGCTCTTACATGGATTTTGTCTGGGGTGTATTTCTGTGCACCAAAGGTGGCCGCTATCGCGCTTTAATTCCATGGCATTCTGGATTTCTGTGAGGTCCCATGACTCAGAACAGTCTGAGTTTACTGCAGTGCTCCTCAACCCAGAGATGGTTGTTTGTTTGTTTGTTTATTTATTTGGTAATGCGCACCAAGCCCTTGGGTAGACGGGCGCAAACAGAAACAAGAAATCTTAAAACTTAGTTACAGTGGAAAGATAGCAATACATAGAGCAGTAATTGCATTAGGAGCCCAATACAAAAGGTACAAGAACAAGATACATCAAATACAGTGCAAAGGTCTTGGTGAGACAAAGAGGCATTATCATAGGTATCAGTATATGCACATATACATATACATGTGGGTAAATGCAGCCTTACATGTCTGCATTATCCTATGTCCGTGGTGCGTGAATGTGTGATGGAGTTGGTGACCATATGTGCGGGGTTTAACCAGCTATAAAGAGGTTTGGTAGAAACAAATGGTCGTGTGGGGGTGAAGGGTAGGGGTGTAGTTCCCCGGTTAGGTGTCATTGTTGTGTAGCCAATTGAGAATCTTATGTCTGAATCTAGGGTAAGGTTGTTCTAGTCTGAGGTCTACTGGTAGTTTGTTCCAACATTGTGCAGCTTTGACAGGGAAGCTGGCTCCTCCTACTGTCGAGCGTTTGGACCCGGGAATCTCCAACATAAATACGTTGGCTGATCTCGTAGGGCGGGTAGCTGTTCTTCTAGTAATTTTATCCATAAGGTATGGCGGTGCTAAGTTATTCAGCATTTGGAGGTGAGGGAAGCTCCTTTGAGGAGAATTCTGTCAGTTATTTTTAGCCAGTTAACTTCTTTCTTGAATGCTGTAATATGCTCTCTGTAGGGGATGTTCAAGGCTGCCCTCGGGGCATTATTCTGCAGTCTTTGAATTTTGTCTGTAATGTATTTGCTGGCTCTGAGTACAGGGCATTACAGTAGTCTAGTCTAGACATGATCAGAGCATTGGCTAACGTAGTGCAACTCGCTCTCGAGAGGTATGGTTTGGAGGCTCTGATGAGTTTGCAAGTATACGTTGTGGATGAGGCGAGGGAATTGACTTGCTTTTGGAGATTAAGAGAGGAGTCCAAGTAGAATCCTAAAGTTTTGACTACAGACATCACCTTGATAGGGTTATTATCAATGTTGAAGGATGTGTAGTTTGGGAGGAGTTTTTGGATATTAGTTTCAGAGCCTAACATTATTAGCTCCGTTTTTTCATCATTCAGGCAGAGGCCATGGGATGCCATCCATGCCTGAATGAGGGTATATATTTTGTTCACCAAGGCTGAGTCCGCCTCGAAGTTGCCCGAAAGGGGTATGAGGATCTGTGTGTCATCTGCATAATTAGTGTAGGTGACACCCAGTCTATCCAACTTGTCGAACAGAGGCTTGGTGAAGATATTATACATAGTAGGGGAGACGCAAGAACTTTGTGGTACCCCGCAAGTTATTTTGATGGGGTCGGCAGAGGCTGAAGTAGAGAAGACTCTCATAGTCTGGTTGGCTAAGAAGGATTGGACCCAGGCTATGGCATCTTTGGTGAAGTTGGCGGCAGATTGGAGGTGGTTCACTACGTGGTCCACCAGGTCAAACGCTGCCGACAAGTCCAGGAGGAGTAGCAAAGCTATTTTTCCCTTATCTTTTAATTCTTCGATTTGTGTCTTAAGGTCTAGCAGCGCTGTTTCAGTCCCATGGAGAGGGCGGAAGCCCGATTGCTGTGAACCAAGTAAGTGGTTAGCTTCCAGGTAGTCCTGAATTTGTATGTAAGCAGCTCTGTCTAGAATTTTCAGAAGAAATGGCACAGTGGTAATGGGTCTGTAATTGGTAGGGATAGTGGGGTCCAGAGTTTGTTTTTTGAGTAGTGGTAGGACCCAGGATTCTTTAAGGTTGGCCGGTACTGTATTAGTTTTAAATGAGTTTATCAGCTTAGAGATGAAAGGGGCTAGGTCTCTAGCTGCATCCTTTATTATCTGTGCTGGGCACGTGTCGCCTTTACAGTTAGAGGGTTTGAGGGAGAGAATTATTTTTTCTGTTTCAGTTATGGAGATGGTCTTGAATCTAAAGGGAGTGGTTGTCCTTGACAACGAGGGTTGGCTCGTTTGTTGGTCAATGAGTGGTAGTGAGGCCTTTTTTTGAGTGATTTTACATTGTAGGGACATAATTTTGTTCGATAGAGCATTTTGTATGTTAGTACACCATGCTTTATCCTTTAGAGCATTGTCTACCGGTAGGATTGGGGATTCAAGTTCACAGAGGATGGAGAATAATTCTTTAGTATTAGATTTAGCTTTCTCAATCCTTTCATTAAAGGTATTCTTTTTGGCTTTGGTTATTTCTTTTTAATACATTTTAGCAAATTCTGTTATATTATTTTCAGATGGGGCGTGTCGCCAGTTAGACTGGAGTTTCCTTTTTTGTGATCTTAAGGATTTAAGTTGGGGGGTGAACCAGGCATTTAGGTGCGCTACTTGTCTAGCTTTACGCAATTTGATAGGAGCAATTATGTCCAGCGCCTTAGTCATAGCACTATTGAAGGTATTTACCAATGCGTCAGGGTTGTTATTATCCATTCCAGAGATGGCAGGGAGGAGAAGAGGGATACTTTTTTCAGCAGTAATATCCTTTTTACTTCTGGTAGGGAGAGGCGGTGCCACGTTGTTAGGCTTGGGGCTAAGGAGGTCTAATGTGGCAGCGAAGTGATGATCTGTCCAAGATTGTGGGACAATATCGGTAATGTTGATGTTTCAGTTTCGGTCGGCAACCCAGTCAAGGGTCCTTCCTTTGATATGTGTTGGTGAGAGGACTTTTTGCATAAAACCATGGTCATTTAGTAGGGCTGCAATAGATTCAGCATGTTTGTTGTCAGTATCATTAAAGCCTAGATTGAAATCTCCCAACAGTAGTGTTTGGGAGTGATCTTTAGAGTTATCGGCTAGCAGACTAGTTAGGTCATCTTCGAAGGTGCCTAGAGGCCCAGGGGGTCTATATATCAGGTGGATAGTTAGAGTACGGTTGTTGGAGAGGGGCAATTTGGCAGAGAGTACTTCGCAAGATGTCAGGGGAGCTGAGGTGGCAAGTCTAATAGGGTGGGCTGTTTTGAAGATGATGGCTAGGCCACCACCTCTGGCATTAGGCCGGTCCACTCTAATGATTTGGTAGTTGTCAGGTAATGCTAGCATGAGAGTTGGTCCTGCGGCCTCATGTAGCCAGGTCTCAGTTATGGCCAGTAAATCAAGATTGTCATTGTTTAAAATGTCTGCGATTTCGGTGGCATGGGCTACCACTGATCTGGAGTTTATGAGGGACCCTTTTAGTGTTAGGGTACTGTCAGAGTTAGCAATTGGCAAGGTTTTATGCAAGAGGGTGTCTCGGGGGGTGTGATTTTTAGGGGGAGTTTGGTCAGTGGTATTGATGGTATACTTTAGTGTGGAAGGGAGGTTCTTAGACCGGGTAATTGTTCGGGTATTAGCATTGTTAGGGTCATTTCTATGAGGTTCATAGATATGAGGCAATCTCGACCTAAGTCTTAGGTTTCTGTCCTTAGGAGGGTTTGTTATGATGGCAGTGGCCATAATGGTTATAATGGCACAGGCAAGTAGTGCCGTCTGGGCTAGTTTGGTCAGGTAGGCAGAGGTCATTGTCAACTATACTGGAGTCATACTAATCATCTAAATATTAGTTCAGTGTAGTGGAAGGTTGGACTTCAGCACTAACGTCTAGGCTAAATGCAGTGGTAGGTGCAGGGCCCCTCTAGTCTAGTCAATGTAGACACATCTAGGCTGAGAGCAGTTATAGGCACATTGTAGGCATCCGGCACATTTAGCTAGTAATGCAGAATATACATAGGCTAAATGCAGTGGTAGGCGCTGGGCACCTTTAGTCTAGTGAATGCAGACACATCTAGGCTGAGAGCAGTTATAGGCACATTGTAGGCATAGGGCACATGCAGTGGTAGGCGTAGGGCACATGTGGGCTAGGTGATGGGGACAGTACGGAGTTTATAGATACATGTTTCAGGTGTACAAAGTATACTGAGTGTGATAACAATGCGAGCACAGGGGCGCTGGGTCAGATAGGAGATGACCAGGATGAACAGTATAGGGCACTACACAGAGCGGCCTAGTGAGGCGAAGTAAGGTATCAAACAGTGCACAATGCTATTGTATCGAAGTTCAGAGTCTGTAGGTAAGTCAGAGAGGCATCTTACTTGTACGCAGCAGTTGTAGGGGTGGTGTAGACCACAGATACGAACTAGGCAGGTGACACAGGCAGCGACATCAAAAAAAGGCTTACCTTGAGGGGGACAAGATCCATGGCCCGGGCCTCGGACGCCTCCGGACAGGCTCCAGACAGGCAGGGCTCCTTAAGTAAATGGTCGGCACTCGCCTGCCAACGTGTGGTTAGCCTTGTAAAGGGAAGGCGAGCCAATCAGAGCTGGTGTCATGTGGCTGCAGGGGAGGTCGAGGAAGTGCCGGTGGCCATCTTTGAACGGGATTCCCTTGTTGGATCCAATTGTGGCCAAGAGAAGTGGCTGAAAAATAGCTTTTAGGCACAAATTCGAGCCTGCAGGGATTTTATCCTGCCTAGCCAGTAATTGTGGGCTTCGTTCAGGCAGTTTCCGGGATAAAGAAAAATAAACAGACAGTAGTCTGTGGACGAGGCAAAGGTGCCTACCTTGACTAAGGTTGTGGCAGCAGGACTGCTGATCACTGCTCCTGCAGTGGGGGGTGCTTCTGCACCGCCGCGCTCCTGTGCACTCTGGGGGACAGCCTCCAGACAGGAAGGGCTCCTTAAGTAGATGGTCCTTTAGTAGATGGCCGGCGCTTGCCTGCCGGCGTGTGGTTAGCCTTGTAAAGGGAAGGTGAGCCAATCAGAGCTGGCGCTGGTGTCATGTGGCCGCAGGGGAGGTCGAGGAAGTGCCGGCGGCCATCTTTGAATGGGATTCCCTCGTGGGATCCAATGGTGGCCAAGAGAAGTGGCTGAAAAATGGCTTTTAGGCACAAATTTGAGCCTGCAGTGATTTTATCCTGCCTAGCCAGGAATTGTGGGCTTCGTTCAAGCAGTTTCCGGGATAAAGAAAAATAAACAGACAGTAGTCTGTGGGCGAGGCAAAGGTGCCTACCTTGACTAAGGTTGTGGCAGCAGAACTGCTGATCACTGCTCCTGCAGTGGGGGGTGCTCCTGCACCGCTGCGCTCCTGTGCACTCTGGTGTTTGTGGCAATGACGCTGGGTGCTGGGGGAGGATTGAGAAGGAACCCTCTTATACGTTTTCCACAAGCAACCACTAGCTAAGCAGGGATGAAATCTCGGAGGAAACTGGGATCAGAGTTTTGGGTGCCTCCAGGAGGACGATAGGAGGGAAGAGGGGGCATGTGAACTCTGGCAAATGTTGTCCTGTAGATGCAGGCTGTCATCAATCCCTGGATCCTCAACCTGTGGGGAGAAGTTACCTGATTTTATGCCAGGAAATGAGGCAATTCCTGATAGAGGTGAATCTCTGCACTAGAGTGAGCGATACTTGACTCTGTGAGGAAGAGAGCACTGATGATGTGGATCCTCAACACACTTGCAACACTGATTTCTTCTTGTTCATGAGACAAACAGATGTTCTGAGTAAGTCAGAAGTTTAGGACAATCCACCATTTATTTATTTAGTTATTTATTTATTTATTACATTTGTTACACGCCCAGAACCTTAGGTATCATGGCGAGGTTACAGACAGCTTCTAAATTTACATTCAAACAGATAAATAGCATTTAGACGGCTCTAAATACAGTGTAAGTATTCTGCAGATGCCAGTATTGGTTGGGTTCTGGCAGGATGTCACAATATTGGTTGAACAGCCAAGTTTTCAGCGCTTTTTTGAAACCTGAAATTGTTTCCTCATTTTCAATACTAAGTGGTAGGGAATTCCAAAGGGTAGGGCTGAGGACTCTAAAGCTACGTCCTCCTGCTCTAGTGCATTTATGACACAGGATTTCTAGTAGAGCCTTATTGCTTGATTAGAGGGTCCTCCATCTGCTGCGCTCTCTGGACCATCCACCCAGAGGGTCCAGGATCTTTGTGAAAACCCCTAGGATGTAGCATCGTTCAAATGGGTAATTTAATGTACCGTGCCTCATGAGCTCTGTATTTGATCAATCCATAAGTGGCCTATACAGAATTATGCGTTGTTCCCTTTCTCTGTTTCCAATATAAACCATATCACTGATAGTAACCACACTACTTTACACTGAACAGAGATTAATACTAGATCTGCTAAAAAGAACACTTTTCAGATTGCTAATTTCTTCATTGATAATCAGATAGAATTTGTATTCATAACTGGCACTTGGTTTTCAAACGATTGAGGCATGATTTTCTGATACTTGTTTCCTAGAGTTACTCTATTAAATGGGTAAATTAAATGGGAAACAGGGGTGGTGAAAAAGCCATAGTTTTCCAAAAACTCCAAACCCCTTTACATTGAGTTGGTGCTTAGAGTCTCAAATTTGCATTCTTTGTCTCAGATGTCTCCATGTAAATTTCCCAGGGGCCTTAATTATTTTTATCTATTCAGGCTCTCACATATAACAGCCTTATAATGTTAGGTAATTTCTTGTTTTAGACCAGCAAGATCTACCCGATTCCTTTAAATTGACAGAAATTATGGCGGGACATGATATTTTCTTCCTCACCTCATAGCCTCATTACCACGGTCAAAGTCTCATCTATATGGGTCTATGATACATATCTTTCCTTTATCTTGTAGTGACAATTTTGCCAGGATTGTTCAAAATACTGTTCCTATCTACTCCAGGAACAACACTACCAAAGTTATTTAACAATACAGTCCAGAAGCAAAGAAATAAAAACTTTATTCTGTAGGATGCTTGCAACTTATCCATATTTTCTGTTGGATTGCCCTGTGCCTCTTACTTTCAACAATTCCTATCAAACTTTCAAGCAGTGTGCACTTCTATCTCCCCTTTGTGAAGAGTAGAACCAAAGAAAGCCTCTGCTCCCTGGCTTTCACCAGCTTTGAAATTGTTCAAACAGATTATCGGACGATGGAAATGTTGTGAAAGAAACCGCAGGATGCTGACTTCCTAAAATGCACAAATGACTTGACAAGTTTTTAAGGAGTAATCTTTAATACTACATTTCTTTTTCTCCAACAACAAATCTCTCAGTCGGGCAATCGGGACAACAGAAAATAGTTTCAAGTCGTACGGTCCTTCCTTAGCCTCTGCTGTATTTCAAGCCCCATCCCAAGAAATGGCTGATATCATAAAATATGTTTTTTAATTTATAAATTAGATATCCTACATAGGTCAGGTCTCACGATACCTGTAGCACCATGTTTACATTCTCATAATTCTGCCAGAGTGGATTATTTGTTTGATTTCCAAATTGTCTCTCTGGAGAAAGTGTAATAACTGCTGGTCTCATTGAAATGTACCTGTTGGCAGGAGAAATCTATACCAGCCCTTTTGCCCTCTCTCCTTGCCAAATCCTTCGCATCACCAGTTACAAATGTCATCAAGCTTTGACTGCAACAGAAAATGTTTCCTCCTACCTTAATAACACCCGGGTTGAAATGGCCTTTTTCTGATCATTCAGTTCAGCAAAACAATCACCCCATAATAGTTTGACACCGACCCTCTAATAAGAAATGGTTACAAATCAGCTGCAGACTCTTGCTGAAAAATCAAATGCACTTGATTTTTTCCAACCTGGTTTTCACCACAATCATATGGGATGATAAATATGAATATTTTGAGATTTTTGCATATTTTTGCAAATCCCAACAAAGAATCATCTTCAGTACCTATATCAGGCATTTGATACTGTAGACCATGAGATACTGCTAAGCCAGTTGCATACTTTGGTTTAGTCTTGAAGGCCACTCTTGCCTGATTCTGTTAATGTTTGCCAGAGAGTTCTCAGGCTGTTAAATTTGGACTCCACATATCAGCCTCAACCAGTGTTGCTCGTGGGTTCCTTCAGGGCTCTCCTTGTTGGCTCTTTTGTTTAATACCTACATCAAATCATTAATGGCCTTATTGGATACACTTAGAGTTCATTATCATTCCAACATAGATGATACCCACGTATATCCTAGGATCTCAGGCCATAGTGAGAATGTCTCTAACCTATCCAATTGCATATTGAGGATTAACAACTAGATGCTGTTGAACTGCTTGCAATCTAATCCATCTAAGACATAATTCAAGTTATTAGGACATAGTCATCTGGTCAAACACCCTGCCAACTCTTCTCCCACTCCTATCCTCTTTGGATAGCCCACTATTTATTTGGTGAGGACTAGAAACCTAAGAGTTCTTTGGCAGTCTGACCTGAGCCCTGAGTCTCAAATTAACAAAGCAGTGATGTCTGCTCATTTTGGATTATAAGAACGTCACCATGTCCTCCATTGCATTTCCTATAATGATTATGCAGGTGTAGTCAATACTCTGGTGAATTCTCAGCAGGATTATACTAATGCCTTTTTTTTGGCTCACCTTGACTACCAACTTGATCACCTTCAATCCATCCAAAACCTGGTTTTGGTCTTCGAACTGTCTAAGTCGCAATCAGTTACTCCCTTCATACAGTCCCTTTAATGGCTCCCTATGGGTCAAAGTATCCAGTTTAAGGTACTATGTGTAGTTTTTACATGCAGCCATGGCACTGCTCCCCAATATCTATCAAAGAGATCCTCTTTTCAACACTCTAAAATAAATAATTGATCTTGCAATGACCTATTCCTCCAAATGTTACCCTTTTTCGTTCCTGCGATCAGGTTTGTGGAATTCCTTACTGTTTCTCTTTGCAAGCAGACTTCCTTGTTGTCCTTTCATGATGACCTTATGACCTTTTCCTTTCACTGATTAACAGATGTTCTTACTATTAGCGACCCTACTATCTACATTTATGTTTCAACATCTGCCTCTAGATGGAGTTGAGTCTGCTTAGTTTTTTCATCAAATATACATTTACAAACATAAACACTAACATAAATTGATGATGGTGAACTGGAAATGATGACTCCCTGTGGCAAATCGGAGGTGTTTGTATTCTATTGTTCACATTGGGATGTCGAGAGAAGCATCAAGCTCATTGATTGACACAAGCCAGTCCCCTTGTATATAATGAGAATTATGCACTGCGAGTTTCCGCCTTGAATCAGATCTGAATCACTGACCTTTGTATGCTCTTAGGGTCTAATACCAACCAGAATACTGCTGTTGCCTTGAATAGTAGGAACAGGATCGAGTGGCAGTTCTGCCCCCACCTCTTGACTGGTACCAGGATTATGTGCACTTATACATTGATAAACAATCCACTCCTTCAGTGCTGTCTTCTGCTCAGAATCGCTGCATCATCCGTGTACTATCCGTGTACATGTGGAAGCCAAAACACTGCTGACCTCTATCTGGTAGTCGCTCTTAGTCACCTCTTATACACAGGTTTCAGTTATGTTCTTGACCCAGTGTTGCAGAATACGGCACAACTTGCTTCCCACAAAGCTATTTCCAGTAAGAATGGCCAAAGCAGGGTCATTGATGCTTGATTTAGGTCTGCTTTCCTTTGAAGATGGGATGCAATGATCAATTGTACCTGTGTCTGCCTCTATTGTCATGCTCCTGAACCCTGAAAATCATTAAGAATGGGCTCCTGTAAGATGGGTTTAATAGTACTGCGACGAGGAAGATGGACATGGTGTTAATATAATCTTGCATATGTATATCCCCTCCCAACTTGTTTCGTACTGTATAATGTCTGTATTCTGGTGCAATAAAGCAATACTGCTGCACATTTTCACCTTACAAAACACCAAAATGAGATAAATAAAATTAACAATTGTCTGATTCCACCTGTAAGTAAGGGAGATGGGTAACTTTGAACCTTACCACCCATGTCATAATATGATAATAACGGACTATATATTGTATTGATGCTGCTAGGGTACATTTTATCATTAAGTTGACTTTCCTACTATCTTGGGTAGATTACAATTCTTCAAATTGTGGGATCCTAACTACAGAAATACATACGGTTTTCCTGGACACGAGCGAGTTCAAAATGTTCAGCTATTCAAAATAAGGTAGCATTTTACAACAGTCATTCTCATCTGCAAATGCCCAGTTAGAGTTTCTGACTTACACAACTACACTTCAGCTCAAGTTCCTTCCAAATAACGTCAGCTTTTCAGATTACATCTGAAGTCCCTAACTAGGGTATCCATGCCAGAATGTCCTTAATCTTGATGTATTGGCTGGGGAAGCATTCATTATTATGAGATAACTGCATGACCCAGGATTTCTCTCCAAACCAAAGGTGACGGCTATTGCCCGGGAAGGCATTTAGCCCAAGAATGAATGGCTGCTACCTCCTTTCATTAATACTGTTAGTACATTGTGTTGCTCTGAAATTGAAAGGACAATGTGTAAATGTGTACAGAATTCCATAGCTCGTATGCTCTCAAAAAAACTCAATTGGGATTACATTCCCCCTGTGTTGAGGTGACTGCAATGGCGTCCTGTCAAGGCCAGGACTGAATTCATACTCCTTGTGCTGATTCATAAGACTCAATATGGCTCAGCTCTGGAATATTTGAAAAAATGCTTTGTTTGCTTTGTGCCCTCGAAAGCACTGAGATCTTCTAGCAAATTGAAGTTCCCAATTCCCCGATTTCAAGGAGCTAAATCTTTTGGAACATCAAGCACTGTTTTGGGAGCAAGACTATTAGAGGAATTCCTGATCTTCTTCCCTTTAGAAAGAGGGTGAAAATTAATCATTTGTATCAATAGTCTGAACCCCTTTCCAGGGACGTCATTTCGCCAAAATGCCAGGAGTAGTGGACGTGACATCACATGACCCTTGACATCGAATTACATCACAGGATGTGATGTCCTGTGACCCCGCCCCAAGGGACATCACAGGAAGTGATGACACACGATTTGTACCAATAGTCTTAACCCCTTTCCATGGACGTCATTTTGCCAAAATTCCTGGGGTAGCAGACGTGACATCACATGACCCTTGACATAGAATGACATCACATGATGTGATGTTATGTGACCCCGCCCCAAGGGACATCACAGGAAGTGATGGCACATAACCTTCAGATGCAGCTAATACCCGTGTTTCCAGGTGCTCTCATTTCAGCCACATATAAGAACTGAGGCACAGAGGGAGGCATGATTTGTCCACGATCAGACATTTGGGGAATTTCATTTTCCAGATTCGACGTGGGGCCTATATGTAAAACATACATAACGCAGTACTTTAACACGGCAACTAAAATCTCTAACGCAGGCTACAGCTAGCGTATGAAACATCTATAGATGAATGGAAACAGAAGTACTCTTTATCTGTGGCATTGATGTGTTAAGCAAGCCAAAAAGCACTGATCTAGGGAAGTATGCCATGCCTGTTTATCCAGGAGCAAAATGATGCACAAGCAAGGCCAGAAAATTAAATCATTCACCCGGATTTAGTATCAACAAAATTCCCTGGTTATAAATGTATCTGTGAGTCAGCTACCCCTACGATTGAAAAGACCTATTGTGCAGGTGTAAGCTGAGGGCATCTGTCTCTGTGTGACTTTATCTTTCAGTTATGTGACAAGCAACCACATGTTGACCCCCAAAACCCAGAGTCAAACATAACACCATAATGTCCTAGGCTTTGATACATGACTCTTCTTCAATCGTTTTAACAGAATTAGGTGTGAGGAGGGGAGCAGCACTTCCCTCAAGAGTAGGGATCAATGTATCTATGATTTTCAGAGTTCTATGTGTGGGTATATTATTCACTGACCCCCCTGGACCGGCCCATGAATGAAGCTTCCACAATGCCCTTTCCAAGAATAAGTTTGAATGAGGAGGGGTAGGTCACTCCATGGCTCTCTCTCTTCTGAGACTCTGTGTCCAGTGCTTATGTTCTTAAACAGTGTTGCACCAGGGCAGTGTCCTGGTCGAGATTACGGCCCCTCTCAACCATTCACATCACACTTCAATGCGTTCAAGTTGACAGAGCCCACTCAGTGGCATAGTATAATAACAAGGTGTTGGCCAGAGATGACACTGAGACTGGTGTAGAAACAGGAAACATCTTTGCTGAAGTTCCGGTCTCAGGTACAAGGCATAGATATAGATTTAGGGAACATCAGGTAAGTTACATGGGGATACCATCCACTGGAATCCTCTCTCAGTCAACCCATCTTCCAACTGACACTCACAGATCCATTCAGAACATAACATTCTCACACACAGCATTCCATGTCAGTCAATCCAAGCATTCAATGCATATCAGGGCAGGGTGCAGGGAAAGGCAAGACACAACACATAGCACATAATTTGGGAGCCCCCCTGTGAGCCATGCTGAGAGTCCCCCCAAGCTCCTTAACAAGGTGTCTGGTCAAATGGTCAAAAATAAAAGATCGAATGACCATTTGATCGAAGTAAAATGGTCGGAAAAAAAAGGTCAATTTTTTTTATTTATTTATTTAGATATATTCTTTTAGTTTTGGTTGGTTAAAAAATATTTTTAATAAAGAAAAAGGGGGGTTGGAGGGAATCCCCCATACAATAAAAAAAATAAAAAATAAAAAATGCGACCTTTTTTTTCCGACCATTTTACTTCGATCAAATGGTCATTCGATCATTTGTTTTTTGACCAAATGACTGGTAACCCCTTAACAAACCACAGGGCACTCCACACCATGGGCTGGCCCGAACCACCACGTGTGCCATGAAGATTATGCCACTGCAGGGACATGCACTACTCAAAGTGAAAGAAGTAATTATGTTTTTTAATCAAAGCTTAAATGTTTCACCTAGCTTAGAAAGAAGGGGGTGATGCCTAGTCCCCAAGTATACCAGCCACGAGTGGTGGCTGGTGAATTGTGTTATTGTGGATGTAAATATTTTCCACAAGTATGCAATCCAACGGAGCATAGCAGGGGGCCCCGAACTAGCGTAAATGGGATTGGGGGAGGTTGGCGGGATTCTTATCCTTCCATGAGACAATGTTTTGAATAATAGGTTTAAAAGGTGCATTACGCAGCAGACTGCGAACATGTGGGTAAAATATAAGAACATACTTGTGTTTGCTTTGAGTTGTTGTTCATTACTGGCACTAAGCACAAACCTGGCTCTGCTAATATATGCCAATATATAGCAGTACTCCTATGTAAGAAAATACTCTCATTGGTTTAACCATTAAAATTGACATGTCACAATAGGAAAACATGTCCAAACTGGTTCCAATGTAAACCAGTCTAGACCCCTAAGAACACTTATCATCCTTTCTTAAATATAAGGCCATTACACCAAAACGTCAGTCATGCCAGGTAGTACTACTTATCATGCTTGCTTCATCGAAGATGCAGAGTAATAAATGCCATGCCACTGTAAGGAATGGCTAGACTGGCTGTACCAAAATGCCAGTCTAGCCAGGTAATAACACACATGAATTTGGCTTTGCCTGAAAATACCAGTAAAACGTGCAAAGTCAATAAAGGATGTGTCAAAATGCTCTAGGGCCTTAAACACATATACTGGCATCCACTTTCCCACTTTCATCCACCCATACATCTTCTCTCACATTCGTTCACATTGCATTCACCACACAGGCATGCACCCACCCACCGAAAACATACAATCACATGCATACCCATTCACCCAACAGTCACTCATTCATATACCTTCTCTCACATATACTCACACTGGCACACACCCACCCAGAACTTGAATACACACATTATCACGTTCCTACTCATTCACCCACTATTCCCTCACCCATACACTGACCCATACACCTTATCTCACGTCCACTCACACTGCATTCGCCACACAGACAAGTACCCATCCAGAACATTGAAACACACTATCACATTTATACTCATTCACTGACCAGTCACTCAGTCATACACATTCTCTTACATCCACTCTCACTGCATTCTCCACACAGGCACACACACACCCAGGAAATTAAAACACACACACACTATCACACTTCTTCTCATTCACCCACCACTCACTGACCCATAGCACATACATACATCTGACACACACACTTCACACATGCAAAATACACATCACCCAATTTTTTTTAAAGGTCTTCTTACCTGTTTTTCCAGCTTTGGTCCATCACTCCAGGCCGCACTCGACTCTTCCATGGGAGAGCTTCCTGGTTTCTGTATATGAGAGGTGAAGAATCCTGAGAAGGGGTTGGAGCTGAACAGGGCATTTGACACGTGCCACATGTCATGGTCGGCTCCAACCCCTAATGAGTGCTTCCTTCTGGCACTGCAAACCACAGCCCAGCCTTCACCCTGATGGGTGAGGACTGGGCTGGGGCACCCCAGGCGTGGTGTGGTGGGGCCCCCCACACGGCTGAGGCTGTGGGGTCCCCAACTACTTGAGTGCCCAGGAGCTTCTGTTTATTCTTTTAATACAGGGGTAGCCAGGAAAACTGCAGGGGTAGCAAGGTAAACCACAGGGGTCATGGCTGCAACCGCTGGTGACGCCCAAATGACGTCCCTGCACCTTTCTCTTATACCATCCTGTGCTTCTCTTACTGTATTGCTGATGGAACATTGAGTGCTTAGAAACCCTATGCAGCTCCTCCATAGTTTCGTACGAATGTGTGAGTGTAAAATAGAATAGAATAGAATAGAATAGAATAGAATAGAATAGTGGCTGATTGGAAATAACAGGGGCCTATTGGGTTCTATTCTGTTGTTTCATATTTTGAAGGTCAATCAGCTGCGGCAACATTCAGACTCAAAATATGTTTTTCGGTATTTGTATGTGAATTTTAACGTGTTTATTTGTAAAATGAAGCACATCTAGAAACCTGTTTTTTGAGGTTGAAACAACTTTTAGATGTAGGATGTTTTAGATGTTTTAGAAGATAATAAAATACAACAAAAAACGAGTCAAATTAATAAGTAGTTGTCATGCTTATGTTGTGTTTCTTCTAAACAATAACTGACATAACAGAAGGTAATTTTCAGCGTAATTTGTCATCTTACACAGATATCATAAAGGTTGTGAAACAACCCTAGATACAAAGTGATTTAGTACAATGAGTAAGCCACTGTTTCCAAAATGACTTGGGGTGAAGGTCATCCCACGATATAGTTGCCTTCACATAAACTAAAAGCTAAAAGATGCAGTTCCATCCCAGTTCTCAGGTTTTTTTGTACCTATTGTTCTGTGAGGAGAGATGGTTTTACCAGATCCCGTTGAACAAGTAACTGGAGTTACGACAATACTGGACTGGAGGATCTGCAAAACACTCTAGCAAAGCTAAGCAGAATCCATTGCCCCTTAACTTGGATTCCTGCAAGGACCTTTTCTCCACCGTAAAAAAAATGGTGGTGTTGAACCTAACAAGCCCAACATTGTAGTTGAGATAAGCATTCTTGAGATAAGCATTCTTCAGTTAAGATGTAGGGCAGCATGTGTTTGATAAATTATATTGAGTCCTGGTGTGGGTTAAAAAAGATAGCCCCAGAGCAACAGAGATGGAGAGGCCATGCTAGGCCCCATAGTGAGAGTGAAGCTGGCTCAGTGTGGAGTTCCCTTGAAATATAAAATCCAGTACAAAACAGTGATTTCAACATGAGACCTTGTGAAAAGCAAGAATGGGCCTTACTCCATTTTGTTCGAATGTACAGGCATTCAGCCGGAATAGAGTGATACTGGAATATTGTTAACTGTGGCTGATGTATTCCAAGGACATGTGTCATTACTAGGGCTGTACCGAATAGCATATTTAGTATTCGGCCGGATACCGAATAGTTTGCCAACTATTCGGCCGGAGCCGAATAGTGAGCCGAATAGTGCTCAAGGGGTAGGGGGGGTGGGGAGGAGGCTCATTTCGCAATGAGGCCGCCGGGGTGGCCTCAGTGCCCCGGCGGCCTCATGAGTCTGGGGGAGCGCTCCTGTAGTAGCGGCCCCCAATGCAAAACAAATGTCAGGCCACCGGCTTTGCACCGGTGGCCCGACCATCATACATGAAATTACTGCGGTGAGACCGCAGGGGTGCAGGGCACCCCCGCGGCCTCACCGTGATGAGGGTGCATGGGGGGGAACATTAGAAATCGAGGCCGCCGGGGTCGGCAAAGTGCCCCAGCGGCCTCATAACTCTGGGGGGGAGCGCTAGGAGCGGCTCCCCTATGCAATACAATGTCGGGCCACCGGCTTTGTCCTGGTGGCCCGACAAACACCACAACATTATTGCGGTGAGGCCACGGGGGTTCCCTGTGGCCCTGCGGCCTCACCGTGCTCATGGGACAGGGGGGCACATTTCGCAGCGGGGCCACCGGGGTCTGCAAAGTGCCCCGGCAGCCTCATAACTCTGGGGGGGGCGCTCCTGTAGGAGCAGCCCCCCAATGCAAAACAAATGTCGGGCCACCGGCTTTGCACCGGTGGCCCAACCAGCATACATGAAATTACTGCGGTAAGACCGCGGGGGTGCAGGGCACCCCTGCGGCCTCACCGTGAATTGGGGGTTTGGGGGGGGTCACTTACCTGGTGATTTCTCTGGGTCCGGGTGCTGGCATCTGCTGGAGCCCGTCCGTTGGCATAGGAAGCGAGGGAAGGGAAGAACTGTTCCCTTCCCTCGCTTCCTATTTCAACACTTTAGGCTGGTCCCTCTGTGGTCAGGCTGCAGAAGCCAATAGGCAAACAGCTTGTTTGGCTTCTGCGGCCTGAACACTGTTAAACTTTCTATGATTGGCTGTCATCTCCCAAACAGGGGGAGGGCAGCTAATCATAGAAAGTGGACTTTGGCTTCGATTCCCTAAACAGAAACTATTCTGCCGAAGCCGGATAGCTGTATTTCAGCCGAACTTCGGCAGAATAGGGACTCGAAGCCGAAGTTCGGTACAGCCCTAGTCATTACAGATGCTGACATCGTGTAAAGTGCACGTGGAAGGAAATGAATACATTGAATTACTGTGCACTTGGAAGCTAAAAAGGAGAAATTATGCCCTACATTGGAAAAATAAAGTCAAATGACAAATTGCCTTCATGAAGAATAAAGAGTTAATTTCAGCACATAAAATGACAACATGTATAGGCAAAGGCCTATTTTGTTTTTTGCAGCAATGAACACTGGTGCTTATGTAACTGTAGTCTATCTGTGTGCACCATAGTAATGGTGAATCTACCTCTATTCCAATGTAGTAAAAAAAGAAAGATTGCATTTATGAACAGCAGGCCTAGATATAATTCTCAAATGTTACATGTAAACACATTTAAAGCTGGATTTTCTGAAGGCTGGGGGCAGCTGGTGTTGTTCCCACTAATCTGAAAGGTCTGTGCCTTTGTAAATTTAATCTCAAGACCTTTGGCTGAGGACACCTGGAGAAGAAGATCTGGTTGTAAATTTAAATGCTAAAATATACAAAGAAGTAGATTGATATTATGAGATTTACAGATAACACAACTTACAGAAATGAACTTGAAGGTCAGGTTCACCATTAATGGTGCATTAGCTCTAAACAAAGACATGTTGAAGCTCAGGAGGAGAGGGTAGGATAGACATTGGCCCTGAGCAGGTGGCTGGTCCCATACTTAAGGAGAAATAGAAACTTAAGAATTGGATGGGGCCATCTGAAACTGGGAGCATCATTTATGCAGTGCCCTTGATTAAGCATTGAATACATCTTTGCTAATAAAAAGTGCATTGTGTGTTCCATCGACCTCACAGCTGGTTCATTTTAAAGGGGACAAAAATCCAGTTGAGACCATGTAAAAACAACATTTTTGTGATGTACATAACTTAAGTTTTGATCAAAATTATGATTCTGGCATTTTCATAAATCTGAGGAATTGGAACTATTGATAGACTATGAGATCGTGAAATTAATGTTGGAAGTATGTAGTGGCAGAGTTGTAACTATTTTGGTGCAGCAGCAAACCGCGAAAAACAGTGGCTCCACCCAGAAAGGGCGTGCCAAAATAAAATTTGTATTTGTCCGACTCACCATACAATGTAGAATCCAAAAATATATAGATTTATGTAGTTATCAGAAAAGTGTGCCTAGCTGCCATGTTGTTAGATTTTCAGAACGAAAAAAAGGGTAAACCCAACATGTCATTTTGAGATGACAAATCTTTCTCCTCGCTCATCCTAAATCATACTTATCTCCCAACTTCTGGTCCTATCAGCAGCCAGTGGGCGTCTTGGTGGGAGGTTAAGGGAGCGTGCTAGCCAATCCATACCATGGGAATTATGATAATGTATGAGTGTTATCAGCCCTATAAGAGGTCAATTGCAGAAAGTCCTGGTTACCTTGCAACGGAAGGTTTTGTGTTGAACCATACAAATAAAACGATACTCACGCTGGTTGCTGTGTCTCAAGGTGTGTTTCTTTTATTGTCCATAGTGTAGACACATTGGGCCTCATTACAAGTTTGGCGGTAGCCTTGCCGGAAATACCGGCAAGCTGCCGCCAAACTTGCAATTTTTTCCGGCACCTGCAAATGGGCATTTACTGGGTCATTACGGCCCTGACAGACCCGGTAATTGCCCATTTCAGAGCGCCGGAAAAAAGATGCTCCCCATTCCCATTCGGCCCCGTAGGCCCCATAGGGCAGAATGGGAATGGGGAGGTCGGATGAACCAGCACTGTTTATAATGGTGCCGGTGCATCCCACAAGGCGGGCAGAAAGCCACCCGCGAGCACAACCCATAGTTTGCCGGTCCGGGAACTACGGTACCGGCATGCTTACGGTACCGTAGTTCCCGGACCTGCAAACATATAATGAGGCCCATAGTCTAAAAGGTGGTCAGCCAACACGTGTTTCGACCCCGTAGGGTCCTTCTCAAGGCAGGTTAAGAAAGGTTGGTCTAGGGGAAAGTTGCCAGAGATATCATAGGGTGCCTTGCGGCAGTTTGTTCAAGTACAAGTGCAGTAGGTGTTCATGGTATTGCCGCATTCCTTCAGGTATGCCATAAGAGGTTAATTTTGCATCAGAACAGACTTTTTCACTTTATTCCTGGAGATAGCCTGCTGCTGGACTCTTGCAATGAACAATTAGCAGAGATGCCTCAATCCTTGCATTGGAAACAGTGACAGGGAAATCTTGAAGTTAGCTGGGAACCAATGAGAGGAGCCAGAGGAGTCTGGGTGCAGGAGAAAATCGTTGACCGAACATCTTTGACCAGATCTGTGCTGTCCAGAGCAGCCCTGCTGTTTTTCTCTCACCAAAGCCTACCATGTAAGTAGAGATATCCTAAATGCCATCAAAAGTGTGAGGGGGAAACTGCCAGCCTTAATCTCCATCTCGCATATCAGGTAGGGGTGTGTTACTGGGAAGGTCCTTGGCACATTGTATAAAATTTAATTAAAATTAATTCCACTACTGGAAATCACCCTATCCAATTATATTGAATTGTTTTGGGAACAGCCCACCTTAATCCTTTCCATTATATTGTGGGGAGGGGGAAGCAGTGTAGATCCTTAGCACATTCAATTTAAGTTGAATCAATTAATTCCCATATAGAAAATCACAGGATGAGTATTGTTAGAATTCAAAACTAACAAAATTCATGTCCGGTGTGTTAGAACCATTGTAGACAATAAAGAATTGGGTGACTGTCCTTCTGAAACCCCTGACTTCTGTCCAGAAGAGAGGGTCTGAATCTCAAAAGAAGTAATCCTATTTGCTACCTTTCAATTGAATGCAGAGGGTAGAAAACAAAACTACCTATTTATTCCCAGTGAATCCAAAGTCAGAATTAGTGTTGCAAAAATGAAATTTCCCAGATGTTCCCTTGTATCCCAGACCAGAATTACCAAGCATTGCTTCTCATTTGAATGTGTGTTGAAAAACGATTTCCCTTTGAGTTCCTTTTCCCAACCTTGCCTTTTAAATAAAGGTTGAAAAACGATTTCCCCATTTGAGTTCCTTTTCCACACTGTGCCTTTCAAATGAAAGCCTAAAAAACGAAATTTCCCATTGATTCCCTTGACTCCCGAACCAGCATCCCTAAGCACTGCCTGCCCTTTGAATGTGTGTTGCAAAACAATTTTTCCATTATATCGTGAGTGTTTTCTATTGGTTAATTTGCAATTAAATCTGTTGTTAGTTGTGACTGCATGTTTCAAAATGTTACCTGTGTTGTTTTAATAACGGAAAGTAATTTGGAGTTGTGATATTGGGGTGTTGCCACAGCATTGGTAGTTGATGTTGGCTGCTAGCCTTCTTTGTCAAACCTTCAATAAATAAATAAATAAATAAATAAATAAATAAATAAATATATATTCTTACTATACATCTGCCTGTTTCCTAGCCCATTGGTGGCACAGGGAATTTGTTAAGGGGGTGTGAGACGGGTTGGAGGCCTCAACAAAGTGAATCTGTATTAGCGCTTTGGGTGTGCCCCTCATTGCTTGTGGGAGAAAGGCACTCCCAGAGTTGAGTGTGACCGCCTAATAAATTGCGACAAAGCTGAGCTCCAATATCCACAGTAGACTCGTGGTGGACCATAATCCTCATGGTTGGTGACTCTTGAATACCTCAATCCAGAGACCTGGGGATTTCAAGGAAGAATATTTCTTGTACTTTCACAGCACTTGTCATGGGCATTTTGTAGTCTTGGCCAGGATGTGTTGAACACTGAGTCATGATGCATTGCCCATCATCCCAGAGAGCCAACTCCCATACATATACTACCCTTTTCCGATTGTTGGTATCCCTAAAAGAAAAACACCTGCACTTATCCACTCTGTCCAAAGTGTATCGTGACACGAAACCTACAGCCCATGCACATGGTTTAGCTAGACCCAGCATGCTGCATTATCTCCTTTGCTACAGTTTTGGTAATGAGTGCCATCTCTATCGCACAGTTTCATACTATATTGTGTTTAAGATAATATATATGTATACATGCTTCAGACCCACAGCCTGCATTAGTACCCAAGCATTGGTAGTATAGTTAATCAGCCAATTGCCTTTGGAAAAGGGGAACACAATTGTGTGCTGGGTATGCATGCTATTGTAATCCTTTTGTATCCCGGCCTAGACACAACCACCAATATCAACTCTTGCATTCATCTCATTCACAGTGCCCAGTACTGAGTTGGGTTTAACACTATAGTACATTTGGTAGGGTAGCATTGTGTCTTCTAGAATGATCCCCAAATTACTGGGCACAATGGACAAGGGGATTGTGATTGCTCTGCCCATAGTAGCTGTACTCTAAACTGGGCAGTGCAGCTGATGTAATAGGAGGGCAGTGGTGCTCTGAAAGTGACTTTCAGTGGTGGTGCTGTAATACATTATTAGGAAATCAACTACAAATGAATATGAGGGAACTGAAGGATAAAAAAAAACATTGCATGTGGTATTGATTTTCTAAAATGCTCCTCACCTTGGATGGCTGTGCAGGATGTCCACCACAGCAGAAACCTTATTGAAGTAACTACTGCATGGCTCACAAACTGCAGGCTAACTTTTACAAAAGTAACTATACATTATTCAATTATGAAAAGAGCATTGGCTCTCTTGTGGAACCAACCTAGTTATAAGAGACATGGATGTATTACCATAGCTTCACTAAGTTACCAAAGCCATGACAGAACCACTAAGTCACATTTGACTTAACTCAGCTTAAAATGAGTCACACACATATATAGGATTTAAAATGTGAAAACCAAATTTACTGACGCAACATTATAATTTCCAAAGAGTAAGAAAAACTTATTAACAATAGGTATGTTAAAAAAGTAACTGTTATTATAGGAAAGGCAGTGATTTAGAGTTAAGAATTTAACTCAGCTCTTGTCGCTGTTCGCTTCACTCCCGATCATTCTAACCTTTTGTCCACTGACATTTTAGCTATGATGCATGCCTGAGTTTTCATGAACTAACAGCCCTTTAGGCAGCCAGGCAAAACGCTTTCATTCACAAGAGGAGTCAAGCAGAAGGTTGTAATTAATGGGCATTGTAAAAATAAATAGAGAAAATTATTATAAGTAATACGAGAACATTTAACAGTAGGAGAATAGTATTTAAGAGAATATCTGCATTGCAAGATTCAGTCAGGGTGGAAAGAGCTAGGATTTAGATGAAGGCAGTTTATATGTTGTAGCTTACAGCCGCTTCATTGACCATAGTACTATGTACTGTAGTCCTACTGAACCGGGACAGCCGACCCAGCCCTTTAAGACGAGGTAGCATTGAGATGAATGGGGGTGCAGAAGTTACTTAAACATCAATAATCAAAACGACTCAGAAAGCTGGCAAAAGTTGACTGTATCATTGTCAATTATCTAAAACAGGGAGTACAATGGACATGACATCAACGGACGTCTCATAGCAAGTCTCTCAATTTGCTTCAGAAAAAACATCTTACTTATAGTATAAACTCTTCATTGATGGTGTTAACCTATGTACTTACTAATGTCATCCTATGTGCCAAACTACAAAAACCTAGTGGTAAATATGACAGGTTTAAAGGGAACCTTTAGGTATACGTTCAATACTAGTCTAGAAAGTGATAGGCTCTTTAATATCAGGTGCGACTACTAAGCCCATCCTTTAATCAAGTCACTATGACTGTCACTAAATACACAAAGTCCCATTGGTTACACAAACTACTGGGCTCTCAATCATCTGGCCCCCTACCATTGGTTGGCACTCTTACATCCGTCATTACTTTTCCACCCACGTTAGCAGCACGCAGGCTAGACTTCCAGGTGCTGGTGAGCTGGTCATAACCAAAGCTTTCCACCAATTAGCATACCATCTATCATCACCTCAGTGGTCTGCACATCAATTAAGTCTTTGAACTTGGCCTTGGAAATGTTCTTAGCTCTGGAGAATACAGGGGAGTAGAGTCACACTCTGCCTCTCTGCCTAAGTGTGGTTTGTCATGTTTGTCCAGTTTCATCCATTCACATGACTGAAGACCACAAATGTGAGCTCTGGTGCTTTTAAAATACTGCTATTCAATGAAACTCTGACATCTCTCTTATTTTTGTCCATGCCTTCTGAACAGGAGTTTCATTCTTTCACACGATTGTAACTAATATCTGCTCACACCAGTCTGATAAGACCTAGGCTTCTTGAGGCTGATCCAGCCTCACCTTCTGAGATTCACTTCTGTAATTTTGTTGTTTTTCAACTGTCACACGCTGGAAAAAAAAAATCTTTCTCTGGCCCAGCTCTGCTATAATTTGTCGTGGAAACATCTATTCTTCACTTGATTCCTATACATGTATACATTGGTGCATGCCAAAATCTATTCACTACTGAGGTAGCCTCAAGAATACTTTGTCTGCTTGCGTTTCTTTGCATCTGTACATGTATAAAATAACTTGACATCTTCATCATTTCTGTAGCATATGTGTCTTCACCTCGCCTGAGAAGTCACTTATCTTTGATACTTTCTTGATGCCTTATACAATATCTACATTCTCTTGTCTCTGCATCATTTCTCAGTGCATCAGTATTCCTTCGTATGACATCACCAATCTGCTCTTTCATTGTTTGGTCCTGCTTCTTCGGGAATTGTATTAAAATGACCATCGTATTGTCTCGTATGCAGGTATGGCCTTCTCAATGGGAGCCTAGCCTCTAGAATTCTCCTCAGTAATGGTATTTTCACTGGTACTGCACATGTCTCAACCTCTGGTTTCCAACATATAGGCAATATGAGTGAGTTGGTTAAGGTGGGGGTACTTGGCTCCTTCTCTACACTCCCCTTTATGGGTGATTCATCGACCACTCTCCCATCATCCTTCACATCTAGACATCCTCGTTTTAAAAATGCTTGTTTGTGACACATATCTTGATTACTCCTTTCAGGCATCCAACTGATTTCTGATGCTCATCCTTATTCCATGTCATGAGCATGCACTGACCACTTGGACTGCAATAGATCCATCTCCCCACATACTTCTTATCGTTCTTTGGGTACAGAAATGTCGCTCCCTCAGGTGCATGGATGCTGTCTTTCACAAAATCCCTGATTTCTTCATCTGTCAGATCTTTAGTCTTCCATCCTGATAGAACACCAATCATGATCTTTACTCCTATCGCTTTCTTTGCAGTTTTTTTTTGCCTTTTGAGATTATTATCCTAACCACACAGAATCCAAGCAGCATCATCACAATCAGGGCTCTAGGAAACTTGAATATATCTGCCATCCATTGTGGAACCCAAGAAAAGAGCGTCCAAAACCAGCTATCAGCAGCAATCTCTTCCAATTCATCCACCATTTGGACATGCAACTTCATCAGCATCCCTATGGCCTCTGTCAAGGTGCCATTTTTGTCATTATGAGGTGCTACTCACCACACCAAGGATCGGAAGATTGGAACCGGACCTCGAAGATAGTAGTGGTGGAATTCTCGGAGCAACCAGTCTCAACCTCAGCTACCCTGATTTAAGTGAATCAGGCTTCCTCAAGAAGAGGGGCTCTTTTCTATGATGTATCCCTCTGCTTGATAAGACAGACAGAGGTATCAATCAAATAAAAGAGCGGGGTAAACACACACCGTTAGACCAACAGCTGAAAAGAAACCACAGAAAGGGTTATACACGGTACAGATAAGAATAGCAAATTAGGACAATCAACAATTCATGAATACCTGAATAACAAGTTGGTTGGAGTAGCAGAGTATGTATAGAGCCTAGAAGGACAATGCAAAAGACAATAAGGAACTAGCTTAAGTGACTTAAGGACTCCCCTTGAACCCTAGAGAATGCACAACTAACCTGGAAGGAGATGGTTAAGGAGCAGAAAGGGAAATCCTGCTGGAAAGGACACAACGACAGGAGAAAATAATAAACAGGGAAGTTAGTGAGGGAGGATACACCCGAACGGCACGAGGGACACACTAGGTACGGGTTGGTGCAAGTAACTGTAAAGTGTCCTGAACTGCACTTGTAAGATAAGAGTACAAATCCAGCACAATGTCCAAGGTAATGTGTAGTTTTCTTCACAGCGAGGGTAGACAGTGTTATCCAAGCACAAACAATCACAGGAAGCAAAGAGCACAGTTTAGAATGAGGGAACACTTACTTACGCTCCGATACAGCCCTTGCGGAAGGAACCAAAAAGCTACGGAGCGTAGGAAAACGACTTCTGACAGGAAGCCGCCAACAATCCATGAAATGTTCTGAGTCGTAACAGCGTGGAGAACCAAAGACAACAGGGCAATCCGTGAGCAGTCCGAGTGGAAGGCAAAGTCGAAACCAGGGAAAACACGTTGGACGGTTGAGCAAGGAAATTAGCTTGGGGGCTAAACACGTAAGGGTACGTGTAGACTATAATTGGCAGC
Organism: Ambystoma mexicanum; assembly: GCF_040938575.1. NCBI lineage: Eukaryota > Metazoa > Chordata > Amphibia > Caudata > Ambystomatidae > Ambystoma > Ambystoma mexicanum. The sequence goes on along the minus strand of NC_090937.1, from coordinate 1,555,079,211 downwards.
ACCGAGCCCCGAGAGGAACTGGGTTAAGAAGGCAAGGGGTGGAGCATCGGTGTACGCATTATGCGTAATGAGCGTGTCAGCTGACACGACCGATACCGATGCCGGCGTCCATACAGTCTCCATGGAAACCGATAACGCTGCCACACCGATGTCTTTCCCCGGACTGTGTGAGCTGGTGTAAATGCAGAGGGAGATTGGTGAGAGCAGAGCTGCCGAAGCGTAACAGAAGGTATGAATGTACAAAATGATTTTCCAATATTTGCACAAACACCTCCATCCATAGCTGTAATCATATCTAGGACGTATCTGTTCTGAATAGTCATCAGTCCTATGGCTCTCAGCTCTTCATTGATAGCATTGAATCCCTTTATGGTAGTGTTGATTGTCTGCAACAACTCCCATCTGGTATTTGCAACCATTTAGCATTTGCTCCAACCTGGATACTTGAAATAAAGATCAACGAGAATACTGATGAAGTCTGGCTGAACAGTCTGTGTTCAAATGGAATTGCATCAAAAGCTTCTATGGACTTGGTTGAAAACTAGTTCTCTCTCTTCATTCAACTTATCAGCTGCACATATCTCTTCTTCCTTAGATGTGCATCTGCTTTCGGAAATTCACCAATGTTTGGATCTCTCTTTGGAATCACCAATGCTGGAACATGGACGTTTACTATAAAGCATTGTCCTCCGCAATCATTGGGCAGCTTCATATAAACTCTGGATCCACATGCCCAGTAGTGATCCATAAACACTGCTGTTCCAATACTCATTCCTGGTACATCAAAGTTTCGACCACAGTTCTGGTTCTCTACAACTTTTCTTGTGCCATTGTTTCTGCAGCACAATTTTGCATTTTCCAAAGGCACTATCTGCAAAGGTCCTCCTTTATCTTCAACCCATGTCAGTAGTTTGGCAAGTCTAGGCCATAAAGGTTTACATCCGTTCTGCACTATGTCAATGGTTGGCTTGTAGAAACCAATGACCACCCAGGCTCGGCAGATGACCACTCCTTCTTCCCATCCATCTGGTGAAAGCACTGATCCCCAGATCTGCATCTGTCCTCTGTTCTTCCATCTACGAATTTCTTCTGCAGTTTTTCCTGGACTTTCCAGTCTTCTGTTTACATCCAATCTGATTCCAGCACCTTTCACTCCAGGCTTTTCATGTCTTATCACATGATTCTTAGTCTGAACTCTTAGTCTAGTCTTTGTATCTTGGACATAATTATCTTCTTCTGGATCTGTCAATTCATTTGCTCATTTTGTTCGGCCCATAAACTGACCCCTTGTACGGCAGAGTGCTATGTGTGATAGATAATGTGCTGTCTGGATGTCTATTTCAATAGCTATGAAGATCTTAGACTTCCCCATACTATAAGACAGGAGTGCAAGTATACAACATTCCTCGTTTGAGCCTCCTGCCCACTTCTTTTATATGCTGATACCATATGTTGTTCCCCAAGTGTGCTGCACTAAATAGGTAATCATTTAACACATAATCATCCTCCCTAGCACTTGTCTTAGATCTCATTATTTTCTTATGTGTGTCTATAATAATCTCATGAAGTATGTCAGCATAATTCCTTCTTACTGGACCAATTACAGAAACATTTGTCAGTGGACTTGGTGTTTTTACGTGTGCTACCTGAGTAGGAGAAAGTTCAAGAAGCCGCAACCTGTTAACATGATATGGAGGTAAAAAGGTGTCTCATATAATCTCCATATGTGACCTTCCTTTGAAAGGAAGCCTAGATGTATCTATCACAGGACTAGGTGCGTTTGAATGTATCTCTAGAGTAGGGAAGATTACATAAGGCTAGGCTGCCTTGTAGTTGCCACATCTGTACCCTCCTTCTAGGTAGAAGATACACAGGAATCCTTGCCTTATTTGGATCCAAATAATAAGCAGAGATAAGAATTACAACGAATAAGATGCATGTATAAATGATGTATAGGTAGGCCCATTTCATGCAGCAGTAGTTTCTTGCACATCGTGGAGGTCTCTCGTTGTCAGTCATGACATTATTACTGTTGACGCTGCCCATTCTTAAAAAAATTTAAGGAAGGAAAAATTCAATTTTATTCTGGCAACATCATGCAATACGCTAGTGATATCTTTATTTTCTCAACAAGCTCTTCAAGCAAATGGCTGATCACAGGGCAATGAACAGAGTTCCTGGTGTGTAGCAAAGAGTCGTCCTTTTATTAACCAACATGTGGGTGCCTCTCCAGCAAAAAGTAAAAGACTACAGATAGTAGGCTCTGGATCTCTTCCTCCAAAAGTCTTATTCAGGACGTTCTCAGTGTTCGCTCAGAATATAGATAAACTTGCACGATAATGTCACATAGCAATTTGTTAAGTGTCACTGTATTACTTGGATCTCACAAAAAGGTGCGGACATCGGATTGTTTTCTAACAAGATGTGGGCAATCTTCATTCAACTAATAGAAAACCAACTCTACTAGTCTTTGAGCATTGTCATCAGATAGGGGCATTTGTGTTTTCTCCACTCTATTCTGGAAGCTGGAGAACTTGCTCTATAATGGCTGTGAGCAATCTCCTCACAATTGGACCATTCTTAGGATCTTGCAAGAAATTACAAATGTTAGTAGTTCTCCCCACCAACGAAGGGCAAGAACAAAGAATGTAGAGAAAAATAGCAATGATAATCTGATGAACATTGTCATTGGGCACCACCATGGACACCTCCAAAGCGAAATTCAGTGAGAGAGGAATCGGGGAACTGGTCCCTCTTGCAGTTGTCAAAATGTAAATCCAAATCTGGCTCTTCTTTCCTTCCCGATCAAGACTTAATCATGTCTCAGGCCAATGTTTAACAAGTTCCTGTTGCTCAAGAACAAATAGTTTTCTTTCACTCCTTTTTTGCAATTTTAAACGAGTGTCCCGAAACAAGCCACAGTCCAAAGTATTCCAGGTCTGTTTATTTAAAACCTTCTGCGTCTTTGTTCCTCATCATGGATCTCATGTGCACGTGCTGAGGTTCTTCCGTGATGCTTGCTTCTGATAGGTGTGCGGGCAAAGGGGATTTCCAGCATAAAGCTTCACATCTTCCAGAAATATGCAGACACGCCATCCTATTGCTTTCAATGCTGACAGTGTTACGTCTTCAACGATAAATGGGCCGTTAAAGCATAGTTTGTGCCATTGACGTGTAAAGTTCCAGATTAAGGTCTGACCACTGGGGAAAAGTTTGGGACGACGTAATTCTTCAAATGCGGTTGTTGAATTGTCTCCATCTGTGTTCTGTGCCCCACATCCCTTCTGTTTGAGCTGATCTAAAATGACAGAGATACTTGAAGTCATGCATGTTAAGTAAGCATGTAACTCCTTTCCTAACAATTCATCTGGGGATCACTTCTAGTTTTAGATTGAGGTGTGAGGGATGTCCTCACCTGACTCCCTGTCACTATTTCATGGGGCGTAAGATGGTGGTCGGAACCTGGTTGATTTCTCAATGCATACAATGCTAGTGATAGGCAATACAACCATCCTTACTTCAAAGTAAGCTTTAATTTGTCTATTCTTTCTTTAAGCAAGCCATTGATCCTATTTGCTTGTGGGTGATAAGCTGATGAAAACGTGTGCCTTATCTCAAGCAACACGCTTATATGTTCAAAGACTTCATTAACAAAATGAGGGCTGTTATCTAATCTTAATACCACATATTCCCTATCTGGGAAATACTTCTCGTATGAGAAATTTCTATGTGCGGGTGGAATCTGGTTGTGTACACGGACCAGCTTAAATCCACCTTGAAAAGGGACATACTACTACAATCATATATCTGTATCTATTAAAGACGTGCAGCATATCAACATAGTCAATGTGTAAATGCTGAAAGTGACCATTAGGTGTCATGACCACTTTGAGGGGGCACAAGTTGTGCCACAAGCAGGCTCCCACCAGAAACCTGAGGGTGTTAAAACCACTGCAAAAGGGCTCCTGGAGCCTTTGGCTCCAGGCTCATATAGTCCCATTTATGTACATGGGCCTTTAAATCCAACATGGAAGCACCCACACAGTCTAGTTCTAAGAACCAAGCCATGCGGTCTAGTGTTTTGGGTGTGGCAGACCTGGAATTACTTTCTATGGTACTACTTTAACTGGGCTATATAAACCACACCCAGACTGCAGAACATGCTTCGTGTTATTCTGCAACCAGCAGCGTGACACTCACCGTGTCCAGCTCCTGGTCTTCAGCATCTTCCTGTAATCCTGCAAGAACAAGAACAAGATTATTCTGTTTTACCTGAAAAAACACCATCAGCACTCAGCATCTCAACTGGGCTGTAATCTGTGGAAACCGAGAGAAGAAGAAACATCACTCACCATGAGTACTAGCTTAAGGACTTTCGGCAAACCGCTACCACAGCTGCAGTTCGAACATTGCGACCTGCAATAACGAGAAAGGGCAAAGCAATATTAGAATGCCCGCTTCCAAAACATCAAATTCCATCGCGCTACGCCATGCTTCCATCTGGAGTACCACAGCAACATCTACAAAGGAAAAGAGACATATTCTGGTTTGCTTTCAATATTAAACAACTGCACATCGCTGTACTACCTTAACAGATTCCGGGGGCCTTTTTTTCATCATGCTCTCATCTACTCACAGCACCATAGCGGCCTGTGAGGAGAAGAAGAAGAAAACACAGGTTAACTTCAAAAGACAATAAAGACGCTGTGCTTTGCACTTTCTCTTACCTAGAAAGGTGCCTCTCAATCCGGCACGCCAGCATCAAGACATTCGCACCCGAAAAGAAGGAGATAAATGCATTAACGAATTCCCACCATAAAAAGAAGAAAGACTTACAATTAACAAACTTACCTGCCTACCAGCAGTTTCAGGGTCACAGAAGGCCTGGGCCCAAGGAAGGCATACTGCACCAGTGAAGCAACTCGGGCAGCTCGCCAACGAGCGTCAAGCGCCCCTGTACAAGAAACGCAGGACGGATAGCTCACCCTACAAATAACTAAGATTCATTATTCAGCACTGGGCAACTACGCTTCCAGGGTTCCAGATCTCAGAGGCTTCCAGACGCCCCCGGAGATATCAGGTGAGCGTAACATTAAGCCTCTCGGAATAACTCATCTAACTATACACAATGTGTGCCAACAGTAAACCTTTGACGTACGATGCTGTTCACTACATAAAATGCAATGTGTTCTATTAAATTCAGAACAAACCAATCCTCTGCAATTTCTGCAGCAAGGCTCTCTCTAGTTACATGCGCTGGGTAGTGTAGCTGTTCCAACGCCACCCTTAATAAGGCTACAGGCATCACCAGGTTGCCAGTGCTCTCCTGTCACCACAATGATTCAGAAGTCGTTAAAGAACATCCTCTCCGTGTCCACAGGTCTTTCTCATCCTGCGGCACTTCCCCTTGAATTTCCATTAACTGAGTTTTAGACAGATTGTTATAACAGTCATGCACACCCATCATTACCACCATACTTTCATTCACATCAGTCATATCAAACTTCATGATATTATCTCAACATGCAACCCATTTCAATTCCTCGGCTGTAGCTTGATTTCCAAGTGAGATAAAGTCTGTCCTTTTAGTGTGAGCTGTGCATTTAAGAACTGCAATGACTACTGGGAGTTGTAGTGCTTTTAGAAGTCTGTCCAATAAGGCGGCATGCTGCACCAGAGTACTGTCTGCTCATAGGCAGCCTCTCCTATTCCAACGTGCTAGCCCTGCATGTACAGTCGCTGTCACGTAGGCGGAGTCACTGTACATGGTTACTTCCTGGTCTGCATGATTCTCGAGCGTTACAATCAGCGCCATTAATTCTGCAGCCTGTGCCGAAAAAGTGAGATCGTAGTCGTGCACTTACCAATAGTTCAAATTCTCTGTTTGCCTTGTGTTTCACCATAGCGGCACCGGTATATCTTTGTCCATCATTTTGATTGATTCTAGAAGAACTGTCAATAAAAAGAATCTCCCGCGTTGCCAACACATTCTCCTTTACTCTAGGAATCTCATCATGGAATTCCTCATAATTCAAGCAATTGTGTGCATGCTCGACTTCTGCTAGTGGTTTGGCTATAAACATGGCAGGATTCCCTAATCTGCATCTGACTATTTTAATCGCTGGATTCAATATGACTACCTCATATGCAGAACCCCTTTGAGAAGTCAATGAACCTTTTGGTATTTCCAAAATAGCAAACAAAGCATGTTCAACAAATAACATATTGGAACGTCCCATTAGTATGCTAGCAGCCTTCTCAATGGCGAATGCAGCGGCTGCAAAGGATGGTTCACTGGGTCCAAAATCCCATATAATATGCCAGAGGCTTGTACCTCACTGTGGTTCCCTGTGTGAGCACTGCCGTCATAACTGTGCCATCCGTATGTGAAAATAAAAAGAATTCCTCAGCATAATTGGGAATCCCAAAAATGGAGCTGTGCAAATGGCTTTTTTTAACTCATCAAACCCTTCTTCCATTTCCTCGATCAACATTTCTTTCCTGAGTTGCCTGTGCTTTTTTCAGAGCCTGCAACAGGGCCTTATATATGAACTGTAATCAAAGACCCAAGCTCTCACATAATTGCTTAATCCCAAAAATCTTTGCATGTTCTTTATCGTATGCGGTTTTGCTGTTTTCAAAATAGCCTCAGCCCTTTCAGGAGTAATTTTCTTCCCTTCATGTGTAATCAACCGACCTAGATATAGCACTTCCTCCTGACAATACTGCAATTTCTCTTTATCTACTTTATATCCTTTCTCTGCAAAAATAATCAGCTGAACTGAATCACATCTGCACTCTTCTTCTGAGATGCTACAGACCAATATGTCATCTACTTATTGCAACACACCACTTTACAAATCGATATTGCTTAAGTCTATCTGTAAGACCCTATTGAAAATCGATGGAGACTCACAGTACCCCTGTTGTGCTTTTTAACTTCGTCTGACGGAATGTAAATTACATCAGATCTTGAAAATCTTTATGCAATGGGATTGAGAAAAACACATTTTCAAGTCAACCACTTTGAAATATCATGCATCAACAGGGATACTACATAAGATTGGTGCAGGATTAGGAACTAGAGGGAACTCGGCCTCTACATTCTGGTTAATCAGCCGTAAATCTTGAATTAAACGCCACAACCCCATTTACTTTTTTAATTGGATACACTGACGTATTACACAGTGACTCTGATGTCACTGAAATGCCTTGTTCCATCATAGCGGATATCGTTTTGAAAAAACCTTTGTCTGCCTCTCGAGACATATGATACTGTCGTGGTTGAGGTAAAAATGCTCCTTTTTTTCAATTTAATTTTAACTTCTCCAGCCCCCATCAATAGGTCTGCATCATAGGGGCCTGTAGTCCATAATGGAGCTGGCACCTTTGCCATATCTTCATTAAAAAACGTTTCAATGCCAGCATCATTTTTTGAGGAACCCGGCGTTTGACTGCTCTTACCCAATAAGTAAGGCTCATTTCAAATACTACTTCGTCATCTGATGGATGATCTCTAAATATATCCTTCTCAGGTAAGTCAGTCAATGTATAACCTTCCCCAATGGCAATCACTGTGCACCACTGTCTTCCTTCATAATCAGTTCCATCAATTCAAGGCATTTCTCCTCGCACTATGGCTGCTTGTAATTCTAAGGGAAAGACTCGTCCTTCCTCTTCATCCATAGGTATCTTTGGCCTGAATAAAAACTCATTTGGTATTCTCACAGTTTTACCCATTAAGCTTGGTAACCATGTTAATAGAATTCGTAGTCCATAATGAAAAACATCTGTTCTAATGGTGCTCCTCTTATGGTAATTTGTCATGTGAATGCCATAATTAATGAATTCAGGTTTAAATAATGCATTCCTGGCATCGAACATTCTATGCCTTCAGCAGTAAACAAAATTGTTATGTTCAACTTTGTCATTAAGGGGGTAATTCATAGAATTCGGTGCACAAGTGGCGCATGCGTCAGCCTGCGCCAGCCGCGTGCGCCAAAACCCATTTCAGCGCACAGCATATTTATGGATTTTAACATCCATAACTAGACGTGGTGCAGAGTGGCGCAGCGACCCTGCAGCAGCACCAGTTACGTCCCCAACTACGCCCCATGCGCCATGACCAGCGCACAAATCCTGTACATGGCGCACAGGCCAGTGGACCAGCATACAGCCCCCCAACCATGAAAACACGTGTAAAACTCCCTGCACACCCCTCAGAATACACATACCCCTCTCGTGCTAGTGAAATCGCGTGTAAAACTCCCCGCGCACCCCTCAGAATAAACGTACTGCTCTTGTGCTAGCAAAATCGTGCGTAAAACTCCCAGTGCACCCCTCAGAATACACGTACCCCTCTCGCGTTAGCGAATTCGCCTGTAAAACTCCCCATGAACCACTCAGAATACATGAACCCCTCTCACGCTAGCGAAATCGCGTGTAGAACTCCACCCTGTGGTGTGGACAGCCTATGGGGCATGCACTGGGGTGATGGGCTGCCTGTGGGGAATGTTGAGGGTGTATGGGCTGCATGCGTGTAGGAGGAGAGGGCCGCCAGAGTGCCCGACACATGTACAAAATCCCCGACCAAGGCCACTCCGAACTGGGCCACGTTGGCACGCAGCTCTTCGTGATGACGTGCGTGCTCCCCCAGGAAGCAAGCACGTCATCATGAAGGTCATGCGTGTGCAACGCGACACCAATCAGGACGGTCTCCATATGGCCCCGGGTCCCCTCGTCCGCAGGTAGAGGAGTGTCAGAAGACGTGGACCTCCCCCCTATCTGCAGACAGGCCTGGGATGGGGCATCCCTGCTGGTGCATGGTGGTGCAGTCACAGTGTCAGGGACAGTGACAGTGACATGCACAGGCCCCTCCATGGCGACCTGTGCTGCCTCCTACCCCTGGACTGCACCACTTACACCAGTGGTACCAACCCCACCAGGCCCCATGTGCAGCTCAGTAGCGGTTACCTCCTCCTCTGTGCAAACCACCAACCTGGATGGCTCCACACCGTCTTCCGCCATTGCAAGCCCCTATGGGGCCTCACCCACCCCTTCCTCTGCAGCCGTAGTGGCGGACGCAGCACCAGTCCCCTCGCTCCCAGATGATGGCAATTCCTGGGAGGGTGACTGGGCCTTGTGTCGCCGGCCGGTGGAGGCATCCCCGCTGCTTTGCTCCACAGCGCTGTCTCCGCCCTATTCTTCACTCGCCGCTGTGTAGAGGGTTACATAGAACACAAGCATCAAGGTACTGTACAATAGTCCCCTAGACAGGAAGCAATAGCTTCCATCATGTCCCTCCACAACACATGGGTCAGTGCAGGCAACACACATGCAGAAACAGGCATGATGCATGCAAAGAACATTTGCATACATGTCCAAGGAACTGTTGAAACATACGATGGTGGTTTGAAACTCACATGCATCATGGGTCATACTGATCACATGCACACACATCACAGTAGTTTCATCCATCTGGCCTCGTACATCCCAGACACAGTGGAGACAAGGATGACTAGTCTGCATCAGTGAATCAGAACATTGTCACAGACATGTGTCATGCATCCATGGCGTTTACAAGTCACACACACGCTACTCAGACACATAGACATGTACACCATAAATGTCCTTGACAGCAGCACCCATCTCTCACACCCCATCCATGTCCAACAACAGAGAGGGGCATGCATTCATGTGGGCAATCCGCATGTTGCTCCGCATGTTGCATTGTAACACATGCACCATCCATGTGGTTCACGCATGACTGGTCTCACATGCAGCACCATGATGTCCCTGCACACACACATCCATACATGGCCTATGTCACACATACAGCCAAGTAGCTGACTACCAGCACACTGCAACATGCCCTGTTTCACACAAAAATGCATGGCCACTTACCACTCGACTCCAGACGGGCCTGCATCCTGAGGATCTGATGGTGAAGCACTGGGCGAATTTGCTCCAGGACCCTCATCTGCTGGTTGGTAAGCTGGCCCCGGTGCCCATCTGCATCCTCTGCGTCTAGGAGGCGCCGGGCCTTCTTGAGGGTCCTGGACTTGTAGTCCTCCCAGCGCTTCTGGACGTGTTTCATGTCACGGGGTGCCACCCCCTCCGCGTTGATGGCACCCACTATGTCCGTCTAGATCCTCCTCTGTCCTTCCTTGTCGGCACGTGATGGTGTGAAGAGGGCATCATACTGCCCCAGGACTTGCTCCACCAGGATGCCAACTTCTTCGGAAGTGAAGCTGGCAGCCCTCTGCCTCTCTGGCTGTGGGTTGCCACTGGTGCTGGAAGGTGTTGTGTCGGACATGGCAACCCCCGAGGCAGGTGTGGGTGGGCAACTGGGTCCTGGGGCTGGCTTGTGGAGTGATGGAACACCAGTCAGGAGTCTTCTGTTCCAGCAGGGGTGGTCACTGCAACTGGACCCCTGCAGACGGTAGATATGCAGGTACTAAATGGCAGGGCACGGAGGCAGCAGGCAGCAGCAGATGGCTCATGGGAGGCTGCTCGGGGCACTAGGGGGCAGGAAAATGGCCTTCTAGGCAGGAGCGTGGTCTTCCGTGTGTTGTCGCATGGCCAGCTTGATACGGAGTGATTTGGCATGTGAAAAAACTGCACATCAGCGTGTAATTCGAGGCAAGGCCCTTAGCGCGTAAGCGCGTCTGTGACGTTACGCGTGCGGGCGTTTCCCTCATGACGGGTGCATAGTGAATCAGCACGTGAAAATACTGCTCGTCCCCATGTTAATGTGTGTAATCCGAGGAAAGGGCCTAAGCACCTAAGTGACGTGACACGTGCAGGCGTTTCCCTCAGCACGGGTTGAAGGTGAGTGGGGCCAGCAGTCCATCACTACTTCACAGCGGATCAAGGACGTATCTCTTCTTTTGGCGGGCGTATTGGCTATGCATGTTTTTCATTATCACACTAGTCAGATGGTGAGTCGCGCACGCTTATTTTCCCACTGTGGGCCCCCCTGTGTATCGCGTACTGTTTTCGAGGTCATAGTAGCCTGCGTGTCCCACGCATATGTGTTTTTCTTGTCCCTGGGTGCCACTGCGTACTGCGGGAGGTTAATTCCGCACATGTGGGCTACCCGGGGTTGCGTGCAAAGTTTTACAGCAGTTTTAGGGTGCCTGAGCGTTGCGTGACCCGTCACTTAATCACCGGGGTCAAATACAGCCTTGCAGGTGCAGGGGTGCTGTTAACATCTTGCATCCCACCCCCTTCACCCCAATTGCCCAGGACAATTGGTGTGTACACCTCCCATTGGCACTACTACATCTGTGCCGGCACTACTCCATATGTGCCATGGCTGGGAGGCCACGAAAGGTGAGGGGTGCCTCAGCTGGGCATACTCCCCGTGGCAGGCGTGGTCAGGGACATGGGCAGGGTGACCAGGGAGTAGGGGGACTCCAGGGTGTCCAAGTGGCTGCAGAGGGAGAAGAGGCAGGGGTGCGCCAGCTCGGCAAGATGTTGTGCCACGTGTTGGTGTAGTCACGCCACCACCCCCTGCAGCTCCGGGAGATGCAGTTCTTGCATCTGGCACTGGCATCCATGTGACCCGACAGTCCTTTTCATCGACTGCCACGAGTCCAAGGGTAGTGGTAGCTGCAGGTGCAGCTGTGGACACCACCACCCAGGCTCAGGGTCTGCCAGCGCAGGTTGCATTGACACTTGAAGAGTCCATGGAAGATTTCCAGGAGGTCAGGAGGCACACCGTAGGTGCACACAGGGCTGCCCTGACCGAGGCATGTGTCCCTGGGGCAGTAATGTCATCTGCTGCCCCGACCAGCTGGGTGTTGGCAAGTGCAGGGGCAGATGCAGCCGACACCACCCCGGTTGTGAGTCTACCAACCAGGACAGTCCCAGTCAATGACCCTAGCACAGCGGATGTGGCTGCGCAGGGTCCATTCCAGGGCACCCAGCAGCCACTGACGCAGGTCAGGGCTTCACTCCATGTTCCACCTGTCACTCCCTTGGCTCATTCCACCAGCACCACTGCCCATACTGATAAGGGTGGCATTTGCCAGCCATGGTCCGGACCAGCGTGCAAGAGGAGGAAGGTTGCACCTGCAGTAGAGGCTGGGTCCCCAGACACAGCTACGGCCTCCTGCACGTCGAGGAAGAAGCCTTTCTGCCAGCAGGAACAGGACTTCCTCGTGGACTACGTGCGGGAACACAACCGTGACATGCTAGTGGGGCTGAATTGTCAAAGTACGGCTGGCCATCGTAATACCCACTGGAAGCATGTTGCGGATCATGTGAGTGCATTCGGCCATGAGGTGCGCACAGCGAAAGAGTGCAAAAAGCGTTGGAATGACCTCAAACGCAGCACTAAGGAGAAGCGTGCCTCTAATTACAACATGACTCTGGTGACTGGCTGTGGGCCACCACCTGAGGAGGAAGAACTCACTCAGCACGAGTCACTTGTTGCGGAGTTCATACCGACAGGAATGGTCGAAGGAGTGGGAGAGATGCAGGACTTTGATGCCCCGTCCAGTGAGTGTTGTTGCCTGTTGGTCGAGGACATGTGTGTTTTGCTTGTTTGATGTGTTGTGCTTGACTGCCACTGCATATCATGTGTACATGGTTCTCATGTTCAAGTCATGCAAGGCTTCACTGATGCGTGCCTGCTGTGTAGGATAGTGGACAACCCTACTCACATGCTAGTCACCCAACTGCCCCTACAGTCCATGTTCCAGCTCAATGGCCCTTCTGCATGTAGCCTGGGGTGTGTTTTCTCTCAGCACTGGGACTATGTCATTGCATGACTGACGTGCATGTGTCCTCTGTATGCATGTGGGTACTCCATTTAGGCATGCTCCCTTGCCCCTCCACCACCCCTGCATCCCAATTTCAACATTGCACAGGTGTGCTCATGTTGGTGTACTGCAATGGCCTGTTCAAGACTCCTGTGTACATGCAAACTTCCACCAGCCAACCTGCCAGACACATGCAGTGGGGTACATCCCCTGCACTAAATGCAGGGAGTCTCACTTGGACTGTGCAGATGGCAGATGCTCCGCAGGGACATGAGTTGCCAATCATCCTCCATGTGTATTAAATGCATGCCCCTATGTGTTGTTGAATGGATGATCATTGTAGTACGTGTCCAGGATGACCTACATTTCTTTGCATTTGATCATCCATTCCATGCCCACTCTGGCTCAGTCCTGCATCACACACATGTTTAGGGTGTCACAGTCTGTGCTGGGCACAGGCCTCCACCCGTTTCAGGCCCACTGACTCTGTTCAACTGGTGTAGGGGCTTCTGCACACATGGCTGTACTACTGAGGGGTCATCATGTGTCCTGCTTTCTGTCCCATTGTACAGGAGAGTGAGATGTTCACCAACGGGCCTATAGGTCAGTGCTCACCCTCCAGTACTTGTAAGACAAGATAGCTGCACCATGTGAGGGATGGGGGTGCAGGATTCACTTACTCCAACACGACTCAATAATGAGGACTGGCAGAGGGAAGTCAGTTTAATGACAAGTACATCAAACAGGAAAGCAGTTGGGAATCAGCATCAGCATTGTTGCAACCCATGTCGCGCTCCGACTTCCGCGAACTTCAGTTGAACAGCAATTTTTATACACAAAACACGTCATCATCCTTGACGTCTAATTCTAAAAACTCGTCATGCAATATAATTGGTTATGAAAGGTAACTTAAGTATAGGTGCTATATCTGTACATGATAATGGAGCATGCGGATTGGATAACTCTTATCCGGTGGGCGTCTACGCCTTACCCTCTTCATCATACGTGATAGATGTCACTACGAGTACAACATCTCATTGGTTCTATGATCTATAGGACCCTAGAGAACTTGGTCTATTGTGATTGGGTAGGTCACACCCCTAGACATAAATCTCCACTTTTAATTAGCAGCATGCAGAATGGACACCCTGGTGCCTGGTGTCCCAAGTTTCACCCTGCCTCCCTTCCATCAATCAGTATCTTGGGCTATTAGTCAATTATCTCGTCAATTAGTTGGCTAGGTATGGCCTCGAGACTGTAGCCATTTATCAGGAAAAGTTATGGCATCCTCGGGTTCTGGGTGACATAGGCAGTGGTACCTCTTCGCGCCTGGCTGATCACGTGTTAGTTCACCATGAATCTGCTTCAGATTCCAGCTTTTCGTGTATTTGTTCTTCTTTAGCCTCACCACCTGCCTGGGCCTCCCTTATCTTGACCTTCACGGGGCAGGCTGGTATGCTCTGAAGTTTGAGTCTTGTTAGCAGACACTCTCCTCCCTTTCTCTGGATGACCTCGATTTCCTAAGTATGAGCCGCTCTTTGTTGAGTTCGATTCCGCTCCTTCTCTTGACTCTGGCTGGGTTATGAAACTTGGTCTGTTGGGCCTCTGGCAGCCTGGGTACATTTATGCTTTCTGCTTTACAAAATGGAGTTGCACTGTTACAATGTGCCTTGTTGAGGTAGATATATGGTTGGCGCTTGCCGCTCTACTCTTCTACTAAGCTTGCAAGCAGTATCGTTTTCTTTAGCTTCTTGCGTTCCAAGCCTATTTACACATGTTTAACTGGTTGGTTGTTTCCATCTTGTCCCATAGCAACGTTTCCTTACGTTTTAACATTGTCTCTTCCCTATGTCCATTACATCTATTTTCATATCTACTCGCACTGGCGTGCTATCTTCGATAGCCGTTTTTGTTCACTCACGAGTCTGTCTACTGGCCTTTCATTAAGGCTCTTTGGGTCTCTTCATGGACCTTCTGTACGTACTCTTCGTTTCGTCTCAGAGGCTGGTACGGCTGTCTGATAGGGTACCGTGCTGCCCAGGTTTGTCTGGTTATGGGCGCTTCTACTGGTACAGATCTTCTGATGTACACTGGGCAGAGTCCCAGTGCAGCTCTCTGTTGGTTCATTTGTTCCTCATACGTCACATACCATGGCAAGTATGTTCCTGGTACTTCAAAATGGGGGGCTGTGGTGCAGGCCATGTCTGGGACCTCCTCTACACTCCCCCCCTGTTCGGTTCATCGACCACTTCTGCAATCTCTTTTGCATTTATTTCCTTTGATTCTTCAGCGTCGTGTTCATCGTCTTCAGCGTTTGTACATGATGGTGTGAATGTGTGAGTCTTCGGGGTCCATATTTTTATCACCCCTTTCAAATTCCCTGCTGTTTTCACATGCTCATCTTTGTTCCAGGTCATTAGCTGGCATTGGGCCTCATTAGGACCCAGGCGGTAAGGGGTTTACGGCGGCGTAAACAGCGCCGACCCTTAACGCCTGATTCCGAGGTCCCTTAGCGCCATGGAGGTTTTAACACCTGCTTTTAGCAGGTGTTAAAATCCATGGCGCTAAGGGAACTTGTTGTTAATTATGCCACCGTAATTTACGGTGGCGTAATTAACGCCTTCCCTACTCCCATTATGGCCTATGAGGCAAAAATGGGAATGGTGATGGGTAAATGGGTTAATGGGGACTTACCACCCCACTCACCTCGGAATGGGGCGGTAAGTCCGCCAACCACCATGGCGTAAACATAGTTTACGCCATGGGGGTTTCGGTACGACCCAGGCGGTAACTTACCGCCTGGGTCGTAATGAGGCCCATTGTCCATTTGGGCTGCAGTAGATCCATTTTCCTTCATACCTTCTTCGTTTCTTAGGATATGTGAACTTTGCTCCTTCTGGTGCAAATTTGCTGGCCTTCACAAAGTCTCTTATTTCTTAATCAGTCAGGTCTCTGGGCTTCCACCCTTGTTTGACATCAACCATTATTTTCATCCCTATGGCTTTCTTCGCGGTTTTCTGGCACTCTGTAATGATTATCTTGATAACACAGAATCCTAGCAGTACCATTGCTAGTAAAGCGCCCAGAAACTTGAATATATCTGCCAACCATGGTGGGACCCACAGGAATAGGTCTCCAAACCAGCTGTCATTGACCACTTCATCACTTTCATCGATCATCTGGTTTTTCAAGTTTGTCAGCATACTTATGGCCTCTGTTAGGGTTCTGTTTTCTTCATCGTGCGATGGTACAAATGTGCAACATGATTCTCCGATTTTTGCACAAACACCTCCATCGATTGCTGTGATCATGTCAAGCACACATCTGTTCTGGAGGGTCATCAGTCTGATTGCTCTAAGTTCTTCTCTGATTGTGTTAAATACTGTTATAGTGGTATTGATGGTCTGCAGTACAGCTGAAGGCTGAGGTGAGGCTGAACAGCCCGTGTTCGTATGTGTTAGGGAGAATTCTCTATTTAGGCTGAATTTCCTAACCTAGTGAGTCCCCCAGCAGCTTTGCTGGATTTCTGGAGTTTTTTTTTCTCCTGCCAAGAATGAGACTCTTTTTCTCTCACTCTTGAACATGATTTATGGTGTTCCTTTGAATGTTAATGTGTTTCATGGGCTATGGGGTCTTTGACTCCATAGGGTCTCATATGTTTTTCTTATGTGTGTTACACAGCACCCTCCGTGCAGTAACACAGGGGTGTCATAGTGACCCCCCAACATAGACTCCATACCCTGGGACTGACTACTGTCTCCCAGGGCATGTAAAGTCACCATTGGCTTTGCTAGTCCCAAATTATGAACAGAAACCAGTACAAACCATCATATTGTGGACGTACTGGTCGGGGCAATTTGATTGCCCCGGGGTCTGTTGTTCGAGGGGGCACGTCTCCGTCCCCCCTGATCGAGTTTTGGCTGGTGGCAGTGGATACTACTTTTTATATTCGACCGCAAATATATCTCTATGGGATTTTCCCATTGTTCGAGGCTACCAACTTTAATTATTTAATTCTTAGAGCCTCGAACATACCGCCGGTTTATTTATTTAATATTAATTCACCGGTTGGTAATTTCTGCCAGAACTCGGTTTTAAAATGGTGTTTGTGTTCGCCTCTGTAACTCCAAACCAAAGGTCGAGCCCTTTGTTCCACTTTTTGGCGGGCTTCTCCACAGAAGCCTCCAAAAGTGGTGCCACTCTGTCTGGGTACCACAGGGGTGTTGGAGGGGGTTTAGGCACCCTGAACTGAGTTACCTTGGTAACTCAAGTCGCACTCTGGTGTGATTGGTCCCAGTGGTGAGCCAGCCGGCTCACCACTTAGCATGTTCGATTGACAGCTAGGCTGAGTGAATGAGGGTGTGCTGCATAAAAGCAGGGCTTTTGGGACTGGAACTTCAGAAGTCGCCACAGGACCTGAAAATCCGTTGAGGGAGAAGCTGAGTCGACCTGCTACGATGACACCACCGGTCGAGCCCTGCTGAACCGACTCACCACTTCCCAACGGCAGAGAAGATCTCCCGGCTGGAGAGTCTCCTTCACCTGACTGGTGGGCACAACCAGTTTACCTTCTTTTTCTCGCATCCCAGGACGTCTTGTGGTCGAATTGCCCGTGCCAAGCACTCCGGCAACCGGATAGCCACTTACCACTGGACCGCGAATAAAAGGACCTCTCCTTTTAATTGAGAACTCCGCGGCTGGTTTCTTCCCTGGCAGTGCAACGGACTCCTGCTTTCCTCCCCGACGAGATCCTCTCTTCCCCGGACGAAGCACCAACTTGCACCCACTGCCAGGAACAACTGCCCCCGCTGGAGTATTCTCACCATTTTAAGGTACCGTGTCCGCCAGGCCTCCCTTTCTAAAGATTGCTACAAGGTAATAATAAACCCTTTACCTTCTGGACTGGGCTGGCCGCCTTCACCATCTAACTGGTCCCGTTCTTTTTGGTCCAACTCTTTCTGAACTTATTGCGAGACTTTTGGGCACTTTGAATCGTGTGACCTTGTACACAATTCGACCGGAGCCTCTTAAAGTGGGTCCGGCCTTGTAACTTTGACTTTACGGTTTTAACCTGTCTTCTTCTCCTACTGTGTTCTTCCGAAAGTGTTAGGATCTGTTTCTATCTTTGCCCTGCCTTTCTCTCCCTTTTAAACCAATTGATTAGAGTGCCATCTTCGTTAAGCGCTCACCGCTGTCTGAAAATAAGTGTTGCTTTACTTAAGACTTGTCTAAACTAATCGTTGAAGGGAGTGTATATCTTTTAGTGACCGTGTTTTTGAACTGCTTGATATTAGTGCCAGTGTGTTTTATTAGATGTGTTTTTAAATAAATAATTATATCTCTTTTACACCAAGCTCTGGTCATTGTTTGCTTGTTCTACTGTGTTCTTTTGACCTATTGTGAATACTCTGTATACTGCCTAACTCTTCTTGAGGGAAGTCTGACTGCTCAGCCACAGCTACCAAGTGAATCTGTGTGGTACAGACTGCTACCAAGTGGGTTTACTGCCAAACACCGCAAGTCTTAAATCTTTTGCAGTGGTCCCAGAGGGAACTGCACAGGTTTCTGCCTACCAGTATGGGATTGCATGGAATGCCTCTTCTGATTCAGCAGAAAAGTAATTTTCTCTCTTCATCCTGGATACCAGTTCCACAGATCTCCTTCTCCTTAGATGAGCATCTGCTTTCGGGAAACTGTCCAAATTCAGGAAATTCTTAGGCATCACTAGCGCGGGAACATGGACGTTCACCAGTGTGCTTATGCCTCCCCAGTTTTTCAGCAGTCTTATGTATGCCTTGGATCCACACGCCCAGTAATGGTCCATAATAACTGCAGCTCCTTGTGTCATTCCTAGAGCTTCAAAGATTCGTCCGCAGTTTACATTCTCTCCCATCTTCCTCGTGCCATCACTTCTGAAGCATAGTTTTGGGCTTTCCAGTGGTACTATCTGCAGGGGTCCTCCTCTGTCTTCGACCCATGTTAGCAGCTTTACCAGTTTTGGCCATAGAGGTTTGCATAACCTCAGCAAATTCTCTATTGCTTCTTGGAAGGCACCAAAGACCATCCATGCTCGGCAGATTAATACTCCTTCTTCCCATCCATTTGGGGAAACCACTGTTCCCCAAATCTGCATTTGGCCTCTTTTCTTCCAGATTTGAGCCTCTTCTGCAGGTTTTCCTTGAATGTTCAATCTTAATAAGGGTTTATTACCCAACGTGTTCCTGATCCTTTGACGTCAGGATTCTCGTATCTGATCACATGATTCCTTGTGAGCGCCATGTTTCTTGTTTTAATGTCCTGGACGTAGCCATCTTCATCCGGGTAATCCTTTTCGTTGGCCCAGATCAACGAGGCGTCTCTTCCCATAAATTGTCCTCTGGTGTTGCAAATTGCTACATGTGACATACAGTGTGCTGTGGGTACATCAATTTCTACAGCCACAAAGATCTTGGATTTTCACATGCTGTATGGTAGAAGAGCACAGACGAAGCATTCTCTTTAAGACTGCCTTCGTCCTACTTCCTTCATGTGCTGGTATATGTTATTTCCGAGATGGGCTGTCCAGGTAATCGTTGAGCTCGTTGTCATCTTCATACGGGCTTCTCTTGATTCTCAGTGTTCTTCTGTAGTTTGCTATTACTATGTCTTTAAAAGCATCTGTGCAGCTTTTCCACTCTGTGCGTCTTGGTAGAGCAGGCTGCCTTGGCTGTATCGCAGTGGTAGAAAAAGGTTTTTTGTTTCTTTTCCTTTCCTTTTGTGATCTTTCATAGACGTTCTCTAACCGCTGTTGGCTCACCAATTCCCCAACGCGTGGCTGTGTCGTAGGTCTGGTGCTTGTTCCTTGCATATGAGCTGGCGTGCTTACTGTTATAGTGTCTGTAGTTCTATTTCTCAGTTCCTCGTGCAGTTTCTTTGCTCTGACTATGAATGGGAACAAATAATCTATCAGTACTTTTGTTTTCTCTGTGAGTTCCTTTGCGGCTACTTCTGTCCTTTTGAGGGATTTTGCTATGCCCTCTTTCATTGGTTTTTCACTTGGTTCTCCTTGTTTACTTCCAATATTTTCTGGAACTGATTGTTCGGCAGGCAGTCTCCCCCTTCTCTGCTGCCTTCGTTGGAGGCCCTGTAGCCATTGACTCTTGCCCTTGTCTGTGTGCATCCTGTGTGTGGGTGTGTGCAGTGGTCAGTGCCGCGTTTTCATTCATTCCGCGCTGACCCTGTCTCCAGCTTTTCTCGTCATTCGTTACCTCAAGTGTGTCTGAATCACTGCTAATTATATTTAATTTCAGTTCGTTAACTTTACTATCAGGTTTTCTTGGGACTGGGATGACTATATGGAGTCTGGATGCTTTCGTAGGTCCCAGACGTTCATTATCTGGTGGGTGCACTGAGATTGGAACACTTTGTGCACCAATAAAGAAAGCAGTTCTGATAGTCAACGACAGAAAGACAATGATAATTACTACGCATATACACATGATAGACTTGTAGGACATCTGGCAGCATTTCCTTCCCGGGAAGCGGGGGCGCCCCTGTGCTGGTGGTTAAACCAGGTTAGTGTTCTGTACCCCATTTCAAACAAGTCCATAGTCAGTTATTTATTCCTTTTCTTGCTCTGATCTCGTAGCTCAAGAGTTAATTACTACTAAAGTGACGAGTGCTTTTCAAGTGTCCCCACTCTTGAGGGTGCTGTCGGTAATCTCTGGGTATTCAGTACAGTTCCTTTGCTAGACTATGGAAAAGGGCTAGGCTAGCAACTTTGGTACATCACATTCATAATGCATATCTACAGTAGGTAAAGTCCCAGTGTATTCCTCGAATTTCCCTTGGTTCTGAGGACATGCTGGAACCTGTTCAATGTGAAGGAATGACAAGATGGAACTGCTACAAATCACACAAAAATAAAATGTTGTGAAAATAAAAATAAAAATAAAAATGAAAGTGAACATGAAAAATAAAAATAAAAATAAGGAAAAATAGAGGAAAAAGTAAAAAAGAAAAGTAAGATGGTGTAGTTCTTGTCTCTGCTGTCCTCGAGCTGTCCTGCGGCGGAAAATTGAACAACTGTGTCTCTGTCCTCGATCTGTCCCACGGTGAAAAGATAAAACACTGTCTCTCTGTCTCCATGATCTGTCCCACGGCGTAAATATAAGGCACAGTCTCACTGGAACCTCCTAAGGTAATCTCGCTGGAAGTTAGTTAGCTCCACCTGGAGCATTATGCCGTGGAGGAGTGTGCCCATGTGTGGGACGTTGGCTGGATCTCTAAGGAAGGTGATGACATCAACATCTGCAGGCCTCCCCACCATTTCTGGATAGTCTGTGACTAGTCTAAGCAGGACGTTGTGCGCCAGCCGGGTGTCCTCGGGTGATAGGGACATTTGTCCTGTTTGGCTGGGTCCTGGTCATGAGCTTTTCTTTTGATTTGCACAGTCTCTGCACCTTCCTGTTGCGTGGACTGCCACAAGGTGATTTAGTTTAGTCCACAGCTGGCTCAATTGAGCTGGTCTCTTGGGTTTCTGATAAAAGTGCGTGTGTCAGTTGTTCTCCCGACGAGCCCTGGGCATTTCTCGATTATTTGAAAGAACAAAGTGAAGGTGACCTCTTCAATGTCTGCTGGTGGTGGAAGCATTTGTGTCCTTTTTCGGCGAAGGCTTCCGTGATGACAGTCAGCAGTCGCCAGATTATTTTCTTGTTGGCAGGATCTTGAATAAAGTCTGTGACACTGGTTTCTTTCCCTATAAGTGACGGGTAGGATATTACCACCAGCTGGAAGTAGGTTAGCACATCCCCCTTGAGATCTCTTCTGTGTGATAATATAAGTTCTGTAAACAAAGTCTTGACACTGGTTGCTTCAGGACGCTTTGTTACGCTCTCACAAAATCTCTTATTTGCAGTCTATCAGAGTCTTGAGTCTTTATACCACTTGAGTGTGACGTGATTTCACAAGTTCGTTTTATCAACGTTGCTGTGGCTTTGTATGTGTAGTTCTCTTCTTCACCATGCAACTGTGATGCACAGAGTATTCGTATTATTGTTCTTTGTCACCTTCCTATGGTGTGGGGAAATGTTCTATTAAAAAGCCACAAATTAAAACAGAGTTCTTTGTCGTCTTTTCCTGCTAATGCTTCCTTCTTCCTCGCCATGGATCTTGTCTGCAAGTGCTGAGGTTCTTCCCCGTTGTCTGTGGTTTCTTTGTGGTTGGATGCAGCTGGAGGGCTTTCTCCTATATAAGGTTTAATGTCATTCAGGAAGAGCCATGCCTTTTTGCCCTGGACTTTGAAGGCTGAAGGAGTGCAGTCCTCTATAATGAAAGGGCCATTGAATCATGGCTCATCCCACTTCTTCCTTGTAAAGTTCCTTATAAGAACAGCACCCCCAGGGAAGATGAGAGGCGCACATAAACCTTGTGCAGCGTCTGTTTCAGCATTTCCTGTTGTATTTTGTACTGTGCTGCACCCTTTTCGCCATCGCTGCAGCTGGCCTGAAATGACAGAGATGCTGGTTGTCATACAATTCAAGTACTCCTGCATCTCTGTCCCCAAGATCTCGTGCGGCGTGAGATGATGGTCGGAGCCTGGTTGGTTCCGAAGTGCATACAATGCCAGTGATAGACAGTGAACCCATCCCTTTTTTAATGTGAGTTTCAGCTTGGATATCCTCTCCTTTAACAAGCCGTTGAGCCGCTCACATATGCTATTCCCTTCTGGATGATACGCTGACGAGAACTTGTGCTTTATACCAAGCAAAAAGCTGATCTGCTCGAAAACTGCATTAACAAAGTGAGCCCCATTGTCTGACCTCATTACCTCGCACCCCCCCCATTTAGGTAACACTTCCCTCACTAGAAATTTGGCAGCAAAGGTAGAGTCTGGGTGTGCACAGGGACCTGCTTCTATCCATCTAGAGAATGGACACACCACCACAATTAAATACCTGTACCCATTGCACACTTGAATAATGTCGACGTAGTCGATATGCAAGTGCTGGAATGGCCCATTTGGCCGTGGGATAATTCCTCTTACTACTTTTAGTGTTTGCCCAGCGGTGAATTGCTGGCAGATTATGCCGTTCACCATAAAGAATGCAACATGCTCTGATAAATTCGGCGTAAACCAGTCTTCTGCTAGCGTTGCAGCGAGATTTTCTTTTGGCATATGTATAGGGTAGTGTAATTGCTCCAATGCTACTTTCAGTAGGGGGACTGGCATTACTGGTTTACCAGTGCTGTCTTGCCTCAACAACCCGTCAGAGGGGTTTAAGGAACACCCTCAATGCTTCCACAAATCTTTCTCCTCATGATGTGCCTCACCTTGGAGTTCCATTAGCTAAGTTTGTCCCATGTTGCTATAGGCCTCTGGTGTGGCTCGTGCTACCATCATACGCTCATGGGTACGTGCCACCTCCATGTCCATGATTGTTCCACTGTTGGATGCCATACGCTTGGCTTCCGTGTCCGCTTCATGATTTCCACGTGACACGAAATCTGTCCCTTTGGTGTGGGCGGCGCATTTCACGACCGCTATACCCACTGGGAGCTGTAGTGCTTTTATCATCCTATCCAATAAGGCTGCAAGTTGCACTGGCGTGCCCGCCGCTCGGAGGTAGCCCCTCCTTTTCCAGCATGCTAAGCCTGTGTGCACGGTAGATGTCACATAGGCAGAGTCACTGTACACCGTTACTTCCTGGTCTGCATGATTCTGAATGGCGAGTATCAGCACCAATATTTCTGCAGCTTGTGCAGAATAGTGAGATGGTATTCGTGCACTGACGAGTACCTGGAACTCTCCATTCGCTAGGTGTTTTATCACGGCCATGCCTGTGTATCTTTGTCCATCTTCTTGGTCGATTCTTGATGAACCATCAATGAACACGTTCTCACCACCTGCCAGGGCATTTTCCTTTACCCTGGAGATTTCATCATAGAATTCCTCATAATTCGCACAGTCATGTACGGGTTCTCCCTCTGTGACTAGTTCAGCTATGAACGTAGCTGGATTCACAGTTTTACATCGCACTATTTTGATAGATGGGTTAGAGATAATCACTTCATATGCGGATGCTCTCTGAGATGTCAGCATGCACTTTGGCTTCTCTAGTATGGCGAATAACGAGTGCTCGACGTACAATGTCATGGAGCACCCCATCACGATGGATGATGCCTTTTCAATGGCGAACGAAGCATCAGTTAGGTTTTGTTCGCACGGGAAGTGGCCCTTCCTGACCGTGTCCAGACTCCCGCTGTAATATGCTAGGGGCTTGTACCCCAGTGAGGTTCGCTGCTTGAGCACTGCTGTCATAAAATTACCATCGGTGTGTGAGAACAGGTAGAATTCCTTTGCATAATTAGGAATCCCGAGAACTGGGGCCTTACAAATCGCCCCCTTGAGTTCTGCAAACCCCTTTTTCCATTGCCTCAGTCCATTGGATTGTTTCACTTGTCACCTGGGCCTTCCTTAGGGCCTGGTATACGAGCTGTAGTCGAAGACCCATGCTCTGACACAATTGCACAGGCCTAAGAAGCTCTGCATTTGTTTTATCTTGAGTGGCTTAGCTGTGTTCAGGATAGCTTCAGCCCTTTCCGGGGTTACCTTTTTCCCCTCATGTGAGATTAACTGGCCTTTGTACAGTACCTCTCGCTGACAGTATTGTAGCTTTTCCTTATCAACTTTATATCCTTTCTCAGCCAGGATAGTCAGTAGCTGGACAGAGTCACGCCTGCATTGTTCCTCAGTGATGCTGCAGATTAGAATGTTATCCACATACTGCAAAACAACACTGTCTACTGCAATATTGCTTAGGTCCATTTGCAGGACTCTGTTGAAAATGGATGGAGACTCACAGTACCCCTGTAGCAACATCGTGCTTTTCAGGCGCATTTGCTTTAAGGTAAATGACGTCAGGTCTAGTGAGTCACGGTGCAAAGGGATTGAGAAAAACGCATTTTTCAAGTCAATCACCGTGAAATATTTTGCCTCAGTGGGTATGTTGCATAGAATTGTGGATGGATTAGGTACTAGAGGGAACTCGGCTTCAACTATATCATTTAATGCTCTTAAATCTTGGATTAAACACCAAGACCCTCCCTTTGATTTCTTGGCAGGGTAAATCACTGTGTTGCAGGGTGATTCTGACGTCACTAGGATACCCTGCTTCATCATGGCGGAAATTGTCTTTGCGATCCCTTCCTCTGCCTCTCTGGACATAGGATATTGTCGTGCTCTTGGTAAAATTGCTCCTGGTTTCAGTTTAATTTTCACTTCACCTGCCCCCTTCAGGAGGCCTACGTCATAGGGCCCTGTAGTTCATACCGCGACAGGCACTTGGACCATGTCATCATCAAAGTATTCTGGACGTATCAGCGCCAACATCATTCTCCGTGGCACCTCCTGTTTTATCATTTTGACCCTAAATATGAGACTCACTTCCACCCTTGTCTCTTCTAGGTCAGGGTGTTCTTCGAACAGATCATCATCGGTGACGTCAGTCACTCGATACCCTTCTTTGATGGCGATAATCGCACACCATTGTCTGCCTTCATCGTCATATCCTTCGACCAATACCACTTTCCCTCGTACTGCGGCAGATTGTATCATTAAGGGAAATACTTGTCCCTCTTCTTCATGCATAGGTATTTTTGGTCTGAATAGGAACTCATCAGGTGTCCTCAACGTTCTATCAGTGAGGCCTGGCAATCCCGCCATGAGCACTCGCACGCCATATGCGAAGACTTCAAGCTCTAATGTTATAGCTCTCATGGCTATTCGTCCTGAGTATGCTCTGATCATTTTGCACACGTTTGAATAATGCATTCCTGGAGTGGAGCATACTATACCATTCTCGGTAAATGAGATTGTCATATTCAACTTAGTCATTAAGTCCCGACCCAGGATGTTTACTGGGGTCTGACGTGAATATAATAAGGGTACATTCATTTTGCGCTCTCCCACAGAGACTGGCAGCGCGTCTTTAAAAGGAACTCTACTGTGAGCTCCCGTTAAACTCTGAGTATCTATGGCCTCGCCGGACAAGGAAAACTTGCCTTCTCGTGCACCCATATCAACTAAGAAGGAATATTCTTTACCCCCTATGACGACATTCACCATAGGTTCCCTATTAGAGTCTGGTGTCACTGATAGGATAGAACACATCAGAGTCCCCCGTGAGCTGTCCTATTTCATATATAAGTTCGGCCCACTGTATACTTGCTGATTTCCCCCATTTCCATGGGTTGACTCCCCCTCCGGAGCTTGTGTCCTGCGACATTTGCGGCGGTGCCTGCTGGGATTGTCCTTGCGGTACGTTCCCCATGTGGGAGGGTTGAACCACTTGCTGCGCACCTTGCTGCAAGCTTGACATCTGTTGCTGCACTGTGTGATTTTGGGCACTGCCCTGGTGTGGGACGGCAGGCTTATTCACCATGCCTGTTCCCATTCCTTGGCCGCTTTGCCACATGCCTTGGCTTCCGCACATGCGCGCCACATGTCCTGTCATTCCACCCAGCCAACACACTGGCAGTGGTTGGGCCATCTGTCCATCTGGCGTAGCTGGACTACCCATCTGCACGTTCTGAAAGCCACCTTGATTATTCTGAAAGCCTCCCTGGTTACCTCGAAACCCACCCTGATTACTCTGCCAACCTCTTCCTCCGAAACCCCTTCCCCTCGGGTAAAATCACTCCCTAGCCTGATTATTCAGCGATGGGTTAGTCACTTGCTGTGCGCGTGGTTCAGCTGGGCTTGTCAGCATGGCTCCCTCGAGAGCATACTTTGAGAGTTTCTTTTGCACCAGCTTTGCCTCCACACCCTTACGAGTTGCCTCCTTTTTTCGGTTCTTTTCTTGTAACAATCTACAGTAATGTGAAATTGTCAACTGCATTTCAGCCCATGGTATGGCTTCTATTCATACCAATTTCTTGAGCTGTTTTTGCACTGGCTCAGGCAACCCTTGGCATAATATGTGGTAGAATACAGGGATAGATTTCGTCCAAGACTCATGCATTTCGAGCACCCATGCGTCTTGAAAATTCTGGATTTAAATCAACAGATCATCTGACTCTTTCATTTTCTGAGTCATTATAGCTCCCATATCGGAAGTGTCCGGGTATAGCGTTTGCAGTGCTTTCCACACTGCTGCTCTACAGTTATTAAATGGCACTCCATCATAGGAGGTGTTGATTATGGTTACCCTAGTGTAGCCTGCCCGTTTCTATACATCGTCTGCTCTTTCACCAAGTATGGCAGTTACGAGGCCATTAATGTCCCCTAGAGCTAGGGTGACACCCCCCGTCATTTTCTCTAACTCATGTATCCACTTCCCGGCTCCCGATGTCAGCATTGGAAGCTTATTTTTTAGGTTCTCCCGGTCCATGTGTGGCCATGGAATATATTGTGGTCTTGCTCCCCCCTTTTCTAGCAGCGGGAATTGGAATGCGCAGTCTTCCTTTTCTTTCCCCATATCTCTCCAGTCTACCGCTGGGGTGGCATTCCCGCCTTGCCATCTCCCTGGCAATGCCCTTAATCTAACTGCATAGGCAGGTGCTGACGCCCCCCTCTGATCGTGGGGTGTTCGTTCATGTCGGCCGGACTGTGCGGCAGACTTCGGTGTCCTACTTGCGGACTCGCTAGCGTCTGACCATCATACCCCTCGGTCCACTGGGAGCCATTTTTCGCACCGTCTCCCTTCCTCGTGTGCCTCATCCTCCGTTTCCCCACCGGGGTCAGATTCTGAGTACTCCCAGTTTACACAACTCCTTGCATCTTCTTCGTCCTGCACAATCTCCATCTGTCTAGGGACATTCCCCTGTTCCCACTACTTTGGGTGACATCCTCAGTGTCATATAGCTGAGTGCTCTCCAGGCGCTCATCTTCCCTTCCCCCATGGGATCTCTGTTTTAGCCCCATCTCATCGTATATCTTATCAATCGTTTCCCCGATGCTTCTGGTGTCGAAGTGATCCTCAATATTTGTCCCACTCGTACCCGGTACCGAGCCATGTGCAGGAAAGTATGTCGTCACATTCTACAACAGGATTGGGTTTTTTAACTTCCCACTCCAAATATTCAAGTTCTCGTACCCTCTTTCTGCGCTTATGTTCTGCTTCCACATCTATTTCCTTGCGCTTCCTCGCTTCTTCTCTTGCCTTGTCTACTTCCCTCATCCTCCCGTTTCTACGTTCCTTTGCCCTTCTAATTTCCTCATCATCTCTTCTCTTCATTCACCTCTCACGTACCCTTTGCTCTTTTTCCAAACTTTGCATATTATGTTTGTACTGGTCGTAGGCTGCCTTCTGTTTGCCATCGAGCTGTTTCTCTTGCTCTTCGCAATATAGTTGTTCTCGCTTCAGCCTATCCTTTCTTCTAATTCTTTCGTCCCTCATTTCCTTCTTCTTTTCTCTCTCCCTTCTTTGCGTCTCCTCTCTCTTGGCCTTTCATCATCACTTCCTTTCCCATTTAGTTTCAGCAATATCTGCACTTCCATCCATTTGTATTTTGCGAATGTTATCTCATCAAATCTACCTTCGTTTCCCTTTCGTTTCTTTCCCTCTCTCTCCTTAACAAGGGATGCACAACTCTGTGCCTGATCCTTACCTTCGTCGTTGCGTCTCTCCTTGTCCCTCGGGACTGCGGAGGCAAGATTAATTTCCTGGTCCTTTTCTTTATTGTCGTCGTTACTATACGTAGGTGACTCATATGCAGGGTTGCTATTCCCTGTGGCTGCCTTTAGTTCTCTTAACGGGTAGAGCCCCCCTGTCTTACTTCCCTCAATGGCTGGCTGAGGTGGGGCCGGTGGCGCGGTAGGCGTCTCACCCCCCTTTGTGCATACGTTTAATATCCAATCTGCAGGAGGCTCTTCCTCCTTCGTCTGCTCAAACATCTTCCACAGTTCTAGAACAGCAAGACGTTTCTCTAGCTTCTTGCCTGTATATGTGGCATGTAGATAAGTCGTCATATCTTGTAAGACGGCTTTTGATAGGGACCATTTCTGTGGCCAAGGCATAAACATCTTGTGGACGGTACCCTTAACCCACTCTGTGTTATACTTTTTTAATTTAGGTGCATGCTTAGGTAGTTGCTTGCATAGATGTGCAAGTGGGGTGACCTCCTCCATTTCAATTCCGTTACCAACAATATTTATCCAGTTTGTTATCCTTCTACTAGTATGAGCGAGCACCAGATACGCAAGCTCCAATCCAATCTTTTCTCGCCAAAATGTATACTATCAATTAACTCAAAACCATCCCTTCATTGGCGATTCCCTCTACTTCACAGAATCGCGTAAAATCAAATTTCATCTCACACAATCAAAGATACAGTTCTCTTTCATTCAACATACAATAGAACACATAGGACAGACACTTGACAGACTAGACGGACACCAGCTGGTCATACATATACCTGCCTTCTAATCAATACCCCGTCATGGAGTTTAAACAAACTCCTTTAATGCGTCTTTAAACGTTATCGTATTCTAATTGTCCCTTACTATATGGGGTATGAGTTCACGTTTCTTCTGACCGCTGTATTAAAGCGCAGGAACAAGGCGAATCCTTACGTTTTTCTCTCGGGTGCCCCCCGGTAACCTTACGTTTTTTTCCGGGTGCCCCCCGGTAACCTTATGTTTTTCTCTCGGGCGCCCCCCTGGTAACCTTACGTTTTTCTCTAGGATGCCCCATAGGTAACCTTACGTTTTTCTCTCGGATGCCCCCCGGTAACCCTACGTTTTTCTCTCGGGTGCCCCTTTTATACTCGAGTTATTAACCCCTTATACATTCTTCTCTACCTCTGACTATTTTATTTTTTCTCTGCCACCGTCCGTTACCTTTCCTTTGCTTGTTCTAATGCCTACAAGACATTTGCCAAAGTAACAAGTTTGTTGTTTCACTCACCAATCGCATCTTTTCCTCTCTGGGGCTTCGGGATCACCGCCCCTTCTTCTTCAGCCTCTTGCGGTCTTTTCATCCGAGTGGCTTCCCGTGGGAATGAGAAGGGTTATGCTTGGAAAGGCGGGTTCCTTCAGACCCACTGCAGATTTTTATGGACTTACACTATAATTGTCCACGGGAAGCTTCTCAGCCTACTCAGCCGGAATGGCAAAAGGACTCGTGATATTGCCGAAGGCCTAGAGTTACTTTGTGCCGTCGGTCTATAGGTGTCTTATAACTATATTAATGAATAATCCATAATCAATGGCCGAAACCATCCTCACACTACCAAGTGTACAGGAGAGCGAGATGTACACCAACGGGCCCATAGGTCAATGCTCACCCACCAGTACTTGTAAGATAAGATAGCTGCACCATGTGAGGGATGGGGGTGCAGGATTCACTTACTCCAACACAACTCAATAATGAGGACTCAGTAATTTGACAAAGGGAAGTCCGTTTAATGACAAGTACATCAAACAGGGAAGCAGTTGGGAATCAGCATCATTGTGACCACCTGTCTCGCTCCGACTTCCTCGAACTTCAGTTGAACAGCAATTTTTATACAGAAAACTCATCATCATTGACGTCTAATTCTAAAAAACCTGTCATGAAATATAATTTGTTATGAAAGGTAACTTAAGTATAGGTGCTATGTCTGTACTTTATACTGGAGCATGCAGATTGAATAACTCTTATCGGGTGTGCGTCTACACCCCTCCCTCTATATCATACGTGATAGATGTCACCACGAGTACGACGTCTCATTGGTTCTACGATCTATAGGACACTAGATAACTTGGTCCATTGTGATTGGGCAGGTTACACCCCTAGACATAAATCTCCACTTTCAATTAGCAGCATGCAGAATGGACACCCCGGTGCCTGGTGTCCCAAGTTTCACCCTGCCTCCCTTCCATCAATCAGTATCTTGGGCTATGTGTCAATTAGTTGGCTAGGTATGGCCTCGAGGCTGTAGCCTCTTATCAGGAAAAGTTATGGCATCCTCGGGTTCTGGGTGACATCAGGCGGTGGTACCTCTTCGCGCCTGGCTCATCACGTGTTAGTTCACCATGAATCTGCTTCAGATTCCAGCTTTTTGTGTATTTGTTCTTCTTTAGCCTCGCCAACTGCCTGGGCCTCCCTTATCTTGACCTTCACAGGGCAGGCTGTGTTACGCTCACCTGGCTCCCACAGGGGTGTCGATCGGACCCGGACAGCGGCGACCTCCTCCAACGTGAAGCGTAGTGCAGAGATGACAGACTGGACTGGACCGTCTAATCTCTTCTGCTTGAACCATAGAAGTATTCTCCTGCAAGTGGAGAAAGGGATTTAGCCACCCGTGGATTTTAGTTATGGCACCTCACTGTTCTCCCCACTAATCACCACCGATATTCAGTTTCAGCAAGCTCACCTTATGTTTGCAAATGATGAGCTCTCCATCCTGCGTGAATTGTAGGGGCACGTAGACACCAGTTACTTCACTGGTTTGAAGGCGTTGGATATTGACTCCGAGGTTCCAGGTGAGAACCCATAAGTATAAAGTTCAAAGAGTTCAATATGTCCGATGTTCACTCTTGTACATTCCTTTCTTGTGTTGCAGCTGGGTCCAAGGGAAGATTGTCTTGTGGCAGCTGATGGTGTTCAGGTAAGAGTCTGTATTACCCAAAACTGTCCGGCCAAAGATGCGTGTGTTTAAATTGCTGGTTTCTCTCTCCTTACAGGTGCGGCGTAAGAAGTTGCGGTTTGTTACAGAATAATGCCTCCGGTTGTTAATCAGGTAAGTCTATGGTGGAGAGGTTGTATTTGTTGGCTCTCTCGCTCACCTTATGTTTCTTTTGTCCCCTAGATGGTGAAATCCGGCAGAAAAAATGATGGAGGCTGCACCGGATCGAAAAATACTGTGAGGACTGGTGAGTATGGTGCGGCGCTGCAGCTTGCGATGCGACGTGTGTAGAATAATGTCTTTTTCAGTTCGAAGACGTGATGAATCCGGAATTCAGGTAAGGATTGAAATAATATCTGTTTTCTAATCTTTCCTTCTTCTTTCTTCTATTGCTAGGAGCTCTGGATTCGAGATGGGCGTGGCTGAAGACTGGATGCTGACTGCAGGCACGGTGAGCATTACACTGCTGGATGCAGAATAACGCGAAGCATGTGCTGCTCTTCGGGCGGGGTTTAAATAGCCTCCAAAGTAGTTCCAGGTAAGAAGTCCCTAGAATCACACCCGAGTAAAAAATAGTCCCTATAGTAAAATAGTCCCATCCAGGCCTCACGTTGGCTTGGATTCATTTGCAGCATGGTCTGCATGAGGTGAGTAAAGTCCATGAGCCTGGCGCCTATGACGCCAGGACTGATTTCTATTATGAGCCTGGCGCCTAAGGTGCCAGGACTGAACCCAGACAGCCCCCAGCCGGGGCTGCTGGGGTTTTATTAAATATCTGGATGCCTGCTTCCGGGGCTGATGGGCTTGATCCGGATGCCCGGGGGTAGGCATCATGACAGCCCCCCTACCCCCAAGGCCCCTCCGAAAGTTGCTCTTCCCCTTGGTCCTGGTTTGTCTGGGAAGTTCCGATGGAATTTCTTCACCAACCGAGGTGCATGAACGTGGTCACTAGGTTCCCATGACCTTTCTTATTGTCTGTAACCCTTCCAGTCGATTAAATAAAAAGTCTTGATTCAACCATTTTAGATTCCAGGATATTCTTTACCTCGAATTCAGGTTCTCCATCTATTAGGATGGGGTCAGGTGGTTTGGTTAATCTTGTCCCAGGTTGAACTGGTTTTAGAAGTGAAACATGAAAGACAGGATGAATCCGCATATTAGAAGGTAATTCCAATTTTACGGCCACCGGGTTGATAACGGCCTTAATGGTGTAAGGTTCCAAATATCTAGGATTGAAAGTTCGAGTTGCTTTTAGAGGTATGTGTTTTGTAGCCAGCCAAACTTGATCTCCAATCTGGTATTGTGGAGTTTCACTTCTATGTCGATCAGCATTTTTCTTGTATTTCTCCTTTGCTTGTTTCAAGTGTTCTATTGCTTTCTTAAAGGCTTGTGTAATAGTAGAGTGCAGATGAGTCACTGCAGGCATTTCTAAGTGTTGAGGCGAATCGAGTTCTGAGGTTCGAGGATGATGTCCATATATGGTATAAAAGGGGCTTTGTCTGGTTCCTGAATGTACGGAGTTATTGTATGCATATTCGGAAATCCATAAAATATCTTTCCAATTGCTTTCGGTTTGGTGTAGCATACAACGTAGGCATTGTTCAAGAGTCTGGTTGGTCCTCTCCGTCTGACCATTAGTTTGGGGGTGGTGACTGGTTGGTAGCTTTATGTCGATTTGCGCCAATTAACAGCATTTCTTCCAAAATTGAGAAATTAATTGACTACCTTGGTCAGAGACCAATACGGAAGGAAATCCATGGATTCGAACAATGTTTTCGAGAAATTCCTTGGCCAAAATCGAGGCGGAAGGTAATCCTTTTAAAGGAATAAAGTGGGCCATTTTGGAAAAAAGATCACAATAACTAGAATGGTGTTAAATCCATTACACAGAGGTAGATCTGTAATGAATTCTAAAGACAAGGTGTGCCATGGCGTAGGTGGAATATCCAAAGGTTGTAAAAGGCCAGCTGGTTTTTTCTTCTGACTTTTGTTTTGGGCGCAGATACCACAAGACATCACAAATGACTTTACGTCCTTTCGCCAGGTGGGCCACCAGAATTGTCTTTTAATTTTAGCTTCAGTTTTTGCGATACCTGGGTGTCCTTCCATAAGGGCGTCATGATAATTGGAGATGACTAGTTCTTGTAGTAAGGCAGGTCATTGATGACTGAATGATCTTGGCCTTTCTTTACCCAGTCCTGCAGGGCTGCTGGATCGAAAAGTTGTTGGATTTTTAAATGAATGTCTTCTAGAGTCTGTATAGTAGTTATGCCAAGAATTCTTTGTTCTGAAATTATAGGTACCGGTTCCGGGTTCGAATATACTTCTCCCATCCCGATTCAGGATAGGGCATCTGCCTTGCCGTTTTTACAACCTGGTCAATAAGTGATCATGAAATCGAATTCGGCAAAGAATAATGCCCACCGAAGTTGACGCGATGACTGGGCCTTGGCTGTTTTCAAATACTACAGATTCCTGTGATAGGTGATTACCGTGATGATATGCCTGGCACCGAGAAGATAATGCAGCCAAGCCTTGAAGGTGGACTTGATGGCTAATAACTCCTTATCAGTAACCGCATAGTTTAATTCGGGTGCTGAGAACTTTCTTGACCAGAATGCTACTGGATGAAGTTGACCGGTTTCGGAATCCTTCTGGGACAGACAGCTCCCATGGCTAAACTGGATGCATTGGTTTCAACTATGTATGGAAGCTCAGGGCGTGGATGCTTTAAGACAGGTGCAGACAGGAATTTCGATTTTAGCTCTTGGAAGGCTCTTTCAGCCTCTTCAGTCCATAAAAACGTTTGTTTTTTCGCAAAAGTGCTGTGATGGGGTGTACAATATGTGAGAATTCAGGAATAAATCTGCGATAGAAATTAGCAAATCCAAGCATGCTTTGTACCCCTTTAACAGAACTGGGTGATGGGCACTTGAGGATTGCGTCCACATTTCGAGAGTCCATTCACACTCCTTTTGGAGTCAGGATAAATCCCAGGAATTCAACTTCTGTAGAATGAAAAACACATTTCTCCAATTTTGCGTATAACTTGTGCTGGCGTAGTTTCTCTAGGACTGCACGAACGTGCTTCACATGGTCTGATTCTGAGGAGGAGTACACTATAATATCGTCTATGTATACGACAACACAGACGTCAATGAGTTCACGAAGGACATCGTTCATAAAATACTGGAAGGCTGCTGGTGCATTGCGCAACCCGAGGGGCATCACCTGGTATTCGAATAACCCGTACTTGGTGCGAAAGGCAGTCTTCCATTCATCGACTTTCTTTACACGTACCAGATGATATGCCGCTCGGATGTCTTACTTAGTGTAGATACAAGCATCCTTAACTTGGTCTAGTAATTCGGGGATCAGAGGTAATGGGTATCGTTTTTTTACTGTAATCTGATTTAATGCGCGATAGTCTATGTACGTTCTAAGGTCACCTTCCTTTTTAGGCACGAAGAATAGAGCTGAGGATGCAGGAGATTTGGATGGACGAATGAAGCCATTAGCAAGGTATTGGTCCAGATATTGTCGTAGGTGAAGATTTTTGGGTTCCGTAAGGGCATAGATTCTACTGCCTGGAGGATGTGCACCGGGTACTAGGTCAGTTTGACAATCGTATGATCTGTGAGGTGGTAAGGTATTTGCTTGTTCTTTTTGAAAAACATCCTGAAATTCTCGATATTCCTGAGGTAACTGCACAACTGGATTAGTAACGGTGGCCAGGATTTTGTTCAAGGTTTTTTCCAGGTAACAGGTGTGTGCACAATCTGGGAAGGTCACTCTCTTCTCTCGCCAATCAATACAAGGATTATGTGTTTCCAACCATGGCATTCCCAGAATTATTTGGAATTGCGGGGCCTTGATTAAATCAAACACAATAGTTTATCGATGCCCATCTTGACCCAACAGTGTCAGCTCAGTAGTGGAATGAGTTACAGGACCAGAGGCAATTTCAGTTCCATCTACTGTGGTGATGACATCCGAAGCAGTATTTTGCAAAGGGGTAGATTCATCCTTGAGGCCAATTTGTGGTCCATGTAGTTTCCTACGGCCCCGCTATCAATATATGCCCTTACTGCGTGCATACGTGATGGCTGCCTTGGATCAATTAGGACCATTGGTATAATTAGGTGGGAGGTTTGAGTGTCCTTCTTTAAGCTCGGCAAGCGGACCTCTACGCTTGTCGGGCGTGGTCGTTTCTCGAATCAGGCTCTATTTGACTTTTGTCAGCAACTCCTACTACTTTCTTGGGTGGTTTTATAGGGCAATCCCGTAGAAAATGTCCTGCGGTTCCATAGTACAGACACAATTGCATCTGCCGTCTTCTCGTTCCTTTTGAGTTAAGGGTCCTTTAACCCCCCCCCCGATCTGCATAGGTTCTGATGCATCTGTTCCTTTGGGGGTAACATTGGGTTTAACCCACACCCGACTCTCAAACTTAGCTCAATCAGCCTTTCTATTCTGAAGTCGGTGGTCTAACTGGACCACTAAGTCTATATATTCTGCGCAATCCTGAGGTGGGTTCACAACTTGAGCCAAAACATCTTTAAGTTCTCCCCGAAGCCCACTATGAAATAATGTAATTCGTTTCTCCTCAGGCCATCCGGTTTCCACCACCAACCTATTGAAGGTTCCTATATAGGTTAGCAGATCCTGATTACCCTGTCGAAGGGATAAAAGTTTGTTATCCAGGGCCTGTGCCTGTGAATGTCTGGCGAATAGTCTTTCCATGCTTCTTTGAAAACCCTGAAAATCCCGAAGAAGAGGGTCATCCTGGTTGACTAGTTGAATTGACTAGTCAGCTGCGCTGCCACTAAGATTTGATAGTACAAAGGCTACTTTGGCTTGGTCATTTGGAAAGCTCCAGGTCTACATAAAAAGTGCAAGCGGCATTGATTCATAAACACTGCAAACCTTTTTGGGTCCCCAGCAAAGCGTTCGGGTGGAGCTAAAGGAATAGCCCCTGGTAGGATTACTTGCACAGGATTGCTCGATGAAACAGGAGCTGGGTTTCCCCCGAGTCCACGTAGGGGTGTTTGCCCAGCTTGATTTTGCAGCAGTTGTCTAGCAAGATCATCTGTGCGTTACTGACACAATCAGTTATCTCCTGAGGGCATTAGTCTCTTGGCGCGCAGAGTGCACTTCAGCCCTAAGTTCCCCTAATAATTGGGCTAGTTGGTCTGTTTCGGAGGTTTCCATAACGCCCGGGTGGGAATTTGTACATAAGCTTCGCGTTCTGTTACGCTCACCTGGCTCCCACAGGGGCGTCGATCGGACCCGGACAGCTGCTACCTCCTCCAACGTGAAGCGTAGTGCAGAGATGACAGACTGGACTGGACTGCCTAATCTCGTCTGCTTGACCCGTAGAAGTATTCTCCTGCAAGTGGAGATAGGGATTTAGCCACCCGTGGATTTTAGTTATGGCACCCCACTGTTCTCCCCACTAATCACCACCGATATTCAGTTTCAGTAAACTCACTTTATGTTTGTAAATGATGAGCTCTCCATCCTGCGTGAATTGCAGGGGCGCGTAGATACCAGTTACTTCACTGGTTTGAAGGCATTGGAAGAGTTCCGGATGAATATGGACACCGAGGTTCCAGGTGAGAACCCGTAAGTATAAAGTTCAAAGAGTACAATATGTCCGATGTTCACTCTTGTACATTCCTTTCTTGTGTTGCAGCTGGGTCCAAGGGAAGATTCTCTTGTGGCAGCTGATGGTGTTCAGGTAAGAGTCTGTATTACCCAACACTGTCCGGCCAAAGATGCGTGTGTTTAAATTGCTGGTTTCTCTCTCCTTACAGGTGCGGCGTAAGAAGTTACGGTTTGTTACAGAATAATGTCTCCGGTTGTTAATCAGGTAAGTCTATGGTGGAGAGGTTGTATTTGTTGGCTCTCTCGCTCACCTTATGTTTCTTTTGTCCCCTAGACGGTGGAATTCCGCAGAGAAAATGATGGAGGCTGCGCCGGATCGAAAAATGCTGTGTGACTGGTGAGTATGGCGCGGCGCTGCAGCTTGCGATGTGACGCGTGTAGAATAATGTCTTTTTTCAGTTCGAAGACGTGATGGATCCGGAATTCAGGTAAGAATTGAAATAATATCTGTTTTCTAACCTTTCATTCTTCTTTCTTCTATTGCTAGGAGCTCAGGATTCGAGATGGGCGTGGCGAAGACTGGATGCTGACTGCAGGCACGGTGAGCGTTACGCTGCTGGATGCAGAATAACGCAAAGCATGTGCTGCTGTTCGGGCGTGGTTTAAATAGCCTCCAAAGTAGTTCCAGGTAAGAAGTCCCTAGAATCACACCAGAGTAAAAAATAGTTCCTGTAGTAAAATAGTCCCATCCAGGCCTCACGTTGGCTTGGATTCATTTGCAGCATGGTCTGCATGAGGTGAGTAAAGTCGATGAGCCTGGTGCCTACAGCACCAGGACTGATTTCTATTATGAGCCTGGCACCAAAGGCGCCAGGACTGAACCCAGACAGCCCCCAGCCGGGGCTGCTGGGGTTTTATTAAATATCTGGATGCCTGCTCCCGGGGCTGATGGGCTTGATCCGGATGCCCGGGGGTAAGCATCATGACAGGCTGGTATGCTCTGAAGTTTGAGTCTTGTTAGCGGACACTCTCCTCCCTTTCTGTGAATGACCTCGATTTCCTAGATATGAGAGCTCTTTGTTGAGTTTTGATTCCGCTCCTTCTCTTGACTCTGGCGGGTTATGAAACTTGGCCTGTTAGGCCTCTGGCAGCCTGGGTACATTTCTGCTTGTTATAGAGATATGGTTGCTGCTTACTGCTGTACTCTTCTACCAAGCTTGCAAGCAGTATCGTTTTCCTTAGCTTCTTGCATTCCAAGCTTATTTACACACGTTAAGCTGGTTGGTTGTTTCCATCTTGTCTCGTAGCACCGTTTCCTTACGTTTTAACATTGTCTCTTCCCTGTGTCCATTACGTCTATTTTCATAGCTACCCGCACTGGCGTGCTATCTCCGATAGGCGTTTTTGTTCACTCACAAGTCTGTCCAGGCCCTTGTGTCCACTGGCCTTCCATTAAGGCTCTTTGGGTCTCTTCATGGGCCGTCTGTAAGTACTCTTCGTTTCGTCTCAGCGGCTGGTACGGCTGTCTGACAGGGTAACGTGCTATCCAGGGTTGTCTGGTTATGGGCGCTTCTACTGGTACGGATCTTCTGATGTACACTGGGCAGAGTCCCAGTGCAGCTCTCTGTAGGTTCATTTGTTCCTCATACCTCACATACTTTGGCGAGTATGTTCCTGGTACTTCAAAATTGGTGGCTGGGGGTGCAGGCCATGTCTGGCACCTCCTCTACACCATCATCATCTGCTGTGTTGTCAGTTGACTCAGATGATGCAATTGATGCTAGCCACCACTGAAAATACACAGGTCTCTGGTCGCCCTTTCGCTGCCATGCAATGCTTCCCTGCATTTTCCATTAGAGGAGGGGTTTTGCTTGTAGCCATGCAACACATTGCATGCACATTGCACGTGATGCCTGAACTTGCCCTTGCACTGCCTTCAAGTTAATTGATACACATCATGATGTACTTGTTCATGTAGATAATGTATAACGTACACATGTTCTGCACTGCATCAACCCACTTCAGAGCCGTGTTATACCGTTCTACATGCCTAGTCCCTGATGCTATGTCAAAGTGACCGGACATGCATGCCAGGTTCACATTTGTGTGTGACATGTCTGCTTCATGTGTTGGCTGTCTGTGGGATGTCTGTGTGTGTGTTATGTGCTTCTGACATGTGTACTAATGTACATTTTTCTCCACTTTCCAGATGTTGACGCAATGAGCCAGAGGATGGTGTTGTCATGCCAGACACAGGTTTGCTATCACACCAACAACCCGACACAAGTGGGGGTCGTGGGGTGGTAGACCACGAGAACCCACATGTGTTACAGACCATCTTGTCTGTGGCTGGCGATGAGTCAAGCCCGGATGAACACTCTGTCGAGTTGGATATGCATCGGGTCCATTCGTCTGCGGTGAGTTATTCGGATGTGGACGCTCCTCTGTCCGCGACACCTGCACTGAGGGGCCAGACGGTGGTGGGACCACCGCCTGTGGTTGATCGGGATGCAGGGTCACCCTCCACACCATTTGCTGATGTGCCTGGGGCATCATGTCGATGGGGGAATGTAGTCCTGCAGCCGCGGGTGGTGCCAACCCAACAAGGATGTTAGCGCCTTGGGCCCCACAGGCGTCAAGCCCAGCAACGCGGTGGCCGTGCGCCACTGGGGTATACTGAGTGGGAGCAAGCCATGGTTGCCAATTCACAACACCAGGGGGCAGCAATTGATAACATCACTGAGAGCATCGAGCGTGTGGCCCAATCCGTGCAACCCCCTGCTAGGCAGGTGGAACTCCAGCAGCGGGCGGAACAGTCCACGGCCCGCTCGCTCGGGCTGGGCATGGCGGCATCAGACAGGACACGCCGGGCTGAAATGGTGTCTTTGCATCAAGCAATTGCTGCTCACGCACAGGCAGACATGGAGGCCCTGAGGGTTGAGTATGATTACCTCAGATCCACTCTGGGTATGCTCTTGATGTCCCAGAGGGAGCGGTCAGAGGAGAGGTTTGCGAAGCTTGAGCATACCATCTTGGCTGAGCTACGTGCTTGCCGGGAGGTGCATCAGTTGTCCAGCCAGGACACACAGGAAGAACTCCATGTTACACGTGTTACCTTGCAAGGGGAAGCATGCGTATCACAGGAGATTCTGCATGCTGACCTATGTGTCATCGCTACACAGAACTAGGCTCACTCGTCCGGCAGACTTGCTGCCGATGGGGGGCAAGCTGCGCGTAGGCGTGGTCAGGCTCCTGTGCCACATGTACCTTTTCAGGAAGAGGCTGACTCGGACGACGAGATATCTCCCACACGGGTCGGGCTGTGCAGGCGTTGAGCCCATGAGGTTTTTTTTTTGTCTCAACATCATCACATGTGGGTGCACCCTGTACCTCCCCCTACCTGGGTGCCTCCCCCCCGGGTCGTATGTGGGCATTTTTGATTTTTCATTTTAGTTTAGTTAGTTAAAATTGTTTTTGATAGTTTAATTAGGTAATGTAGGTTTTTTATAGTTAGTTTAATTAGTTAATATAGTTTAAAATTGCTTGTCTATTGTGCATTCATGTGACGGTGTGGTGCTTTGTGGCTTTTGAAAGCATCCACTGTCTGTTCCAGCTGGGCCCTTCAAGCTTGTCTCGTGAATGTGTTTGCAGCTTGGAGTCCTAACTCACATTGGCCATTCCTGCTTCTCTTATCCATGGGCTCGCAAGGATGGTTCGTGTTACAGTCATTTACACAAGGGCTTTGGACTGTCATATCTGTGGCCTGTCTGCTGCTGTACTACTTGTGTTAACACCCCTAGTGGGGATTGTGGGGGTTTTATCCACGGCATGTCTATATTACATTTGAGTGGGTTCATGAACGATGTGTCCGTAGACAGTGGCCGCACCCTTTACCTGTCAAAGTCACACTGATGGTGGGAGGAATTCTTTTGTAGGTGTCTGACATGGCCCAGTCACAACCAGCATGAAGAGACACACACAGGGAACTTTCCTGCATTAATTATATGTTTTGTGCCCTTTCTGCAGGAGAATGAGCCTCCAGACCACCTTTGCCAGCAGACATGTGGCATAGTACTACAGACAGCTGGACACGTTCGTTGTGGCAGACATGCACATGTGTGTGCAAGCAGTGGCACAGGGCTTGTGCTCAGACGTCCAACAGAGGCAGACGTGTTCCCAGGAGCTCCAAGCAAGGTGAGCAGCATAAGGGGGCCACACCGCAGCCAACCTTCCACCAGGCCACTTGCACATGTATGCTAAGTAGCGCTACTGATGGGGAGCTTGGACAGATATTGTTGTTGAAGCGCACAGTAGAGCTAAGATGCATTGGGGGACAAATGGAAAGTTGTTTTCCAAGTTGTCAGGGGCACACACAGGGGCTGTTGCACATATCCTCCGGCCCCTCCTGCTCCATAGAAGCAGAGTTATTAGCTCAGTAGCGTTCCTAGCCAGATACTTATATAGCGCACAGGGACACCCAGCAAGGCACAGAGTGTGTGCATTGCATATCATTTGCATGTGCTAATTGCAACTTGCACTGCATATTGTAATCCACGGCTGGCAGGACACGACTTGTACTGAAGTTGCACCTCGCTATACGCGTCAAGAAGATCACCCAGGGACCATTCTATCATGTGTGAATCTTGAGACATTGCTCTTCCATTTACCGCTTGGCCATGTGCGCCGCCCTTACTGCATTGACAGTGTATGAACCATCATGATGGCAAGCTAACGTTTACGTACATAGCACCAGACAAGAGTGTTTGTTTGTGTAGGAGTCAGTGACTTTGTGGCATTGATGGTGTTGTGTGTGTGTGTGTGTTGTAAACACACACAGATTAGTGACTCTCGCTCTCTTTGCAGCATGGAACTGATCCTGTTACCGGACCTGGGAGTGCGCAGGCAGGAGGCCAGCACTCACCCCAGAGATAAGTCTCTCTTTGTCTTGCATTTGACTCATTTAGTACAATGTGCATGTAGAACTTGGTTTCTCTGATTGAGTATGTCATTGTGAATTGTGGTATTTTGTATTTAGCCTACTTTCCCTTGCCAATCCAACTCCCCTCTCCTGCTACTCTTTCCGGTTAGACTGAATAGCAATGCCTGTCCAACCAATGGATCCCTGACCCTCTTTCCCCGCCGGGGTCTCAGCAGCCTGTTGTCATGATTCCTGCCTCTCATGTCCCCAGCCCTCCAGGATGTCAGGCTGAAGCCAGGCCACGATCACCTACATGGCCCTCAAGGGCCTCTCCATCCCTCCAAAGACCCACCTGGAGTCAGACTTGGCGCTTGTGGCACCAGACTCACACACTCTCATAGGATAACATTGGGGATTGGACTTGTAGTGCATTGATGGGGACAAGATGGATGCCCCCAAATATTTCGGTTCCCAGAACTGCATGTGCAGTCTAGTCTTTTGGGTGTGGTTCAGCCCAGAGACACCTGGGATACCCAGAGACTATTTAACCACGCCCAGGCTGAGAAACATGCTTTGTGTTTTCTGCATCTGCAGCGTGACACTCACCGTGTTCGGATCGGTCTCCAGTAGGCCTGCATCTTTCTTCTGCGCTCAGCTTCTGCAAGAACAAGAACACCGTTAGGAACAGCCTTACCTTGCGGTGCTTCTGCCCATAATTCATCGCTCCTTCTGTTCTGCGGGCATCTTCGGCGGTGTCATTCCCATCCCGGCACGCCGCTTCCTAAGGAAAAGGGAAAAGAACAGAAAAAAGGCATTAATAAGCATTCTGCAAATCTTCGCTTATTTTTAAATACTGTACAAGCTTCAAACGCTTACCTGATTCCCAGCCGCTGTGGGGGAACTCTGTTTCCGGAACTTCTCATCCATCTGCAAGAGGGAAAAGACACTCCAGGTTAGCGTGGAAACATCTAGAGGCGCCACATACCGCGCTTACTCACCGCATTTGTTGTTCACAACTGGCATCCACGCTGAAAATGTTGCGGCACCTAAAAGAACCAGGAAAAGAACTCAGTTCAATACAAATACGAAAGGGGTGCATCACTCACCTTCAACGCTACTCATCTCAGCAGCACGCCGCCACCCCCGGATGCCAGCCATCATCTAAGGAAGGAAAGGAACGAAGTTAGAGAACTGTTCAAAAGACTCATTATACTTACCTGTCGGACTCTTGCCAGTGAAGTAACTAGGCAGCAATGAGCCCGCATCAATCAACACACCCCTGAGCTGAAAGGAGGACGGAGAGAACACTATCCAAGAAAACAAGGTGAGCTGTGGATACAAGGGAAGGGTTGGACCCCGGGGAAGAAGGGGTTCAAGCACACAGAGACAATAGGGAGTTAAACTCTACCAATCCTATGTTTCAGGCCCAGTCTCCAGTCGAATAGCCTCCAGGGAAGGGTTCGAGGTCGTAAGAGGTCAGAACAGGCTGAGTGACATCCCCGTGGATACCAGTTGAGCGTTACACCTGTGTAAGTTTTAACTTGAAGGCGCCCAGACCACAGAGGGGGTGGTTGGTTTGTGCCACTCCTGCGCCAGGACACCGGAGCTGTGACACTACCCATCAGTTGTTGCATCCTCATTGGATGTGGTTTCCAGAAAAAGGTACCCATCCTGTTGGCCCATTGTTCAACTGTGCTACCTTGGTAGTTGTATCATTGTGCTTGTGCATGTGCCTGGTCTTAATTTTGCCTAGAGCCTCTTCCCATGTGTTTGGGGTTTGGGTCATTTGAGTTCTCTGCAATTTTG
Source organism: Ambystoma mexicanum (assembly GCF_040938575.1). NCBI lineage: Eukaryota > Metazoa > Chordata > Amphibia > Caudata > Ambystomatidae > Ambystoma > Ambystoma mexicanum. The sequence continues at coordinate 1,555,035,525 of NC_090937.1, read as the reverse complement.
TATTTTTACCAGTCAAAGAGGCCTCTGAGGGGGCTGAATACTACTTACACGCAAGGTGGGACATGGACACCAAGGGGTAGGGGGATCCTGTAGCCAGGTAGACTAGAAGGAAGAAGGCTACGTACCACAGGCACAGTTGTTCAGAAGGTCATTGTGATGTGTACATGAGGGTGGGCCTTTTGTTGCTGGAAAATAAGCCTGGCCTACAGGGTTTGGTCACTCTCTGACAATGTCATTGTGTGGTACTATTTACATGATGTGTTGTGCTGGTGTTGTATTTACTTTTCAGGTGTCAGGGGATTGTTGTGCTTTGACATGCTGGGGTGTACACTTAGTCAGTGTTCACATGTGATGTGTACAGGACACTGAGGGTCACTTTATTTCACATGCATATATTGAGTGCATGTCTCTACTGACACACACAGTTGCACAATGCTCAACCACACGTGCAACCTTCCATGTACACAGGAGCACGTGCACCCTTCCATGTACACAGGAGCACACATATTGCCTTCTCGGGCACGCTGTGTCCCTCCAGCACATGATGAATTGCCATTTGGGGATCCTGTACATGCGTCAATAGTTTATTTTTTATCTTAGTCCTTTTCATGTGGTGCTGAAGGTGTATCCCCAACACAATGGCTGCTCACTTTGCTGTGTGCTGAGCAGTGTGTAGCAGGAGAGGCACACAACACACGGGTTGGGGAGTAGCGATGTTGCCTTGCCAAATATGCATGTGAACAGACATTCAGTGCTGTGTTGAAGCTACCACTGGTGCAAGGCATTTGTGTATGACTTGGTAGGTGTGGGAGGCTGTTGGTCAGTCATTTCATCTGATTCGATGTCAGGCGTCATTGTCTCAAGCCACTTCGATTTATCACATGTCACATCGTATCTTATTGGTCATGTGTTGGGCTTTTGCTATTGCATGCCATGTAATGGTGTGGCAGACAAGGGTGATGTGGGTTGGGAGGGTTTGGGTGACATACCAGGGATTGTCATGGCCTGTTTTGCGGGGTGGTGTGATACACACCTTGAATGTGTTCCTTTTGGGCACACAGGATTGGTTAGGTTTAAGTAGCTAGGGATGCACACAATGTAGCACTTCCATGGCAACATTCTCAGGGTGGTAGGGTTGTGACAGTTGACTGTCTTTTTGTCATCATCAATTGTCACCTGGTATGTGCCAGGCCTGTGTGCACTCTGCAGGGGTGGGAGTTTAGATGAAAAATGTGGTCACAAGCTGGGTCCGGGCTACCTTGCCACGTGCCCTATCCCCTCCCATGGGCAGCGCCTCTGCCTGTGGTTGGGGATGTAGGGGCACCACCATGTCCACCGGTACACCCTGCTGTGTTGCAACATTGTGCAGGACACATGCTGCCACAATGATCCTACACACCACTGGGGGTGCATATAGTAGCTGCCCGCCACAGCGGTCAAGGGAGCGGAAGCGTGACTTGAGCACTCCGAATGTGCGCTCCACTATGCCCCTGGTTGCAATATGGGCAGCATTGTATCTTACCTAGGGTGGTGTGGTGGGGTTCCGGATTGGCGTCATCATGTGGTTGCTCAGAGGGTAGGCACTGTCCCCTGGGGAGATGATAATGGTTGTGATTATAAGGGTTTGTGTATTTGTCTGTGTGTGACATGCATGCATGTGCACAAGCATTTGTACTCACCTAGGAGCCATGTGTCACCATGCTGCCCAGCTTCCAGGGTCCAGCTCAGGGCGGACATTCTGTATATGAAACTGTCATGGGTGGAGCCAGGGTAGTTTGCATAGTCAGAGGTGATGATTCCCTTTGCATCGCATACGACCTGCACGATGATGGAATGCCAGTGCCTGTGGTTTCAATAGATGTGCTCAGTGGCCCTAGGTGGACGTAGGGCCACATGGGTGCAATCTATGGCATCAAGCATGTTGAGAAAGTGTGCCACCCTGTAAAACTCCTGGACCATGGCCTGACTTTCTGCGGGTGTTCTGGGCATGTATATGTGCCTCCCGACTGAGGGGGTGCGCAGACATGATTGCCAACACCTGGTGTAGGCAGCGTGACTGCGTGGCCTGTGAGACCCGCCCCTCCACTACGGCAGTAGTCCGCTGAAATGACCCAGTGGCCAAGAAATGCAGGACATTGAGCACCTTCTCCAGGGGGCTCAACGCTTGGGAGCACAGAGTTTTGGTTGTAAGGTCATCTTCCCACTCCCTGACCAGGTCTAGGATGATACGAGGTGGAAACCTATACCTGCCATAGACCTGGTCGTCAGGCATCCCAAAAAGTCTAGTCCGGGGGGAGAAAATGCCATCCCTGGCTAATCTCCTCCTCCTGCGGTGTGCCACGATCAGTGCTGCGACAAATGGGGCATTCATCGTAGCTGTATATATGTGTTTGTTGTTTGCGCGCACTTTTATACTTTGCGCAGGGATGCTTATGCCTGCCTTCGTGTGGTGGACGTGTTGACACCTGGGCGCGTCTTTTAGCATGCACGGGTTTCCCTTATTCGATTCCATGAATACGTGTTGTTTGCATGTGTGTGGGCGTTCCGTGTATTCCCTTGCAGTACTTCACCAGTTACGCCTTCATTTTCACACGTTGTTCCCCATTCCGCGTGTTACGCCCCGTGTTACGCCCCTTTTTTGGTGTGTGCGCCGACGTTGTGCGCTTTCCCTGTGCGTGTCGCGCGCGGCGTTCGGGATGTTGCAATGACGTGTGCGCCCGTGTATGCCACGCACGGATTTGGCGCACATCCAGGGGAAAACACGTGCAGGCCCTTCCTTGAAATGCACACGTCCGCGTGCGCTTGCTTTTTCACGCTTGCGCCAGCTTGCGCAAAGATTTCCGGCGCACATTTGTTCCATGAATCGGCCCCTAAATCTCAGCCTAATATATTAACAGGCGTCTTTCTTGAATATAATAATGGTACAGACGTGGTACATTCCCCTATACAGACTGGCAATTATTCAGTAAAAGGAACTCTACTTGTAGCTCCTGTAAAACCTTGAGCATTCATGGCATTTCCAGATAATGTAAATGTCCCCTCTCGTATACATGAGCGTGTTGCTCTCGTGCCTACTAAAAAAGAAAATGATTTGCCTCCTATATTGACGTCAACCCTCAGTTCCTCTTGGGAATTAGGCGTCACTGATAGTACTGAACACATAGTGTCTCCCAGTGAGCTGTCCTATTGTGGGTATAAACATATTCTTGTGCCTGTAAAAGGATTTCCTCCTTTGACAGTGACACCCCCTATCCTAGGAGACATTAACTGTCCTGTACTTGTGCTCTGCTGTATCTGCATGGGTGAATGCTGCGACTGCCCTTGTGCTGTGTTCGCAAACCCGGCCGCATTCTCAGCGCTTGTGTTTGCTTCACTGTCTGAATTTGGGTGAACCCTGCCCCATTCGGTTGAGTATATGCAGGTGGGTATATAGTGCCCCCTCTTAAGAATTGCCCATTTTAGACAAACCCTTGGTTCCTACACATGCATGCAAGGGGTCCTGTCATACCACAGGTCTCCTAATTTGCCCATCCTGCATGCTTTGATTATCAATCTGTGTGTTTAGAAACCCACCTTGGTTTTTCTGGAAATGCCCTTGATTACTCTGGAAGCCTCTGGCTAAGAAGCCTCCCCTTCCCCATGGTATAAATCCATCACTGCCTTGATCGAACTGCCTTCGGTTATTTACCTGTGGCATACTTGCTGCTTGCTGTGAATTCAACCCAATTTTTTCTACACTAATTTCGCCTCTTCACCTTTCCTATTCTTTTCCTGCAACAGTCTGCAGTAATGCGCAATAGTCAGCTGAATTTCTGACCATGTCTTCGCTTCCATGCCCACCAATTTGTTAAACTGCTTCTGTACTGGCTCTGGCAGACCTTGGCATAACATGTGATAAAATATAGGTATAGTCTTCCCCCAAGGCTCACAAGTTTCCAAAGACCATTGCTCTTGGAGATTTTGAATGTAAACAAGAGGATCTTCCCCTTCCTGTATCTTTCTCATCATTATAGCTCCCATTTCTGACGTGTCCGGATACAGCACTCTAAGCACTTTCCAGACTGCCGCTCTACAGTTATTAAATCTTGCACCATCATCAGCCGTGTTCTGCATAGTGACACTTGAATATCCTGCTCTTGACCATACATCGTCTGCTCTCTCCCCAAGAATAGTGGCTAGCAGACCTTGATTCTCTCATATAGCTAACGTATTTCCTCCTGTCATTTTTTTCTAACTCATGTATCCATTTCCCAGAGCCAGAAGTTAAACTCGGGAGTTTACACCTTAAATTGTCTTTATCCATTTATGGCCATGGTATATACTGTGGTCAGACCCCTCCTTTCTCTAACAAAGGAAACTGTGATATCCCAAACTCACACTCGTCCCCCACAGTCTGTCTGTCCATAGCAGGAACAATGGTTCCACACTGACTTCATCCTGGCAGTGATCTTAACCTGCTCACATAAGGTGGCGAGTCCCCCCTCTAACCATGGGACTGCCCTTTACGTTGATCTAGCCGTGCCATAGATTCTGACGCCCTTGATTTGGGTAGATCTAGATCTGACCATCTCACTTCTTTGTCTATCGGGGAACATCCCTTGGGACTATATATGTTGCCTCCCTCCTCCCCACGGAAGGTTTCTCTGTCTTCATCTGACATATCCTGTCCCCAACTTGTGTGACTTCCTTCCTCTTCGTCTCTATTCAGTCAGTCTATCTAAAGACAACTATTTAGGCTAAACACTACACAAGCCTCCCTCTCTGTCGTATAACTATGTACTCTCGAGTCGATCATTTTTACCCTTTCCTTTTAGCTCTTTCTTTGTCCTCATATCATGATAGACTTTATAGATTGTTTCCCCAATGCTTCTAGAATCAAACTCCTCCTCTAGATGCACGCTAGATGGACCTGGAAATGGTTCATATGTAGGGATGAATTCCTCTATGTTCTCCCACTCTAACACTGGATTAGGACCCATTAATTCTTTTTTTCAATGTCGCGTTCCCTCTGCCTTCTCTTTCGTTCTATTTTATCATCAAGCACTCTTCACTTCATTGCTTCTTCACTCACCCTTCATTCCTCCTTTTTCGATATCTCTTCTCTCATTTGACCATTGTATTTCTTTGTCTCTTCCTCTTTGTATTCTTTTATCCCATATTTTTTGTTCTTCCTGTTCCTCTTTCATTCTTCCTAGCCTTTATCGTTATTGGATTGTATTCTGTCTGTTGTCATATTTCCTCTGTTCCTCTGCCCTTTCTTGCTTTTTCAGTTGTTCAATCTGATACAACTATTCTCATCTTTGTCTATCCTTCCGTCTTGCCCCATCTTCTGTTAATCGTTCCTCTCTGTCCCTATCTTTTTTTATCTTTCTCTTCTTGTTCTTCCTTTTGCCTTACTTTCTCAATGCTCTTACCATCAAGTTTGAGCAAAATCTGGCCCCCCATCCATTCATTCTGAATGAGCGCTACCTCATCAAACTTATCCTTTTCTCCCTTCCATCTCTTTATTTTTCTTCCTATATCTAAGGATGTACTTGGTCGATCACTTCTCTCCATGTCTTTTCTCTCTTTGTCCCTTCTCTCTTCGTCCCTCGGGACTTTAGAGATCTTTTCTTTTTCAGGAATCTTCTGTGCATCCTTGTCGCTGCTCTGCACAGGCAACTCATATGCCGGATTGCTATACCCTGACACTGCCTTAAGTTCTCTTAATGGGTACACTACATCATCTTTTATACTATCGCCTTTCACTTCAGGTGCTGTGCGGGGAGCAGAAGGCTCCTCACCCCCCTCTCTGCATATGTTAAGTATCCAGTCTTCAGGAGGTGGCTCTTCTCTTTCCTCCTGGTACATTTTCCAGAGCTCTAAGCCTGCTAGCCTTTTCTATAACTTTTTTATCATGTGTGCTGCATCATATGTTGCAAAATGACCTTTGATAATGATCCCCCTTGTGGCCATGGCATGAACATCTTGTCTGGCGTGCCCTTAACCCATCCTGCACTGTACTGTTTAAGTTTAGGTGCGAGTTTCAGTAACTGCCTACATAGATGTGTAAGTGGAGTAATATCCTCCATCTTGACTTGCCACACTTGACGGTCAATACTCACCTTTACACTTTGCACTTTTTCAAAAATACGTTTTCAGAAAAATAATACAATATGAGCGTGCACCAATTGTCACAGCTCCAAACCCTTTGTGTCACGTCTTTACTTCAATTTATTTGTTACTAAATGCCATCAATTCATTTTCAACAAATAAATAATGAACTCTACAATGTCATGTTTTCCTTTTCATGTCTCTTAGTTAATCTTATATTCTATAGGCTCTACTTTCCCTTCAGTCGCACCCACCCCGTGGAATGCCCTCCCTCCACACCTCAGGCTCATTGACTCTCACTCAGCGTTTCGCAAAGCAATCAAAACAAACCTCTTTGTCTGATGTACTCTGTAAAGGAACATACTGTACTCTGTAAAGTAACATTCTATGCTCTAATGTATTCTGTTAAGTAACATACTATATTCTAATAATGTGTGACTCTGTACAATTAAGTTATTAAGAAATAAGTTATTTCATGGGCGGCTTCATTGTAACCCTCAAGCAAGCCTCCTAAGCCTCCTTACAGCGCCTCGATGCCTGTGGGCTGCTAGCGCGCTCTACAATTCAAATAAATAAATACATTTCTTAACCACGTATATGCCTTCACAACACATAAAACAAACCAGACAAGCTGACATTCTCGACTGGCCACATATATCTCAGTCAACGATCCTCGAGACTTATCTTGCCCCTAAAAAATATCCTGATTGGGATGTGAGACAAGTCTTTAAATAAGTGTGTGGCCTTCGTCATCCGCTAATGGAACTCTAGATATGACTCCTTCTGTTACATTCTATGATACAGGACACTCGGCGTACTCTACTGTGAGGCTCCTCATCTCACAGTTTCTCAATTGCTTGGCTCCTCTCCTCAAGTCAATTACTTAATAACTTGATGCTCATCATCTCGAGTTTTCTTTTACCACAACCTCCCTCTGTTACTTGTTTCCCCTGATCACTTTCTGCATTCACTGCCAATTCACAATTTTGCCAACTCACTCAGTTTTACTCACCATTCTCCTTTTCGACGTCCGACTCTCTGGATCGTTGCCTCCTTATCAGCCTCTTCAACCTTCCATCCGTTCAGCTTTCTGCAGAAATCAGGAGGGGATTTTGTACATTCAGAGGGACCCGTCTCACCTATGCTGGCAAGGCTCATATTTAAACTATTTCCGCTATCTACAGGGAGCTTCACGTCTTTTCAGCCGAATGGCAGAGGACATTCGATATTGCCAGGACCCCAAAGCTTACTAGGTCAATGGATCTTTAATCATCATCTCTCTTCTACCACATGAACCGGGACAGCCAACCCAGCCCTTTAAGATGAAGTAGCAATACCTTTGAAATTAATGGGGATGCAGAAGTTACTCAGACATCAATAATCAAAACGACTCAGGAAGCTGAAAAAAGTTGACTGTTTTATTGTCAATTATCTTAAACAGGGAGTACAACGGACATCAACGGACGTCTCTTAGCAAGTCTCTCAATTTACTTCAGAAAAAACATCCTATAGTAAAGACGTGTCATTGATGACGTTAACCTATGCACTTACTAACGTCATCCTACGTGGCAAACTACAAAAACCTAGTGGCAAATGTGATAGGCTTAAAGGGAACATTTAGGTATATGTTCCATGCTAGTCTAGAAAGTGATAGGCTCTTTAATATCAGGAGGGACTACTAAGCCCATCCTTTAAAGAAGTCACAATGAACCTCACTAAATACACGACGTCCCATTGGTTACACAAACTAAAGGGCTCTTACTCATGTGGCCCACTACCATTGGTTGGAACTCTTACATTCGTCAGTACTTTTCCACCCACGTTAGCAGCACACAGGCTGGACTTCCAGGTGCTGGTGAGCTGATCATAACCAAAGCTTCCCACCAATTAGCATATCATCTATCATCCCCTCAGTGGTCTGCACGTCAATTAAGTCTTAGAACCTGGCCTTGGAAATGTTCTTAACTCCGGAGAATACAGGGGAGTAGAGGCACACTCTGCCTCTCTGCATAGGTGTGGTTCATCATGTTTGTCCAGTTGTATCCATTCACATGACTGAAGACCACAAATTTGAGCTCTGGTGCTTTCAAATTACTTCTATTTAATGAAACTGTGGCGTCTTTCTTATTTTCGTCCATGCCTTCTGAACAGGAGTTTCATTCTTTCACACAATTGTAACTAATGTCTGCTCATCCCAGTCTGATAAGACCTTCGCTTCTTGGGGCTGATCCAGCTTCGCCTTTCTGAGATTCACTTCTGTAATTTCGTTGTCTTTGAACTGTGACACACTGCAAAAAAGGCCTTCTTTCTCTGGCCCAGCTCTGCTATAATTCATTGTGGAACCAAACATTCTTCACTTGATTACTATATATGTACACGTTGGTGATGCTGAAATCTATTCACTACATAGCTAGCCTCAAGAATACTTTGTCTGCTTGCGTTTCTTTGCATCTATACATGTATAAAATGAATTTATCTGTAGCGTAAGTCTCTTCACCTCGAGCCCGAGATGTCACTTATCTTTGATACTTTCTTGATGCCTTATAGAATATCTACATTTTCTTGTCTCTACATCACTTCTCAGTGCGCCAGTATTCCTTCGTATGACATCACCAATCTGCTCTTTCATTTATTCGTCCTGCTTCTTCAGGAATTTTATTCAAATGACCTTCATATTGTCCCGTATGCAGGTATGGCTTTCTCAATGGGAACCTAGCCTCTAGAATTCTCCTCGGTAATGGTATTTTCACTGGTACTGCACGTGTCTCAACCTCTGGTTCCCAACATATAGGCAATATGGATGAGTTGGTTGAGGTGGGGGGGGAATTGGCTCCTTCTCTACACTATATATAGAATTGGAGAAAATCAAGACTTACAACTTCTAGAATGGAATTGATCTACAAATATAAGTTCAGCATGGACACGAATTTTAGGTACCTACCGTAATTGATCATACTTTAAAAAAATCACTTTCAACATATAGCGCTTGACTGTAATTCTGCTCTTATTGTAAAAATAGCTATATGGCGTATCCGGAAGAAAAAGGTAAAAAGGATAAGGAAAGCATTAGTGTGTATGATCGATCCCTAAACCCATGGCTGCTTGTGTCCTGGGCTGCGTTCTCTAACATTAATGCTCCGGCTTTGGTGTGCATCTATGTTGTGGACATGACATGTCAGATATATGCCAATTGAATGACCATGCAACTAGTTGTAACATGATAAACAGCACCTTATATTGCTGTATCTCATGGAGTTTTTTCAAGCCAAAATGTTTGAATAAATTCTAGCTTGAAAAAATCAGAATGTTCAAATGTTGGTTTTGAGAGGATTGCTCAGGTTCTCGAGAGGATCGCTCAGGGGCAACACACTCTCTTTGTAAGCAAGACAACATGGAGCAACCCAGGTTTGCTCCTCGGGTCCATGCTTAGAAACCTCTAGGTATTAAGTGCGTTATAAATAACCAATTTCAAATACTGTATTTTATTGTTTTACATTCTTAAATGGGAAATGCACTTATTGTTATTGTATTTTATCACTTACTGTGATAAAATGTTTACTGTATTGTGAACCATCCTACTTTGGGTCACATCAAAGTGTGTAATATATTCAGCCCCACCAAATAAATGTCTTAATAAGCCCTGCTACAAAAGAAATAATCAGGGTACATGATTACCACTGCAGTTCCCAGAACATTGATAATCCAATATGGAGTCCTGTGTTTATACCATCAGAATTGGGGGCGTGATATGCAATTATGCTGCTACCTTTAAATGGCAAGGTTCTGACGGTTTTGTTCCTCAGTACTGTTAACCTGTTGCCGCATGAGTTACTTATAATATCACACAATCCCCCAGCATGCTAGAATACTGCAAGCAATTTCAGCATACTCCCTAAACATTTGCAAATGCTACCTATTAAACCAGAGCATTGCCTAATATGCCAGGACTATGACATTAATATTATTCTTATTCTACATGACAAGGCTCTTCTAGTGCATTAGTGATTGCACCCTTTAGTGGTTCCTAAATGTAAATAGCTTTCCACTTCTTTTAGTAGCCTCACTGCGCATGACTCTTTAAGAAAAAAGGAATCATTAGTTGGACAGTGGGAGAAGGAGATGCAAAACCTGTGATGTTGATGAGCGCAGGTCAGATGTACCTGGTTCCTCTGTGGCAATCTGCTTTCAATGGGTTTGGCAGAGAAACATGGGAGTATGGTATACATGGGGATGGGTCCAAGATCTGAAAGAGTGCACCGCATTGGGTCTGGTAGGTCGCCTTTGTGAGAAAGTGTGATGGGATAAAAAATAGAGCTTAGTCATTAGTGATGAAGGACGTCGGGAGGTTTCTGTTGTGGATTTGTTTGTAGTGAAGGTGGTAGAAGATCTTAGAGTGGTGTTCATTTGTTGAGGGAAGTACACCTTACAGGATAAAACAACCTGCTACCAGCACTCCAACCAGAGTTCCCATTTCACAATCTCAAATGGCCAATGTCAACCTCTCTCACTCTCTCTCTCGCTCTCTCCCTCTGCATTATGTGGCATGTGCAACAAAAAAAGGATCTGAGAATTGGCAATGAGCGAAAGCGGCAGTCTGGAAACATCACTCATTACCTTAAGATACATGCTAAGGTTTTTGGCAGGCAAGACATTATGGGTACAGAGAAAGAGCTGCTTGGAATGTGAGGGCCGCAGTCACCCATTTGTCTTCTTTTTTATATTGGTTGGCAGTCTGAGGGATTCGTCATATCTCACTCTAGCATGCTCAGGTGCTGTAATCATTGGACTCCTGGGGTGTTTGCCCATTAGGGCAATTCGTGTTGGGGGCGGCACCATACGTTTGTCCAGCATTCGGCCTTGCAACTTTATTTTTTGGGGGAATCATAGGTTTGTAATTATCCACACAAAAAAAAACAATGTCTGTAGTCTTATTGCATGTTAATGGTGATGGACCTAGAATCACAAGCAATGGTGAACTTTCTTACTTGCTTTTAACTTCAAGCAGTTTACATTTATCCACAGGCTAAGGTGGAAAACGTCTCTCCTTTAAGATGTAACAGAATGTGTGTGTTGTCCTCATACGTGTAACACAATATTCCATACGTGTTAATTAGTTTAGCCAGTGGTGTAGATAGATTGAATAGTAGGGGAGAGACTATTGCGAGCAAACTTGAGTTAACAAGGAGTCATCTACATCTAGGCCCACTGATTTGGATCTTCCAGATAGAAAGCTTTAGAATCAGGACAGCACAAAATTGGGCATTCCAAAATGATGAAGGCAGCAAAAGAGGATAGTGTGGTCAAAAGTGCCAAAGACATCTGAAAGATGACCAAAACTCTCCCTCCAACACCATTAGCCAGCCTCTTAATGTCACCCACTATGGATGTTACAAGGACTCTGTGCCGTAACCTAATGGAAACACGTCCAGTTTATCATCATGTGCATTTTTGCTTACTGACTTACCTACTAACTTATTGACCAAGCAGAGAAATTCCAGAGTTATCAGCAGAGTAAATATCATTTGCAACCAGGAACCCTGTAAAATGAGAGTATATTGGCAGGGCCTTCGGTGCCTCAGCTGCAAGTCCCAGAATAACAAGCTTGGTGAATTCAGTTCACCCACTTCGGTGTTCATTGAAGTTGTAGTTCTCTGATTGAGAATGGCCTGAAACAAACATAACACGAAGGAATACATTTACGAAGAAATCAGAAATGTTTATGGTTAGTAGTGAAACAGAATCATGAAATCACATTGTTTTCACAAATGTACAAACTCACTGACAATGTAGTGTACGCTTGCACTCCATGGCAGAAATTGACCTGTTGAGGACACATGACCCAATAAGATGGTTTGGCATTCTGGGGAAGCCAGCATGTCCGGGCACTATGGTAAATCAAATGATTATGCAAGGAATGGATAGGTCAATCTGAGAACGTGCACAAACACACTGTGGACAATAAAAAATCTCACATTGTATTTTCTGAGTGATTTGGGAAAAGGCCTTTATACTTCAGGTAAACCTTTTAAATGCTTGCTCACAGTGAATAGAATGAGGTCTGTTTATTCCTGTTGTCAAGAAAATTTGCTCTGCATAACTTAAAGTATAGGTAAACCAAAGTTCACACAGTAAGCTTAACGGTACATACAACCTACATGAGATATTCTGTCACATGTAACAGACATGTGCTGTTTGCCTCAATTTAATTTAAAATACATTTATCATGTGATTACCAAATCCTAAAATAAAGGTATCACAGTTTATTCTACACCATTTCTTCTCAGTGAATCATAAACACATCTGTTCATTTGCAGATGTCATTAACACATGTGTTCTTGTTATGGTTAGCATTAATTACTTGATATTTCAGAGCAGGATACAATTCTGATCTGGCATTAGTCAAAGGGGGGCGTTACATTGTATGTTCCTCTCGTTCCCCACACCCCCATGATCCCTCCCTCCCTCCTTTTCCCTCAATCATTGTCAATGCTCTTGCACTGTCAGAAATGTCGTCAGGCCTAGTATGATAGTTAATTACCCATAATTAATGTCTCAAGGCCTTATAGGAATGTCATTGTATTTTACCTTGCACCCTCCCCTGCCTTGAAGCGCTTTGAAACACGTGTTTAAACGCTATACAAATAAACTATCATAAATATCATCATAACATTTAATTAGATAATTGTGTACACATTGGGTCATTCATGAGCTTGTGGATAATTTTTGTTTGGTATGCATAGTTGAAGCAAGTGACAACCACCTTAAGCATTAGAGGTGTGACACTGTAGCTTTGGGGTCAGGTTGTAGGGAAATGATCTGAATGGGGTCATGAGTGTTATTTCTGAACTGCCAGTCAGGTAGGACCTGATACAGTCTCTTTAGTTGTATCTTGTGAATGATTGTGTCAACATCTGCAGAGATTTCCAGAAAGATGAGTGCACTAGTTGTGCCATTGCCTGTATTGTTTGCTAACCTGCCCAAAATTGTGGAAAGTGTGGATTCCATTGCTCCTATTGGCTTGAATCTATGTAGGGATTCATGGGGGAGGCAGTCGATCTCAACAGATTTGGGAACTGTTAATATATGAATTCTTCAATGATTTGCTGATGAAAGGTGTATTGGAGATAGGGTCATAGTTCATTGGGTTTCATGATTTTGCACTGGGCTGTTTGAGGAGTTTATCAAAGAAGGCTTTTAAGGCAAGCAGCATGGTACCTTCCTTGATGAAAGTGCGTACCAAAGCAAATGTTTGGTTATCGTTTTGTAGATGGTGGGGGAGAGGTGTCACTTGTCTTCTGGGTAGCCTGGGGGCTGCTGGCATTGATTGTGGAAGAAGATTCTTCAATGAAGAGAAGTTTGAAAGCAGTCGATGATGGTTTGAAAGTGGCTTAAATTTGTTGAATGTTGTTGCTGAAGCACTATGCAATGGAATTTCAGATTCCTAGTGAAGGGACTTGAGCTGAGGTATAGTATTTATGGATGATTTTAAAGTCTTCCTTATGGATGGATTGGATTGGGCTAATATGAGGTAAGTAGTGTTCTGTTTTGCTTTGATTAGTTATAGTTGACGTTGGTAGGCTAGTTTGTCTATTGATAAATCTTCTCCACATTTTCGTGAGCTTTCTGTTTTATCTTTTGATCCAATTCAACGTGCAAGTAAATAATTTGGTGGCTTGCTGCTTTGAATGTTTTTTGGAGCTGTGGTGTTCAGGGTGGTGTTTCCAGTTGTGAATGACTTTGAGAAATGTGAGTTTGGAGACATCACGCTTTTTCCCAAGAGGGAGTCCACTTTCATTTAATTCACTGTCTTGTTTTCATAGGGATTCATTTGGAGAGTTTGTGTTAGTGCTGTAGAATGGTGAAACTGGTGACTTAGATGGAGTGGTAGATTCCCCAGGGTAGGTAGGCTGGAGCAGAAGGAGTGGTTGTGTTCTAATTACAGAAGATGTGGTCCAACGTGGGGCAAACCTCTTAAGATGGTCCTTTTACAATTTGTTTGAATCGAAGAGGGCAGCATTTTTCAGAGAGCGGTTTTGTAGACCCTTTGTCTTCCTCTCAAGCCATATGTTGAAATGTTGGCATGTTAGGGATCTATAGAAGGTTTAGCGGCAAACAAAGGTGTAGGCTTGACTATAAACCCTCATTCCCTGGGCATGGTTATGTATGAAACACAACAAAGAACAATTGGGAATGAAGGTGCAATAAGAACAAAATGTTGTGTATATAATTCAATTGGGGATAATTATATAATGCTGCATTATTCTGGCTTTGGTGCAAGAAACAAAAAAAACACATATGAACAAAATACATAATTCCAACATACACAATTGTAAATGAAGTACAAAGTAAAGTGCAGAGAGTACATCCCTCAACAAGAGTAAAGGGGTGAAAAAGAGAAGAATTAAGGCATGAATAGGATAACTCAGGCTGCTCAATGGGGATAGTGAAACAAGCGTCTCCAAATTGATTCCCAAACTGGTACACTATATGGATGGAATCACAATTGTTAATGCATTATAATCATCAAGCATTGCTTTGTGCTGGGCTGAATTCTGTCATCAGTAACATAAAAATTCTAAATTATATTGCGAGTCACTGAAACAAAACAATCCATGTTTGATGGCAACAACAATAGTCACTTCATCTTCAATGGCAACGAACGAGAGTTTACTATGTGAGACAATGTACTAGAAAGATAATTGTCTTCTAAAAATAGATCTATTGAGCTCTGAAGAAAATTGGGTTAGCACTTTCCCTCTTTTCCTAGTGTCAACCAGAACCCAGCAGATGCAGGGATGGTTTTTATCAGGACGTGCAGCCTCTATCTGTGAAGAGGAAACATATGGTGACTATAAGAAGAGCAATTGACATGTTCACAGGACAATTAGAATCAAGACCAGTAAGGATCAGTGAAAACAAGACACTTACTTCAAGGGAGTAAACGTGTGAATTGCTAGCAGCCTCAAACTCAGATCGCCAGAAGCACCCTGGGGACCAAGAAAGCAGAGAGAACACCCCTGTAGGGGAAACACATCTGTACATATGGTCCCTCTGTGCATAAGATTGGTGTTTAGAAGCCGAAAACTAAAGTTAAGGAGAGGGTGAGAAAATACTCACAAGTAGATGGGATTACAGTGGAATAAAGGGGTTGTTTAACAAAGGAATATCAATTAGTAGAAAGATTGGTATTGACGAGTGGCAAGTTGAGCAGGTAAAAAGTAGGGATGTTAATATGGTTTGGAGTTGTAACATTGATGCAATGTCTGTGAACAAGTACAGTTTCTCCCCTTTAACTCTTTGCCATGCTGGCTAACTTCGTGTTGTGTCCTTGAACGGTTTTGTGTATGGCTGGCAAGCACCTGAGATGCAGGTTGCCGTGATGAAAAGTAGGTCTGTTGTGTTCTCGCTGATTATATTGAAGATTTTGTTTGAGTGCTTGGCAATGGATCAGGTGTTGGTGAGGAGCCATGAGGTGCCAACCCCTTTAACATGGGCGAGCACTGAAAGTAGCAGCAGTTTGGTTTGTGTGTTGCTTATAGTAACTTTGTCCAAGGGCTGATAGTGTTCACTTTCCTCAACAATTGGGCTAATTATATTTTTCATGGGCAAAGATGGATTTTATGGTTCCAGCAAGGGGCTCCTCTAGTATTCTGTTTTGTGATATAAGGCATAATGAAGGATTAACTTTGAAGAGATGCGTTTCTCAAAGTTGGGTTATGATATGATATGATAGGTTATTTATAATACGCTTAATACCCAGAGGTTTCTAAGCACGGACCGGGAATGGAACCCATGTTACTCCATGTCGTCTTGCTTCCAAGGTAAGCACTTTGCCGCTGAGCTATTTTCCAGAGCCAGGGGGTTAGATATCATGAATAATGGGTGCTTGTTTGGTAGTAAGCGTGGTTGTTATTCTTTCAATGTGTTTCTACTTGATCTGTGTTACGGGAATAATGTGAGTGATGGTTGTATCAAACCACTACTGGTAGTTGTGTCAGGAGCTATCTTTGCAACATAATAATGACAAGTCTTTTGCGAGAGGCAAAAAGGACCTGTGTACCTCACTGATTGAGTACAGGGAGTTATCAGGCTGGAGTCCAAACATGTTTTTCGTCTTTCTTCACCTCTGATATTGCTGTTTTTCTATGGCTCTACTCTGTGAGAGAGTCCCGTTGCCACGACGGTTGTGCAAAGGAAGCTTTTGTGCAGTTAGCGGCAGAATAGTTCCGGTACTTGTGAATGGGATTCAGTTGGTGTCCCTCAAAGGGGTCTGGTTATGAGGCAGATTATTTAATCAGGCAATAGAAAAGTCTAGATGGAGAGTATCACTACTATGTAGCTGTTTGTCTGTTGTTCAATCCAGGTATGTGAGCATATACATTTGGTCAATTGGTGATAGGTTTTGGGGATTAAAACTGCAGCTGAGCCTGCCTAAGGCAAGGGAATGTCAACAACTGCCTTGGTAAGTTTGATTGTGCAGCAAGTCGACTAGCTGTGCAACAAAGTTAATGTAACATGGTAGTAGGAGGATAACTAAATAAATCAGTACGTTTAAGCAGTAGCAACTATGTCAAAATCAAAAATTGATTTTAGAGAACAGTGGAGAAGTTGGTCTGGCTACTTATAAAATGTAATCAACCTCAAACAGGCCATATATAAAACACATTAACCCTGAATTTGGAGCAATAAGTCTATCTATAACAACATTCATTTGGCTGGACTTGCCTCAAAATTGATTTTTGAGATCAGTGGCAGAATGAGTCAGGATTAATTTCTACATTATGCAGCAGACCAACTATTAAACAGAATTACTCTGATTTGGCAACAGCAGAATGACTTGGACTATCTATGTGATGAAATCCTTAAACAAAATAAGAAATAATTTAGCTTAGCAGTGTGGTTCTATGGCAGAAGGATGGTTGTTGATTTTAGCTGTGAAATGCAGTTTGTATACCGTTAATAAGTTAATGTAGCTGGGCAATGAAATTATATAATAGCAAAATAATGAATCTAGCTATGGAAAGAGGCTTTATTGGTAGTGAGGGGAAATCTCCTCTATGGAGTGACATTTTATGGTGGGGGAATGAGAAGGAGAGTATGTATGCAATTAGATGTTTGACAGCAATATAAGTTGGTCTAGCTGTTCAATGAGATTTCCTGGCAGTAAGATGGACAATACAGTTATACAATAGGAGAGTATGTATGCAATTAGATGTTTGACAGCAATATAAGTTGGTCTAGCTGTCCAATGAGATTTCCTGGCAGTAAGATGGACAATACAGTTATACAATAGGCTTCACACGCAACAAAGCAGTTATGCAGGCTATGCAATGAAATTCGGTGGCAGTCGAATTAGAATTCATTTTACTAGGGAATTAAAGCTCTGGCAGCGAAGTGAATCAGTCTGGCTGTGCAATTATGTTTCTCTGGTAGATCAAGAATAATTGTCTTCTCAATGCAATCTCTGGCATCAAAGAAAGTATCTAGTTATGCAGTGAAATTATGCAGCATCGGGGTCAAAATCACATTTATTAAGATATGCACTAACAACCTGGTCAATAAATATAATGAGATCACCGGCATCTGGATAGTTAATTTAAGATTTACAGCTCACTCAATTCTAGGCATCAAAAATTATGAATGTAAAGATGACAGGAACCTGTGAGTGCAGACTTCAGGAGGGGCAGGAAAGGCAGGCAAATATATAGGGGCCGAACCTCAGGGTAAAGCTCATGTTGATCAAAAGATCATAAAGTAGATCATAAATCGGCTTTTATTCAATAATACAAATAGTTATCTTATCTTAGTTGTATTCCTCCGTACTAACTGTTTATGAATAATAAGTCATATAGAGTCTCGGGTGAATGTATTTGTGCAAAGATTTTGCTGAATATTTGGATTTGCCTAATCATCAAAGCTTTAAGGTGATTGAAGTATACAGGAGCCAGGCAGGTATCTGAAGTCTGCAGGCCTCCGTTCAGTAGGCTCTCTATCTATCAATCATCCTTCCAATCCTGATCCCTCACAAATCAGCATTCCCTACATCATAGGAACTGTGCTGGCCGGGATCAAGATACTACAGTGATTCATAAGGACAAGATGACTAAAAGGTCAATGTGGGAGAGGGAAGACTGCCACACTACTGTTTTACTGGTATTAGAGCATATTTCCGGGTTTCCATACACTCGAAATAGAAGTAGCATTTTCTTTCGTATCTGATTCATATCATATTGGTATGAATCTGTAAGGTGATTGTACCCACACATCAGATTTCTGGTGAACGTGCAGATGATTTAATTCAATCTTAACACATAGTGGCATAGCTCAAGGTGATTAAAAGCATGTGAGGAGGAGGGGTAGCCTGTTCTCCTTGTTGTTCTCTATTGCATTGATTCTTTCCTTTACGAGACAGGCCCCCACTATAAAAAAGTGGGATGTACCCATAGTGAACTCGATGGTAAGAATCAGTGCATAGAGGTGCGGTTCACATACCCTTGAGTTGTCCTCTTAGCTCTAGTTTTAGGGATCCACACCCTAGAGACACCCCTCGGGCTACCCCTTGTTCCACATATTCCTCTGGGCCACACGTTAAAAATCTGTATTCTCCATCTCCTTCACAATCCACCCAATGCTGTGTATAATTCTGAGGATTTAATGGAGGTTAAAATCTTGTAGCAGGGGGCCCAAATGGCCTTTCTATGACATTCGTACAGGGTTGTTCGTCCATTTGGTTGTGAACATGCATTACATTATGGTCACCCAGCATTATTGTCAACATTTGCTTCTCCATTATTTTCTTCCCTGCTCTTCTGCATTGTTTCAATATTATTTGTAGGATGCAGAGGCCAGTCAGTACTAGCACTAGTATTGCTATTAGTATTGTGAACATGTTATGCAGCCAGGAAAGTACCCTTGAGAACAAGTTATCAAACCAGTGCTCATCTTCTGTTGTATCAGTCGCCTGCACCAATTTATACAGGGCTTGAAGAGGACATACCTGTTCTGGGGAGTCATTAATCTCATCTCCATTCCTCCTTAATTGTGTTAAGTCCCTTTGTAGTGGCATTGATCATTAGCAGTAACTCCTATCTGATTATTTGCAACCACTTAGCATTGGCAGCTGTTTGTAGGCCAGGGACAAGGAGGGATGCAAATAACATTGATGCTTTGCAGAAAAAACTATATTCAGGTGGTATCTCTTCCAGTGACTCTACACTTTTATTGGAGAAATAATAAACTCTCTTTTTGTGTGCGAGTGTCAAAGATTGTTTATTCCTTTGTTTATTTTCTGTCAAGGGGTAATCGCCATTCTGCACCACATTACTCTGTGGTACTACCAGTGCGGGTGCATGCAACACTGCCAGTGAGCATATACCACCCAATCTGGTGGGAGCTGCATATAACTTTGGTACCACAGGCCCAATAGTGGTCCATCAGTATGGTTGAGTCTACTTTCATTCCTGGCAAATCCAGGATGCAACCACACCCTTCGTTCTCTCATACATTTATAGTGCCACTGTTTCTGAAGCAGACAGAGGCTTTTACCATCTTTATTATGTGCACTCTTTAGCCCTCCATCCAAGTTAACAAATTGGGCATTTTTCGTTACTCATCTAGACATTCCCGGTTAGCACCTATCCACACTCCTTCCCATATTCCAATCAGGGCTTCTGCTCTATATACCATTATTCCTTCTATCCATTCTTCGTTCGGTAAATACTTCTCCTATTATGTGCAATTGCAGTCTATTTGAACAAAAGGCTACTTCTTTCCCTTTTGAATTTGTACACTTCAACAATTGATGTTTGATAGTTGCAACCTCACCTCTGCGTGGCCCTGATGATATGTATTTCATTACCATTTTCTTTCATTCTCTCACTCTCGTTTAATATCATTGTCTTCATAAGATGAGTCTGCTTTTTTTGCCCCTTGTCCTGAAACTGTTGTTTTGCACATTGCTAGGTGCATTAGTCTGTGTGCTCTTTTTTTCTGGTACCAATTTCACCAAGAACACTTTGGAGGTGTTCAAAGCATGTGGTATGAAGAAGCATACGAAGCAGTATTCATCCGATTTATCTCTCCCCACCTTGCTCATGTGGTGGTACCACAAGTTATTTAATTCGCCATTATAGCTTTTGAAGGGATATTTTAAAAGGTTTTCTTCATCAGAAGAACCTATCCCAATGCTCTCTGTTTCTCCACTCATGTTAGCAATTATGCCAATGCTGTTATTGCTAAGAAATGTAATTGCCATTGTACCATGGAACAGACAGAAATGAAAAAAGCAACAATTACAATATTAATTATGTCCATCTTCTCCAAAAGTCTCTTCCTGGGCACATGCTGGGGCATTAGGGGGACAGTGGGCCTCATTACGAGAAGGGCGCTAAAACGGGGTCATTACCGCCATGGAGGAAGTAGCTAAAGGCCCTCCAAACCCCCGATAGCACCATCACGGGATCCGCCGATACCGCCACCGCCTAGGAGGCACCCCTTTTACCAACCCGGTAATACCATCATGCTAATACCGGGCTCGTAATACCGGAACTGGAAGTAACGTCATTGCGTCGGAACGGGAAATGCGCTGGCAGCCATCTTTACAAACACAATGCATTGCAATCCTCCCAAACCACCAGTGTTGCACCGGAGAGACCAGGGCCTTCCAAATCAACATGTCCAAGGCAAGCAGATACTCTAACCCCCGCCTGCGCAAGAAGCGTTTTTCTGATGAAGAACTAAACATGTTGGCGACACCCTCGCTGCCCATGCTGAGGACATAAATACCCAAAACCTCAAAAGGAAGGCACAGCAGAGGAAAAAGGAGATCTGGGAGGAGGTAGCCTGCAAGGTATCTGCAGTCGGCACCACCCCACGGACAGTCAAAGACTGTAAGAAAAGGTGGGATGACCTCCGCCTTAGGGTACGCAACATCCTGGCCAGCAATTGGAGGGAGGCCATGGCCACAGGCGGGGGTGCCCACTCCCCAACAAAACTAATGCGCTGGGAGGAGACGTCTAGTACCTTCATCCAGATGGAGTCCATCAAGGGCTTTGGGGAGATGGAGACGGGTGCCGCAACATCTGTAGATGGAGGTGTGACCCTGTAGACCCCAATATGGGAAACCATGATGTAGCACAAGTGATCTGGAATAGAGTCTAGGCAAGGCAATGCATGTCCCAACACACACACATCAACACATCCATGTCCAGATAGAGGCCCAAACCCTACCAAACCCTACCTAGAGGCCAATCCCATTACCAATAGACAGGAAACACACACGGACCATTCCCATGTCATACATCACACAAACCCCAATACAACGGCATGCCACCTGCCATGCAGCATTCCTGAATTGATACATCATGGCAAATGCCAAAAAGCCCCCCTTAAAACTACCCTGTGTGACACACCTGTAATATATGAATGCTTGATAAATGAAAATCTCCACAGCACCATATAATGCATCTTGCATGTAACACCATCACTGATGCCCTGCATATCTCTTCTACCCCCCCAGGCACTGATGGAGAAGATGCAAGTGAAGGAACACCCACAAAGGCATCCACGCCGCGGGCCAAAACAACTGCCACAGGCAAGACCACCTCCGGGGCAGCCTCGCAGCCCACACCAAAACCCAGGGCGAGTGCCCATACCATGCCCGCACATGAGTGCCCCACAGCTATGCCTGAGACCGGAACCACAGAGCTGGCAACACCAGTGGATGGTGAGGCTAGTGGCACCCATTCCATAGAAACAACTTCCGTGGGCGAGGCAGCAGCCACTGCCCCACTGAGCGACATCGAAACTGGAGCGGAGGAGCATGTGGACGAGGAAGGACTAAACCATGTGGCATGTTACACACCGCAAGTCCCCAGTCCACCCCCCAACCCCACACTCAGGCCACACCCACCAGCAGCATTGCGGATCCTGCACTCTACAGTTCAGACCTCAATACATTCCTGGTCGCAGCACCCTCAAACACTGCTGCTCCCACCAACCTTGAGGCACGGCTAGCAAAGGTGGAGGCAAGACAGGACTCCATGCTGGAACTTGTCAGACAATATGTGGCGGAGGGAGAGGACACGAGGCGTGAGATAGCGCAGGCCATTGCAGCAAACACTGCCGCCATAAATGCCTCTGCACTGATGATGCAAGACAGTCTTGGGGCCGTCACTCAGGTCCTGACCTCAATACTGCAGCACATGCAGCAGGGACAACCCGCGCCAGCCATGCCAATCACCACGGCATCCACCCCATCCACCAAACCCCCATCCTCCACGCCCGCTTCCTCTGCCCCCTCCAACCCTGTGCGTCTGACAAGGCGCAGTGTGAGGCAGTCAGAAATGTTTCCCCGGACAACAAGAAAGCACGGAAATAGTGTGGGACAAAAATGGGAGTGGGGGAGATGTTGTGGGTGGTGTATAGGTGTTTAAGGGGGTGTTCCTTGGGGGGTATGCGGAGTTCTTTGGGGGTATGGGGTGTTCTTTTGGGGTATGGGGAGTTCTCTGGGGGTGTGTGAAGTTATTTGGGGGGTATGGGGAGCTTTGGTGTTTTGGTGGGGCTGGGGGGTAGCACTTTACTGTAGTTTACATTAATACACCCGTTGTGTAAAAAATCATTTCATGCCTGGACATTGTTCATTTTGTGTGTATCCATTTTATTCATCACAGTGCACAGTGCCCAACACCCTGCATTCCCTGTGTGCATGTCCACATGGATCCAGTGCTCCGTGTAGCACTGACACATATCCATCAACGTCCCTGTGGTTCAGAAGTATTCGTCAATCAGTGATTGCCATATGGCACGTCCATCTTGTGCATCACGTACTGGAAGGGGTGCTGCTTCTCCTCCATCTTCTTCTTCATCATCCACACCCAGTGCATGCATGTCAATGTCAGGTGG
Source organism: Ambystoma mexicanum (assembly GCF_040938575.1). NCBI lineage: Eukaryota > Metazoa > Chordata > Amphibia > Caudata > Ambystomatidae > Ambystoma > Ambystoma mexicanum. The sequence continues at coordinate 1,555,012,530 of NC_090937.1, read as the reverse complement.
CAGTGGTACATTTCTCCGGACGCACATATTGGTCAGTATGACACAGGCCATGGTGATCTTTGCCACCTTCTCAGGCCTATAAAGGAGTGCTCCACCAGACCTGCTTAGGCAGCGGAACCTCACCTTCAACAGGCCAAAGGTCTGCTCAATCACGACACAGGTACGGGTATGATCCCGACTGTACTCCTATTCATGACTTGTGTTCCGCACAGGGGTGAGTAGCCACGGCTTCAAGGGATATCCTCCATCACCTGTATGCGAATACAAAGAGGTCAGTGTGAGTCACTCTGAGCTGCCACCGTCAGGATTCACAGCCATGGCCGCAGCAATTTGCTGTTGACATGCACATGTCCCTGTACGTATGCACAAATATATTGTATACTGCAATATGGTGTGCTAGTCTGTATGGTGTTGAACGGATGATGCAGGGTGATTACTCTTGTGCTGATGTGGATGTGGATGTACTGTGGATGCAGGACAATGTCTTGCATCCCATGATTGCTGTGTATACTACTCTGTGCATGATCACACTAGCTACATTGGCACAGTTGCAATCATGTTTGGTCATGCATTGCTTGACATACCCATGGTGGCCAAGTTGTGCATCTTACATGTTGTCATTGATATACGGCATTGGTCCAAAATGTGGCAGTGATATGTCATGTTCGGGTTGGGAGGCTCAGGTCAGGAGTGTTAGGCTCTGCATGCATTCCCCACTCACCGCCCATTCCCACCCTGGTGGAGTATGCATCCCCCCACCTCACAACCCCCATGAACCGCCATGGGCGAGTGAGGCAACTCACCAAGCAGCCATGCACGTCAGGCATGTCGCTCCATGTGACGGGGTAGCGTGGAGTTACGCAGCACCAGGGCATCATGTGTAGATCCAGGATATCGGGCGCAACAATGTGTGATGATCTTGCTGGAGTCACATACCATCTGCACATTGATGGAGTGGTATTGCTTGCGATTGCGGCACACCACCTCTAGGCCAAGGGGGACTACCAATTCGACATGGGTGCAGTCGAGGGCACCAACGCAATTGGGCATGCCTGCCAGTGCATGGAAGGCTACTTTGGTGCCGGCAATCTCCTGGGCAGTCCGTGGTAGGGATATGTGGGTGCTAGCGTGCTTCAGGAGGGCATCCAGCACTTGGGTCAGCATGCGTGTGAAAAGAGTGGTTGTGATATGCCATGCAGCGGGTCCACTGTGTGCTGGTAGGTTCCTGTGGCCAGGAAGTGGAGCACAGACACCACCTTTAGTAGCCGGGTGATGGCAGTGAGGCTGACGATGTCGTCATGTATCATGTCCACAATGGTGGTGATGAGTGTCCCGGTCCAACAGGTACAGGGTGTGGATCTACTCAGGGGTTAGATTGAGTGGACTGGGTCTGATGCAAGGGATTGGCAGCTGCCTACGAGGTGCTACTGGCTGCACTGGCTTGTAATTGCTGGGCCTGTCTCACTCTCCTTCTCCTCCTGCATTTCCTCTGTGCTGCCTGTTGCTGTAGCTGTAGTTGTTGTTGTAGTTGGTGTTATTGCTGTAGTTGTAGCAGTATAGGCATGTCCTCCAGCCCCATGATTGCAACAGCTAGTGGTATCATTTTGGTGTAGGAAGGGGTGTGGTGTGCGGGTGTACTCCTTTCATACTGGGACAGGCTCCATTGACTCCATCTGTGGTGATTGTCTGCACCTGTGGCAGTTGCCTTGACTGCAGGTTGCTGTTTACGGGTGGTCCGCAATGCCTGTATGGCCGCCATCGTGCAGGCCGTAATTACCGCCTTTGGGATGCCGGTAATTGCATGCCCGTGTGAGTTGTGATGTCCTCCTATTACCGGCATCCCGGTATTTACTCCGCAAAGGGTGTGCATGTACGCGAACGAGCCGGTATTATGGGGCACGGTACGGGCGGTGGCGGTAGCGGTATTGGCAGGTTGTCGCGTGGTAATGGCCCGGACCCGTTAATGATGCTGGTAACACCATTCCGCCTTCCTATTTTCATTACCTCCATTCTCTTAATGAGGCCAAGTGTCTGCTTTATTAGAAAGGTCCATTGTTGATGTATGTGACATCATGTGTCGTGTTGCTGGTCAGCTCTCACTCTTGCCCTCATCTGTGGGCTGATCAGCTCATCTTCTTCTTCTGGTCTCTCTTCGTCCGGCAGGGGGAGGCATGCTTTTACACATTTTTACATCAACTATATGCACCCAAGCCTTTTTCCCTCACATTTTTACTGAGCAGGGGCTTGCATACTGGACAGAATATGGCTCGTCAAATCATGGCGTATTCCACTTGCGAACAAGGTTCTTAATATATACAAGGTTCTGTGATTAATCCTGTGGAGCAATCCCTAATCCCCAGCCTAAAGTCTCCTCCCCTGGGGCAGGGGAATGCAGCTGCTACCTGATACAAACCCTGGGAGTGGTATTCTGCGGGTGGATCACATGGGAGGAGATGACCGTCAGGGGGAGATGGTGGCTCCAACAGGAGGGACGTAGTATTCTTCCCTTTTTGGTAAAGAAGCCCCACTAATTCAAGAGTTTCTAATGGCATGTTGTCATTATTCAGAAACCTTTATTTGTAAGGACTTAAAACCTACTTCTGTTAAACATCTCAAACAGAAATGAACTTCATCCATTCTTCATATGTGCATAACACCTCTAAAACACATTTGACATCTGATGTTTGTGATGATTGTTATTTAGACAAACGTTTTCGACAATGTAGCTTAAAACAGTATGAACATTGTTTGGACTCCGATTGCCATAAAGTGTAAAGTACTGGGACAAAGAAGAGGAGCAAGCAGTCAATATGGAGTGGCATTAATACTAACTATAACATGCGGTCTAGTTGTCAATCACTCATTCAGCTGTGCAGGACATTTAAACTTGAAAATCACCTATAGGTGAAGGAAGGTGAAGGAGAAGTCGAAGCAAGCTGCAGAGAGCATGGAGTGGGATGCGGACTCAAAGGCAGAGGCAGGGTCGTGGAGAAGAGCAATGCTGCAAAGTGGAGACGATTGCAGGCAGCCAGCCTCCTGTGGGTGTTAGGTGCCAGAGAAGAGGAACTCTGGTAAACTCGTAGTGGGGGCCCTGGAGGGACCGCAGAATGACAAATCCTTACTGCAGGACCACAGGAGACGTGTCCTGAGCAGTGGCAATGGTTCCCTCAGCAAAGCAGTAAAAAGCTGACACAGGAACCGAGAGCAACCTGACCTAATGGGGAAAGCCTCCCCTATGGAAAACCTGTGCAGCAGCTGCACATTGAACCAGTGAGTCGACCCAGAGCAGTCAGGGTCCCTGGGATGTTCCCACAAGTAATTGAACATGTGGGAACATATTATGAATACCAACAAAGTAGATTTGAAGCACAAGGTCAATAGTGGTACAAATCTCTGAGACATCAATTTGGGGAAACTTGGAAACCGCATTGCCATAAACCAAAAGACTTTAAAGAAAAATAAAAGGTCAAAAGCTGTGCAATTCTCCTCATGTGAAATGTCAATTTGGGGAAACCTGGAACAAGCATTGCCAAAAGCAAATCGATATTAAGAAGCAAGTTGACAGACAGAACTTGAGCAAACATCCATATATCGGATGTCAGTGTGGGGGAAGTTGGAACAAGCCTTAACGAAATCAACAAAGTCTAAGCAATGAAGAAGTAAAATTTTGTTATTTTTCAAAAATGAAAGTGAACATTGCAGGCAGACCTGATACAATATGTGTATCAGGTAGAGAACCTTTTTGGGAAAAGATCCTGGAAGGAGAGTACACCAGGGGATCTGCAAAGTCCAAAATTGAGATATTTCTGGCAGGACGGTAAACCAGGATATCTATGCAGTTGAGGTAGGGGAGTATACCATGAAATCCAATGTTGTGTTAAAGAGAAACTTTGTCATATCAAACCTTTGTTGAAATTGAAAATTCTGCTTTCCCACCCTGAACTAGAAACGTTTCTTTCTTTCTAATTTCCCAACAGTGTTGTAGAAAGAACATTTGCATTACCATTTTGAGGCGAACACTAAAGCGAAAGAGACATTTTCATTGCCTTTAATTGAACTTTGGCTGAAACATAACATTTTAAATGCGTTTCCTAGATCAATTCAGGGGAAGGGAACCAAACCTTGGACACAAGGATTGTTTTGTTAGGACTATATATATGTTTTGCACATTTTTGTTGAATTGAAAACAGAAATAGTTGGCTGTATGTTTTGTTTTTGTATGCTAGTGTGAGAGTCAGATGTATGTTGCACACAAGGCCAACTTGCTATAGGTTTAGTTTCATAGGCCAGGATATTCTCTTTTAGATAGGGAAATATAGGTCTTTTCCAAACCCACTTTAGATTAATAAACATGTCTAAGGTTGAGAGTTTACAACATTGTGTCAGCCTCTCATTGCTGTCCCCAGGGCTGAGTGGGGAAGGTGGCATGACCGCATTGTTGAGAGGCAGATAAATGCATCATCCATAGCTACTGCCCCTCCTCTGACCCAATTCTGCACAGGTGAGAATTGTTACTGACCAAGGCAGCCGTACTGGCCATATCCCAGGCAGGTACAGCTGGAGATGAGCACAATGTAAGCTGAAGATTTGGCTTGAGTAAAAGCAATCTAACGTTGCAACATTACATGTGCATGCATTAGACACAGAGGACCTCATTCCGAGGTGGGCGGTAAGGGGTTAACGGCACCGGTAAGGGTGACAGTGCTGTTAACCCCTTCCCACCGGATTACGAGGTCCTTTAGCGGGTCCCACTAACGGCAGCTGGTTTTACCAGGCGCCCTTAGTGGTAGCCGCTTAAGGACCAGCATGCTAACAACGGGCCCGTTGTTAGCATGGTCCCCATTCCCATTGAGCCCCATGGGGGCTCGAATGGAATGAGGATGGGTTCCCTGAATGGGAAATACCGGGTCCTCCAAGGTTGGAATGGCCCGGTAATTCGCCATTCAGGGAACCTGGACCCAGTATGCGGTAAGGGGCTAGCCATGGCGCTAATAGGCCCAGAGAAACTAGGCATTCAACATGAAGAACACAAACTCACATATGTATTTATACATGAAGAATATGAACTGCATCCATAAGACATGATGAAGATTGAAATATGCAATATATAAGCTGAATGCACCATGAACGACATGCACATATAGCTCACTAACATAGAAATGCAACAGGAATGGGCAGCCATCTTTTCCAAAGTAGAAGCCACAGTACGCTTCTAAGTAAAAGAAAGGCCTCCAGGCTTCACGATAAATCAAAATGCTGAATTCAAAGAAATTCAGGTCCGTGCAGAGCTCAGACAGTAGCTATGTAGAAGACCAAGACAAGGTTACTGCGAAATTATGGAGGGTCCGGACATCTCAGAGAGAACACGAGATAACAATTCCCAAGGCACAAGCCATATATTCTTAGATTAATTAGAAGAATAACCAACCTTTGTAAGCAGCATGCTGGATAATTATAAGGTCAAAGCCTCCAAAGGGAATGGATCAAGAGTGCCCCCAGTGGTAGAGCAATCCATAACACATGCACTCATATTTTTAGTTCTATTTTTTTAAAGTGTCATATCGGTTAATTATAACCTTTAACACTAACAAAGAGCCAGTATTTAGTATATGTACATATTAAAATGATTTCATATACACATATTAAGAATTTTTCATATACATGTTTAAAAAATATTTCATATACCCATTCAAGTCTATAATAAAATAAGTTAAAATATGAAGTAAGTTAAAACATACAATTCATAGTCCACATATAGATTGACCTAACATCCAAAGTAAAAACTTGTATTGGTTAGTCTACGTTCTAAAACATATACAACATTTTTCCTTCAAGACAATGAATTCATAATTTCTTCCCAGATGTAAAAAACATCTTCATAACCATGTTTCTTCCTTCATTTATGAGGGACCAACATTGGTTCATATGTATGAAATTCATATTGTATACTAGTTTCATATAACCTTTCTCATACAAAGAGGTTAAAACAGTGCAGTCTGTTAAAAGGGGCCTAGAGCTCTCAAGTTCTTTTCCACATAATCGGCATAAACAATCTTTAGTAGGAATTGTGTACCAGGCTCCCCTATTTTCCAGTGTTGGTAACGGATTCATCCTCCGTAGCAGGATGTATCTTCGTACTTTGGTATTCTGTAAGTTAATAATATATGCACATGCATAGTTAACAGGGAATGCCTGTATAAAGTATATTGTGCAGCTGTACTTCCCAGCTAGGTAGTTGGTTTGTGTACTACGGTCCCAGGCCATTGCCTATTTTCTTTGTTTCTACTCATTTAGTTGCCATGTTGTCCTCAGGCAGACACAATCACTCCGTCGCTTCAAGAAACACCTCTATCTCTTTACACCAAGATTCCAAGGCTGGGTGTGTGCTCAATATGCCTTCATGATGTAAAAAGTATGAATAGACAGAATTATGGTTTTCTTGATTTAGCATCCTGCAATTTTTATACAAAATTGATGCTATTGTTTTTCGTCTAGATATAGAAATAAGAACCAATTCAAAACAGAAAGCCTCCACTGGTACACAATGATGAAGTTCCAGAGCCGTCCTATATAGCTTCCCCTCAAGGACCTTTTAATGAAGCAGTTCCCTTGGCTGAGGATACCTGGAGGCCATAGAGTGTGCTTGGAATCACACAGGAGTTGTATAATTTCAATAGTCCCTCTATCAAGAACCCACTAGAATTGGATATACAAGACCTGATTGCCTTAAATTTAGTGATGGTTTTGCATATTACAACTATTGAAAGGGCCTCCTTTACCAGTTTATTTGATATTATCATTCCGAGATAGTAATAGCTGGAAACCTCTCCCAAGATGGTATTTTGGACAGTCCAATTATAACGCTTTATAATTTTATGATTTGCTTTGATCGTCATGATTTTTGTTTTTGACATATTGATCATTAGGTTGTGTTGTATGCAGTACCTTTCTAATGCATCTAAACTGTGTTGCAGTCCTAACGCAGCCTGGTCAAAAATGATGATGCCGTCTGCGTAGGAGAGCATAGGGTGAGTCGCAATACATGGAGGGTGATTATTATAGTTATGAAAGGCCCCTTCAAGGTGCAAAATGTATATATTAAAAAATACTGGGGCAAGTGTGCAACCTTTTTTTAGACAAGCATGGCGTATGCATAGCAAACTGTTAAAGTACATGCCCTGAAGAATTTCCTAGTCAACTGTTTAAAGAAACAAGGAAAGAAACATGTTGGGTGTGTTATGAGTATTGAATGTTTGGATGAATGAGTGGCAGTTGTACGGAAGATTAGAAGGTATGAGAACTTTTGTGCTCTTCCGTCAATGTAGACTGGGTAAAGAAAGTTTTTTAGAACATTGTTAAAAATATGAACAATAATGAATGTATTTGATTGATGTGTTTTTTATAAAATGAAAATAAATTGATAATTTTGTATACCAAATTTGGTAGTGGTATGTTATAATATAATAAACAATAACATATTCGACTGGACTAACACGGATGGGGATGGAAAAGCAAGGGACTCTTCAAACAATTAGCGGGTCGATTCATAGAAATAATGTGCGGTGAAATTTTCGGCGCAAACATGCGAAAGCTTGCGAATCGCAGTGCCAGTGCGAAAATCGCAGCGAAACCCGCGCACAGCGATTCATGGAAGTCTGTGCGCGAGGAAATTCCAGGATGTGCGCCAAAATACTCGTGGCGCACGCTGGCACACACGTCTTCAAACCGCGTGTGCTAAGCGCACAGCGAAAGCGCACACAACAAAAGTAGGCGTAACACGGGGCGTGACACGCGGAATGGGGAACAACGCGTGAAAATGTGGGCGTCACGGGGGAAGTACAGGAGGCAAGTGCGCGGAACGCCCACACGCTCGCCTACAACACATACTCATGGAATCGAATAGGGCAAACCAGCGCACTGCCAAAGACGCGCACAGGCTTAAACACGTCTGCCACAGGAAGGCAGGTGGTAGCATCCCTGCGCATGAAAGAAATGTGCGCCAAAATGTGCGTTAACAAAATGCATGTATATGCAGCCATGATGAATGTCCCATACTGTGGCCCTCTAGGACAAATGCCGTGCAAAGGGGTACGCGACAAACACTGACACCCGCTGTGTGAAAAACAGCGTGTGCATGTATTTTGGGGGTGCGCGGGAAGTCCTACACGCGATTGGTTCTGGGGGAGTGGGTACGTGTATTTCAGGGGTTCGTGTGAAGTTTCACACGCGATTGGCCTTGTGCAAGCGGGGTATGTGTAAATCTGGGGTGCGCAGGAAATTTCACACGCGATTGGCCTGGGTACGTGTATTTCAGGGGTACGCGGGAAGTTTCACACGCGATTTTGCTGTCAGAGCAGTGAACGTGTATTTCGGGGGTGCGCGCGGAGTCCTACACGTGAATTGGCAGTGTGGGTCGCCCAGGTGTCCCCTCTACCCCCTCCACGACCCCTGCAGGCAGCCCACACCACAGGGTCTACCCTGCACCCCTGGTCATGTCCCACAGGCAGCCCATCCACCATGGCCATGCCCCCCAGCCAAGGCACATGTCACCTTGCAATATGATCAACAACTCATGTCCCCCTTTACCCCACCCCCCAGCAGTGCAAGGGCACCTGCCAGCAGGCCCCCACTCATGTCCCACTCATGTCCCCCTGCACCCCCAGCCCCCAGCAGTCAGGGGCACCTGCCAGCAGGCCCCCACTCATGCCCCACTCATGTCCCCTTGAACCCCCACCCTCCAGCAGTCAGGGGCACCTGCCAGCAGGCCCCCACTCATGTCCCACTCATGTCCCCCAGCACCCCCACCCCCCAGCAGTCAGGGGCACCTGCCAGCCGGCCCCCACTCATGTCCCCCTGCACCCCCACCCCCCAGCAGTCAGGTGCACCTGCCAGCAGGCCCCCACTCATGTCCCATTCATGTCCCCCTGCACCCCCACCCCCCAGCAGTGAAATGGCGATTCCATGACACAAACCAAAAGTCAACTATGTACATCAACACATGTCCGCCACACGAAGGCAGACGGTAGCGTCCCTGCGCATTAAAAAAATGTGCGCTATCAAAAAGCACGTATATACAGCTCTAATGAATTTCCCATACTGTGGCCCTCGTGGGTGCGCGTGAAATTTCACACGCGATTGTGCCTGGGCGAGCGGGGTACGTGTACTTCAGGGGCTCGCGGGAAGTTGGGCTCTCGGGAAGTTTTACACGTGATTGGGCCTGTGCGAGCGGGGTACATGTAAATCTGGGGTGGGCGGGGAATTACAGGAGGCAAATGCGCGGAACGCCCACACGCACGCGCCAAAAACGACGTGCTAATCCGGAAACACGTACGCCAGCAGGAAGCAGGCGTACGTGGAGCCGCGCAGCATAAAAGTGCACGCAAACAACAAGCAAGAACAGACGCCAGGATGAACATACCGTTCTTAGCAGCAGTGGTAGTGGGATACTGCAGGAGGAGGAAGAGGATAGTCAGGCCCAGAATTTTCACACCCAGAACCAGCCTTTTTGGCATGCCTGATGACCAGGTGTATGGGAGGTACAGGTTTCCACCTCACATAATACTTGACCTGGTCAGTGAGTGGGAGGATGACCTTACATCACCCACCCTCTGCTCCCAAGCACTCAGCCCCCTGGAGAAGGTCCTCAATGTACTGCACTTTTTGCCCACCGGATCATTTCAGCGGACGAGTGCCATAGTGGGGGGGTATCACAGGCCACGCAGTCACGCTGCCTACACCAGGTCTTGGCCATCATGACTGCACGCCCATCAGTGCGCAGGCACATATACCTGCCCAGAACACCTGCAGAAAGGCAGGCTGTCGTCCAGGATTTCTATGGGGTGGCACAATTCCCAAAAGACCTAGGTGCCATTGATTGCACCCATGTGGCCCTAGGTCCCCCCAGGGCATCAGATCACATCTATAGAAACCGCAAGCACTGGCATTCCATCAACGTGCAGGTAGTATGTGATGCCAAGGGAATCATCACGTCAGTATATGCCAACTATCCAGGGTCCACCCACGACAGTTTCATTTACAGAATGTCAACCCTAAACCGGGACCTAGAAGCTGGGTGGCATGGCGATACATGGCTGCTTGGTGAGTATAAATGCTACAGCACATGCATGCATGCCAGATACTGAGTCATGTCACAACCCCACTAATGATACACATCACCAACTCCCCACATGATGATGCCAATAGAAATCCCTACCACGCCACCCGAGTTAAGATACAACACAGCCCATGTTGCAACCCAGGGCATAGTGGAGCGCACATTCGGAGTGCTCAAGTCACGCTTTCGCTCCCTTGACCGTTCTGGTGGGCAGCTGTTATACGCTCCCCCAGTAGTGTGCAGGATAATAGTGGCAGCATGTGTCCTGCACAATGTTGCAACACGCCGGGGCCTGCCGGTGGACATGGTGGTGCCCCCACATCCCCAACCACATGCACGCCAGCTGCGCATGGGAGGGGAAAGGGCAAGGGTCACGCAGCCCGAACACAGCTTTTGGCTAATTACTTCACTTAGAATCAAACCCCTGTGGAGTGCACACATCCCTGACACATACCAGCTGACAATCAATGATGATGAGATGAGGGACAATCAACTGTCACCTGGAAGTGTCACAATGTGTGCATCCCTACCTACAGAAACACCACCAATGCTGTGTCATCAAAAGACACATATGCTGCTAAATGCATGACCCCCTTGCAAAATACAACATGAGAACAGTGCCATGTCACCCAACCCCTCCCCAGCACTGCCACCCAACACACCATGGCATGTCATGCTATGTGAGAGCAAACAAAGCAATCCCAAAAACCTGACACAAGTGTCACAAAGTACAGTGTCCCTAATGGAAACTGGCCACACACAATATGCTCCTAGTAATGTTGAACTAACAACACACATGACCAAATACTTACCAATAAAAAAATGCATCTAGACAAGTTCAAACATTTCTAAAACATGACAGTACTAAGTTAAAGTAGTCGTAATCATGCAACCTGAATATGCCACCACATCGCCCCCTTCAAACTGTAGTCTTGCAGCCTTCAAAACTGGTCTGTGTACTGCATACAACATGAACTCCATCTCCAAAGTAGACGGCCTTGTGAAGACATAAGGAATGAACCTGCAAATTCAGAGGGAGACATGGAAGCAAAATCATACATTAATACACCATGCAGTGTACAATACAACAACAATATACACAAGGAATGTCTACACAGTATTGACCACAGACTGCCCACACAGCTCATGGGAGCCCAACGTCACTGTGTACATCACTGTCACTTGGTCACACCCTTTGCAAGCCCATGGAAACGGGAAGCAGGAGGGGTGTGTGTCTCACGAACCCAAGCATCTAACCCAAACTCAGGACAAGCCTGCATGTGCCCAGCCGGAATACAGTGGATGCCCACGGGAGCCACACAAGGCAACACACTGTCAATTTTTTTTTCAAAAATCAAAATTCAAAAATCAAAAATGCCCATATGGGGGTTGGGGGGGAGGCCACCCAGGAGGTCCGATGACAGGGTGCGCACCAAAAGCCACCTGTGTGGATGTTGGGAAAAAAAAACACCTCCATGGGCTCATGGCCTGCACGGCTATGCCAATGTGGGAGAACTGCTGCCGTCGCTCTCATGACCCTCTGCTGCTGCATCAGGAGGTGGTGGTGCTATGGGAGGCAGCCCACGCAAAGCCCTGGTATAGCCCTCCATGGCAGCAAGCATGCGGGTGTGGAAGGTCTCGTTCTGGAGGATTATAGTGCGGAGATCCCCATGCAACACCTGACGTGATGCCTGGATCTCCTCCCGAGTTGCCCGCATCTCAGCTGAGAGCGTACTTGTGAGGTGCTCCAGCCGCTGTTCTGCCCTAAAATTAGCGGCAGTCTCAAGCTCAAGAAGAGTCTGCCTGAGGTTATGGAGTTCTTCACTCAGGGCTTCCCTGTGGGCCTGGGACTCTATTGAGATGGATTGGCGCAGAGTCTCCAGTGCCGCCCGTCGGTCCCTGTTGGATGCCAACATGTCTTCCCTGTGTGATTGGCAAATGGAGTCTGTTGCCTGCTGTAGTTGCTCCATCTGTCTTTCAGGGGTATAATGGAAGTGGCCACCCTCTCCATTGCCTGAGCCATCATTTCAACTGATGCTGCCTGTTGGGTTGCCAAAGCGTACATGGAATTCTCCCATACGCTATTGCCTGGTGGCGTACGGCCACCGCGTCGACGGGCACCACACCTGTTTGTGGCAAGGTGATGTGCACCTTGCTGTGCTGGCACCACCTGAGGCTGCAGGACTGCATTCCCCCTCTGATCTGCTGGCCCAGGAACAGGATCAGATGCTGTGGAGTGTGACCCTGCATCTGTAACCGCCAAAGGCGCCTCTACCAACACTGACTTCCCCATAGAGGGATCTACCCCTGGTGCAGGTGGGTTGGACAGAACAGAATCCCTGCCACTTACCTGTGACGGCACATAGGTCTCATCATCCGAATCACCAACTGAATAGAGGTCTGGGGAGGTGCACCAAGAGACACCCCTGGAAAGTATGGTCTGCAGGAGGATTGGGTTCTCACCCACAATGACACCACGTCCCCCGCTGGTGCCCGGTCGAGCCTGGGATTCCTCTTGGGTCTGCACCATCTCCTCAACCTCAACAGCATCAAGTGCGTCATCCCCTGCAAAAACATGAAAGAGAAAAAATGGAAACAGGCATTATCACCATAGCACACAAATAGGCCTGTCAAGCTACAGAACCAGTGCATGATTCACACATGTCCCACATGACTATAACCCTCCCATGCCTGCACTGTCACTGAGTAGTAAGGGGAGGCAAAAGGCAGACACTGATGACACCAATATGGGAGAGCAACACATTTGCTGCATGCTGGGTAGCACTGCCATCACACATTGGCCTGTGAGTGGCATGTCAAATACACATACATGACACATGGCAGCACACAGATGGCATTTAGCATAGCCATGGTACATTTGACAAGTACAGCCATATGTCAGTGATTGAGTACTGTCACCCATCCATGTGAGATGGACATGATGACATGAAAAATGCTGCATACTGTGACTAAGTACACATGTGCCACTCACTGCAACACATGCAAGGTACAAGAATACAGTAATAGTTGTCTGATCTATTTTTCGTCACATTGACATCACAGGAAACATCTGTCATTTTCCACATGCAAACAGGCACCCATCTAAACATTTGTGCTGGCCAATACTCCATCAGCCTCAATGGTCTCATTGTGTACATAACCAGGTAAAGCATTGCCCCAGTGTGGCCAGTAAACAATGACCGAAGCATATCACATAAGACACAATATGGTTGATAAATGTCTAGCAAAAAAGGGGAGAGTGGAAAATATTATCCTGAAGGCACACTTACAAATTCTGACCAATGTAGTGTCAAGATGGCAGTACAAGGTCAACTGCACAATTGTGGACCTAATAGGATACTGTGGGCAGAAGGGATGCAGTCATAGCCAAATACAAGGCACGTGATCTCATGTGAGGAAGGAAATGGGTGACCCATAACACTCTTGAGTACACACCCTCACCTGGCACTCAATCAGAACCCGTCACCCAAAATACATACACATGCACTACAGACACATGCATGGGCACTCACCGGACAATGCTTCGTAATCAGGTAGTTCTCCCACACCTCGGATCTGTTCCTCTGTGATGAAGGTCCCAGCAACAGACTCATGTTCAGTGAGTTCATTGTCCTCTTGTGGAGACCCACCACCAGTCACCAGAGTAGCAGCATGATTTGAGGCCAGCTTCTTCTTTGCGCTGCGTTTCAGGTTGTTCCACCGCTTGTAGCAATCACCAGCTGAGCGCCTCACAAATCCAAGGGCACTTATGCGGTCTGCGATGATCTGCCAGTGTGCCTGACGTTGACCAGGTGTGGTCTTGCACCCTGCAGTCAACAGCAGGAGAAGTGAACACTGTTTGAGGAAACAGGCCCAAAAAAAGTAGAAAAATGAAAGCTGTCAGAGGTAACAGGGAGTACGAACTTCAAACGCTGTGAAGTAATCACGTGTGAACCGACAAGAAGTACAGAATTCACCCACTCGCTCTCCACGAAAAGCACGTACAAGAAAATGGCGTTCTACACGTACTTTTTAAAACGGCCCACACGTACATGTCACTTACGCGTATACGCATCCTTTCCTCCAATTACACGCGCTGACACTCGGACGTGCAGCTTTTCCACACGTGCTCTGTCATCACGTGCTATGAGGGAAACACTGCACGTGTCATGTCACAGACACGCTTACGTGCTAAGGGCCTTTGGTCCAATGAATTCGCGTACGTGCGCTGATGCGCTTATGCGCTAAGGGCCTTTCCTTGAATTACACGCTGACGTGCAAGATTTTCACGTGCCAAATCACTCCGTATCAAGCTGGCCACGCGTTCACACACGGAAGACCACGCTCCTGCCAAGAAGGCCGAATTACTGCCCCCCCAGAGCCCCGAGCACGCTCCCACCTGTCATCTGCTGCTGCCTGATTGCCTGCTGCCCACGTGCCCTGCCATTTGCTGCCTGCACATCAGCCAGGGGTGCTGTTGCTGTGACCACCCCTGCTGAAACTGAAGACTCCCGACTGCTATTCCATTGCTCCACAGCCCAGCCCCAGCACCCAGTTGCCCACCCACACCTGCCTCTGGGGTTGCCATGTCAGGCACTACACCATCTGGCACCACTGGCAACCCCCAGCCAGAGAGGCAGAGGGGCAACAGCTTCACTGCCACCGAAGTTGGTGTCCTGGTGGAGCAAGTCCTGGGGCAGTATGATGCCCTCTTCGGAAGTTTGCGTGCCGACAAGGAAGGACGGACTCAGATCTGGACAGACATCGTGACTGCCATCAACACGGAGGGGGTGGCAGTCCGCGACTTCCAACATGTCAAGAAGCGCTTGGAGGACTTCAGGTCCAGGACCCTCAACAAGGCCCGGCGCCTCTTGAAGGCAGCGGATGCTAAGGGGCGCCAGTGCCACCTGTCGGAACATCAGATGAGGGTCCTGGAACGCATATGCCCAGCGCTCCACGTCTAGGTCCTTGAGAGGCAGATCCGTCTGGAGTCGAGCGGTAAGTGTACATGCATACTAATTGGAAGCTGTGCTTGTGGTGGTGTGCCAGTAGTGTGCAGGTTGTACATGTGGTTTTGTAGGGCCATATATGGATGCGTATGTACAGGGCTGTGAGGCTGACACATGCAAGTCCTTTCATGTGTGAGACACATGGATGGTGTATGTGTGGGTAAGCATGCAGGCAAAATGCAGATGTGTGAGCACACATGTTTGGATTACTGTGTATGTAAGTTGGCATGGTTGTGGTGACACACATGGATGTTGATTCCAGCTGCATGTATCTGCACCATGTACATGTCCATGTGTGTGTATTTGACAAGGGTGCAACAGTGATGCAACATGGATGCATGTGAGACTGATATGTAGAAGACTGATTGCCAGATGTGACATGGATGCCAATCTCAACACTGCGACAGTTGGCGGAGATGTACACATGCATGTAAGTGTGGTGGCGTGTGTGCATGTCTAGTGCACTCCCTGTGTTTCATGTGATGTCTGGCTCACCTTTGGCTGCTCATGCTGTTGTATGTATATGGATGGTGCTGGCTGTTGCGATATGGCTGTGGAATAGCTCATGTGTGTGAGTTGCAATGACATGTGTGTTGGGGATTGTGATGCCATGTCTGAAGTTTGACAATGCCACTCATGTACAACTGTCATGTGTGTATGAGTCCATTGTACAGTGCCCTGATGCCTGTCTCCTATCTCTCCCTGTCTGCAGCATCAACTGATGAAGAGGGCAGAGACGCAAGGTTGTCATCTCGTCGGGGAGTGAGGAGTCTGGTGCCGCATCCCAGGTCGCAGCTGCCGAGGGGACGTCCAAGAGGCGGAGGTTGGAGTTGGACTCCTCGGCAGCCGAAGGGGCAGCTGAGACCCCACAGGGCCCGATGGAGGAAGATGGCACGGAGTCATCCAGCTTGGTGGGGGGTTTGGTGGAGGAGGAGGCCGTGCAAGGGACAGAGACGGGGTCTGGAGGTGGGGATTCCACTGGTGCTAGTGGTGCAGTGCAGGGGCAGGGACAGGAGGCAGCATAGGCCGCTGCGGAGGTGCCTGTGTGTAATCCTGTCCCTGATCATGTGACTGCATCATCTTGCACCAGCAGGAATACCTACGTCCAGACCCGTTCTCAGGGAGAGGATCGGCTTACACCAACTGGCCTTCCTCTCCCTGCGGATGTGGCTATCCGGCACCGGGTTGAGCCTGTCCCGGGGTAGGGTGGTGTTGCGTCAACGTGCCATGCGAGCTGACCTGCAGTCTTTTCATGAGGAGACTGCACGTCTTCTCGCATGGCTCGTTGACCGCGTTGACCCACTGGGACAGCTCACCAGGGCCGGATTCCTCTGTTTTCTGGACCTTGTTCCGACCCCCTCCTCAACTGAACCCCCTATGCGCCAGTCGTCCTCCGTGCCATCTTCCCACCCATGTGTCACCTGGGTGCCCTGTAGAGCTGCCTCTGACCCTGCGGCCAGGCTGGTGGAGGACACATCCCTGCCACAGTCGGGAGTCGGACGTCCAGCAGGGGTGGCCGCCTCAAAAACTGCACCCCAGCTGGAGGAGGATGTGCAGGCAGCAGGAGCCAGGGCACAGGCAGCGGCAAAGCAGCAGCAGCAACAAGGTGGGAGCCATGATGGCTCGGGGCCTTCATTATTGGAGGGGCAGGCATCCAGTGTCCTCCTGCCGGATGGCAGGAGAACACTGGACTGGAAGTGTCTTCTGTGTGGCAGCGGTTGGGCCAGCAGATATATGCGGAGCGGCAGCGGGCGGAAGAGGCACGGCTCACGATGGTCAGGGCGGAGAACTCCATGCGTAGGGCCCTGAGGCGGGCCGAGTGCCTCGAGGCCATTCGCAGGGACCTGGAGATCTAGATGTCATCGTCCCTGCGAACCCTTGGGGCCATGTAAGAGGACCGCCTCCGGGACATCGAGCAGGAGTTTGATGATGCCCTGGCCCGGGACATCAAGTGAGCCGTTGGACTTGCCCGCTGCCCTATAGTTAGTTAGTTAGTATTAGGTTTCCTTTAGTTTTTTTTTATTTTGGACCGCTTGGACAATGCACCACATTTTTGTATATAGTTTTTTTTTATTAGGTAATAGATTTTGGTAGGTTTCATTAGGTTGGGCTCATGGACCCTGGATTCTTCAATTGTACATAGTTCTACATTGGATTCATCTTTTTTAATATTGTTTTGTGTTCACCATGGAGCAATGGTTTTTACTTTTTATTTTCCCTTGGATTTGATTTTTTGGACTGTGACTTTGGACAAAATTTCTTTTTGGATTTCTTTTGCTTATGTTTTCTTGATTTTCATAATTTAGCGGACATGGACCATTTCTTTTGTTATTCCCATTGTTGTGTGCTTAATTTGATTTACGTTCATGTTATCTTTAATATATATATTTTTTATACTTCCATTTGTGGTATCATCTCATTGGTTTCATGCATGTCATGATATGGGTTTTGACAATCACTTGCACCCATTGTGTGTGTGTGACAGACATGTGTTCATGTACATACTTGCCATTGGGGTTGTATCATGTAATTGGCATTTCTATGTGGGTGGATGCAATACTTGGGTGGGTCTTTGGCATGTGGAGGCTGTCCATAAGGGCCAGGGATCTAGATTGTGATGAGTTGTTGGCTGGGGGACATGTGTTGGGGCCTGCTGGCAGGTGCCCTGCACTGCTGGGGGGTGGGGGTGCAGAGGACATGTGTGGGGGCCTGCTGGCATGTGCCCTACACTGCTGGGGGGTGGGGGTGCAGGGGACATGTGTGGGGGCCTGCTGGCAGGTGCCCTGCACTGCTGGGGGCTGGGGGTGCAAGGGGACATGAGTGGGACATGAGTGGAGGCCTGCAGGCAGGTGCCCCGCACTGCTGGGGGGGTGAAGGGAGACATGAGTGGGGGCCTGCTGGCAGGTGCCCTGCACTGCTGGTGGGTGGGGGTGCTGGGGGACATGAGTGGGGGCCTGCTGGCAGGTGCCCTGCACTGCTGGGGGGTGGGGGTGCAAGGGGACATGAGTGGGACATGAGTGGGGGCCTGCTGGCAGGTGCCCTGCACTGCTGCGGGGTGGGGCTGCAAGGGGACATGAGTGGGGGCCTGCTGGCCGGTGCCCCTCAGTGCTGGGGGGTGGGGGTGCTGGGGGACATGAGTGGGGGCCTGCAGGCAGGTGCCCTGCACTGCTGGGGGGTGGGGGTGCTGGGGGACATGCGTGGGGGCCTGCTGGAAGGTGCCCTGCACTGCTTGGGGGGTAGGGGTGCAAGGGGACATGAGTGGGGGCCTGCTGGCAGGTGCCCTGCACTGCTCGGGGGGTGGGGGTGCTGGGGGACATGAGTGGCGGCCTGCTGGCAGGTGCCCTGCACTGCTGGGGGTTGGGGGCGCAAGGGGGTAATGCGTTAGTGATCACTAGTGCAAGGTGACATGTGGCTTGGCTGGGGGGCATGCCCATGGTGGATGGGCTGCCTGCGGGACATGACCAGGGGTGCAGGGTAGTCCCCTGTGGTGTGGTCTGCCTGCAGGGGCCGTGGAGAGTGTAGAGGGAACACCTGGGAGGACCCACATTGCCAATTCACGTGTAGGACTCCCCTGCACCCCCGAAATACACTTACCCCACTCGCACAGGGCCTATCGCATGTGAAACTTCACGCGCACCCCAGTAATACACGTACCCTGCTGAAATAGCGTGTGGAACTTCCCGTGCACACCAGAAATACACGTACCCTGCTGAAATCGTGTGTCAAACTTCCCCGCACCCCAGAAATACACGTACCCTGCTGAAATTGCGTGTGGAACTTCCCGCGCACCCCAGAAATACACGTACCCTGCTGAAATTGCATGTTAAACTTCCCCGCACCCCAGAAATACACGTACCCTGCTGAAATTGCGTGTGGAACTTCCCGCGCACCCCAGTAATACATGTGCCCTGCTGAAATCACGTGTTAAACTTCCCCGCACCCTAGAAATACACGTACCCTGCTGAAATTGCATGTGGAACTTCCCGCGCACCCCTGTAATACACGTACCCTGCTGTAATCGCGTGTTAAACTTCCCCGCACCCCAGAAATACACGTACCCTGCTGCAATCGCGTGTGGAACTTCCCGCGCACCCCAGTAATACACGTACCCTGCTGTAATTGCGTGTTAAACTTCCCCGCATCCCAGAAATACACATACCCTGCTGAAATCGCGTGTGGAACTTCCCGCGCACCCCAGTATTACACGTTCCCCGCTCGGCGTTTGATGTTTGGCTGCCCTGTATACTGGTCCAGGGTTAGCGCAGCCCTTTGCGCTGAATTGGGAATTTTGATGGCTTTTCCTTGCGCGAGGGCGTTCTTAGGGGCGTAACTGGCACTGCTGCAGGGTCGCTGCGCCACTCTGCGCCACGGCTGGTTTTGGAGGCTAAAATCCATGAATACGCTGTGCGCGGATATCGATTTTAGCACACGCGGCTGGCGCAGACATTCGTACGCGCACACAGTGCGCCAGCCGCGTACACCACTTTGGTGCGAAATTCTATGAATTACCCTGTAGATGTATTCCAGCCTTTTTTTAGGCCAGACTTATTGGGTATTTGTTCCCGAACTGTTCCTTCTTGATCCACTCTAATCTGTACTGTATTACCAGCATATAGGGATTTTGCAAAATATAGTCTTTAAGGGTGTGATCCACCTTTCTCCATTTTTCCCTAAAGAACATGAACATCCACCATATTGAAAGCCTTGCTAAAATTAATGTAACATATGTAAAGTGCTTTAGTCTTAGAAAATAAGATGCTTCAAATAAAGTGCATTAAAGTCCAGATATTGGATAAACTACAATGTCCTTTTCGAAATCCAGATAGTTGGTTACTGAAAATTCTCTTTTCATCTGTCCACACATTTATATGGCTCAGGAGTAGTTTGCTAAAGATTTTGGCACTAGAATCTATCATCGCCAGGATTCAATAGTTGGATGGGGAGTCACTTGGGCCCTTTATTTATACTGGAATTAGCACTGACGTTCTCCAGGGCCTGGGGAGTTGGCCAGTGCGCACAATCTCACTAAAGATGACATAAAGTATACTAGCCCATACTTTTGCATTGGTATACAATTAGTTTGGGAGGCCATCAGGACTGGGTGCTCTAGAGGCCACCAGGTCTCCTATATTTTTTTCAATTTCAATCTCTGTGAACTTGAAGTATTCTTTGTACACCAGTGACATATATTGATTGTTTCCCTCACTAATTGAGAATGGTAGTACAATGATAATATATTTGTTTCCCAAGTGGCACCAGGGATCGGATTAGTTCCCCTGATGCCTATCATGTCTAATGTGATCCACTTTCTCCATTTTTCCCTAAAGAACATGAAAATCCACCATATTGAAAGCCTTGCTAAACTTAATGTAACATATGTAAAGTGCTTTAGTCTTAGAAAATAAGATGCTTCAAATAAAGTGCATTAAAGTCCAGATATTGGATAAACTACTATGTCCTTTTCGAAATCCAGATAGTTGGTTACTGAAAATTCTCTTTTCATCTGTCCACACATTTATATGGCTCAGGAGTAGTTTGCTAAAGATTTTGGCCCTAGAATCTATCATCGCCAGGATTCAATAGTTGGATGGGGAGTCACTTGGGCCCTTTATTTATACTGGAATTAGCACTGATGTTCTCCAGGACCTGGATATTTGGCCAGTGCGCACAATCTCACTAAAGATGACAAAGTATACTAGCCCATACTTTTGCATTGGTATACAATTAGTTTGGGAGGCTATCAGGACTGGGTGGTCTAGAGGCCTCCAGGTCTCCTATAATTTTTTCAATTTCAATCTCTGTGAACTTGAAGTATTCTTTGTGCAGCAGTGACATATATTGATTGTTTCCCTCACTAATTGAGAATGGTAGTACAATGATAATATATTTGTTTCCCAAGTGGCACCAGGGATCAGATTAGTTCCCCTGATGCCTAACATGCCAAAATTATGTTTTTTATAGATGTGCCAAAATCTTTGCATCTCATTGTCCTTAAAGGCCAGATCCATTAGTTTCCATTGAACTGAGCACATAGAACCTCTGTGCAACCTGTACCAATTTCTATATTGCATTTTCCATTTTTGTCCTGAATCGATTTAATTTCTGGTTCCTGTACATTTCCTTTTATGCAAAGGATATTAGTTCTTAACTCTTTTTTCCTATTTGCCACTGGTTGATCATATGCATTTCTATATGGGCAACTAAGAAAAATAGTTTTGTTTTGGAGCTTTACAATTTTGTCTACAGAGTCCTGCACTACTGTGTAATAATCCTCAATTCTTTCAAAAGTAATGCATCCAGCAACCTTTCATTGATTTTGCAAAATGTGTTCTAGTTCCATTTTATACAATTCCCATTATTGTTTAAGCAATAATCACCTTCTAGTTTCTCCTTTACTGTCTTATCATCTGTTGTCGGGGAGAATTCTAAGACAACATGGTCGCTGATTTTATTAGCGACATACCTAAATCTACTGATGCATGTGAAGCCAGAAACATCTATTAGTATAAAATTGATCCAAGAGGATTGCAAGCCATTTGTCCAAGCTAATTTGTGGTCTGATCAACTGGCCAGTAGAAACTCTGATGCTCTCAGGTGGGTAGAGACGGCAGTAATCAGGCCCCCAAACAGTTTTACCAGATTTAGTTTTCCATGCAGACATTTGATATGTAATATAGCCATCTCTCGATCTGGATTTTTCTATGGTTTGTTAGCGTGGCCAAATCCATTTATCATTCATTCATGTATGCATTCATTTTGAATTCATCTAGAATAGGCTATGTTTGAGCAGTATGGTTTTGCTCTAAGCTATCATGATTCCATATTTGCTGAGGCCATGTAATTATATACACTTGTAATTTACAGCACAATGTAGAGTGCTTTTAGTGCTAGAGATCTGCTTTGTGTTCTGAGCACAGAGTGGGAATTTTTTTCCCAAGTAAAGACAGTGTAAAATGTTATCATAACAACTGCCCTTTGGCAGACAGTCAGCTACTCCTTGGCACAGATTAATCACCTTGTGCCCAGTGTGGAGAATGCTTTGTTTTGGGTTTTGCAAATTAGACCGTCTTGAGGTGAGAAAGAATGTTAGCGATAACTTGTTCTGTTCTTAGAATCAGAGACATATTGTGTCAATATTTTCCAATATATGCTTGCTGGCTGAAATGTATGTAGTACACACATAATATAGTATGCACGTAGTTTGAAATGGAATGCTTTGGATGCACATAACTGCACAATGAATGCGTCATTCTGTATAACCAGGGCTGTGTTATAAAAGGCGTCACGAGATCGCTGGTTACCTTTTCTTCCTGGGGAGCGAGGAGATGAGGCTGCCAGTCTGTCGATGGATCTTCGCAAAGATGAAAGAGCAACGCGGGGAACCGACCCAACACCCTCCTACAATAAATGACAGGATTGAGCTGAACCAGCTCCCAACGTCACGGGTAGCACTTCTCTGTATTTGCGTGACGTCAGGACAGTGTAAACACTGACAGAGAAGGCCAGGTGAAGTCCACTTCGGTACCAGCAGTTCGAGGGACAGATCTTCGGTAATTCCCCGGTGGTAATAATGGCACAGATACCGGCAGGGCACAAGACCAGCAGAAAGGAAATGGGGAGGCAGACCTTTCAAGGAGGAAAGGAAGAGTAGGGGAAGAGAACGAACACCCCAGGACCGGACCCCTTCCTAACCAAGGAATGGTGCGGGGCTAGAGAGGAACCCAGGCAGAGACCTACCTTACCCCAAAGACCAAGTACCAGACTGGAACCCAAAAGGGGCGAATAACTAGGCAGGGCAGGGCTAAAGGAACAAGGCAAGGATAAGGAGCACTGGGCTAGCACGAGGTGGAAACAGGAACAGGACAGGAGCAGAACGGAAATTCAGGCAAGTAGGGCTCCTGGAGCGTAGACACGGAACAAACCGCGTTGAGACGCGTTGTTTCCGGGTCTGCAATGGCTATTTATAGCCTGGGACCAAAGTGAGGCTTGGAACGCAAGCCGCTGTCACTGCGCATGCGCGAAACGTCGGATACTGACGTTCCGCGCATGCGCAGGACATTCAAGATGGCCGCGCCCAGGGAGCCGGGAGCCCGAACCGCGGTACGCCGAAGAGAAAGGCGCCAACGCGGATACAATCTCCAGGAGGGAGACCGCCGTAGCTGAGGACCCCGACCCCCAGAACAGGTGAGTGGCACGCGCCGCGTGACACCATACCCCCTCCCGGACAACCCCGGGGCACCAGGTTTCCAGGGATAGCGACGGA
Organism: Ambystoma mexicanum; assembly: GCF_040938575.1. NCBI lineage: Eukaryota > Metazoa > Chordata > Amphibia > Caudata > Ambystomatidae > Ambystoma > Ambystoma mexicanum. Next base: position 1,554,989,144 of record NC_090937.1, on the reverse strand, counting down.
AGAAGTCCCGAACTAAGCGCGGGGCATGCACGAAGGAGCAAGGCTCCCAAGTGCGGTCACAAGCCGGATAGCCTTTCCAACTGACCAAATACTGGAGCACCCCACGCCTAATCCGCGAATCACAAATCTCCTCTACCTCAAACTCAGGGACCCCCTGGACCAACACCGGGGCAGGACGGGAACATGGACGGCCAAGAACATCGGGCACACAGGGTTTCAAAAGGGAGACATGAAAAACAGGATGAATCCGCCAAGAGTGAGGCAAAGACAAACGAAAGGCAACAGGGGAAATGCGTTGAAGGACGCGAAAGGGCCCAAAAAAGCGGGGAGCCAATTTCACGGGCAAATTGCGAGCAGGCAGATTCTTGGAAGATAGCCAAACCATATCGCCAACCTGAAGGTCGGGCTCAGGACTCCGCCGTTTATCGGCCTGAACTTTCATACGTGCTTGTGCCACTGCCAAGGTACTGGCCGCCAGGCGATGTTGATCGCGGATGAGAGCCACCATGGCATCAGCCGACGGAACGGCACTAGGAGGCATCGGACGAAGAGGCAGCAGCTTGGGGTGCAGACCAACAGAACAAACGAAGGGACTGAGTCCGGTAGCAGAATGAACAGCATTGTTGTAAGCCACCTCCGCGGTGTCTAACCAATCTGACCAGTTGTCTTGAGTGGCATTGGCGTAACATCGCAGGTACTGTTCTAGGGATTGGTTAGTACGCTCGGTTTGCCCATTGGTTTGGGGATGGTAACCGGAACTCAGAGCGCGCTGAATGTCCAAATGACGACACAGTTGATCCCAGAAAGAAGAAACAAACTGCGAACCACGATCCGACAGAATCTTCTCAGGAAGGCCGTGAAGACGATACACCTCATGTAAGAAACGTCGAGCCATCTGGGAGGCAGTGGGCAGCTTCGGAAAAGGTATGAAGTGAGCCAACTTGGAAAAACAATCCACCACCACCATGATACACGTATTGCCACCAGAGGGTGGTAACTCAACAATGAAATCTGTGGCAATAGTATGCCATGGGTACGGTGGCGTAGACGTAGGTCGCAGTAGACCAAGGGGTTTCTTGCGTGGAACCTTCACTTGAGCACAAACAGGGCAAGAATCCACATATTGCTTAACTTGTTTGGCCCATCCTGGCCACCAGAATTGTCGTGCAACCAATTCTTGGGTGGTATTGACCCCACGATGACCACAGACAACGGAATCATGACAATTCTGTAGGACAGTCCTTTGAAGATTCAGAGTGGGGACGTACAGGCGATCCTTGAAGAAAAGCAATCCGTCGCGTTCACAGATGTCGTAATGTCGCAACACCAGGGATCTGGAGGGATCCGCCCGAGTCGCATCTAAGAGTTGCTGAAGCTGAGGAGTCAACATCGATAGGAAATGCTTCGAAGCAATCAAGGGTTCCTTGGTCTTGGCTCTGTCTATGTCGTCCTCCAAAGATCGAGACAGGGCATCGGCCTTTATGTTCTGAGAGCAAGGTATGTAAGTCACCACGAAATCGAACTGAGAAAAGAAAAAGGCCCAACGTGCATGCCGTGAGGTTCTGCATTGCAAGGAACGTAAAAATTGAAGGTTACGGTGGTCTGTGCGCACTTCCACTGGATATTTACCACCCAGCAAGTGATGTCGCCACTCTTCGAAGGCTGCTTTTATGGCCAAAAGCTCCTTCTCGATCACAGCGTAGTTTCTTTCGCTGGGTGACAGCTTCCGCGAATAGTAGGCCACAGGATGTTCTATTTCTGTAACTGGATCACGCTGCAACAGGACTGCACAACTGCATAGTCCGAGGCATCCGTTTCTACTAAGAATGGTTCTTTGTCATCCGGATGATTCAAAATAGGAGCTGACATAAAGGCTTTTTTTAATTCCTGAAATGCCACTTCGGCCTGAGAATCCCAAAAGAAAAGAATCTTGTTGCTGGTCAGACGAGTCAACATGGCAGTTAAGTGAGAAAATTGTGGAATGAAACGTCGGTAGAAATTAGCGAAGCCCAAGAACCGTTGCAGTGACTTAACATCATGGGGCTGTTTCCATTCCCGTATGGCTTGCAGTTTCGTGGGGTCCATCCGAACTCCTGTGCTGCTGATTACATAGCCTAGGAATTCCACACTTTCCAGATGAAATTGGCATTTCTCAGCTTTGGCATACAAACGATTGGCAGATAATCTACGGAGGACTTCCTGAACATGTTCAACATGAGCCCTGCGAGTAGAAGAAAAAATCAAGATGTCGTCCAGATATACCCATACTGACACTCCTACAAGATCTGAAAAGACAACATCCATGAACCGTTGGAAGACGGCCGGGGCATTGCAAAGTCCAAACGGCATTAGCCTATACTCGTAATGCCCAAAAGGTGTTTTGAAGGCCGTCTTCCACTCATCACCATCCTTAATCAGCACTAAGTGGTAGGCTCCTCTTAAATCCAACTTGGTGAAGATCCGAGCAGATTTCAAGGATTCAGTGATGTCCCGGATGAGTGGCAGGGGGTATCGGTCCTTGCACGTGATTTCATTCAACCGGCGATAATCAATACACAGGTGCAAAGTACCCTCTTTCTTTTTGACGAAGAAAAGCGGAAATCCCGCGGGGGATTTAGATGGTACAATGTAGCCCTTATCAAGGCAATCCTCGATGTACTCCTGCAGGACACCCTTTTCCAATTGCGTCAAAGAATAGACCTTGCCATGAGGAATGACTGCATCAGGCAGAATATCAATGGAGCAGTCGAACTGTCTGTGAGGAGGCAATGGAATGTCTTCTGGTTTGGAAAATACCTTGAGAAATTCAGCATATTCCTGAGGTATGGACTGAGTAACACATAGGCGGACAGAGGTGTTTCCAGGAGCGGGTAGCCCCAAACCAGATTTTGCCGGAAGGGTATCACGAAGACGACATTCCTGAGAACAACGTGCAGAAGAAAAGACCATGGTTCGGGAAGTCCAATTGACCTGTGGATTGTGGTAAAGCAGCCAAGGCAAGCCGAGCACTACCGGGAAGGAGGGAGACTTGATCACATCCAACGAAATCCGTTCAAGATGTTCTTCCACTGAGAGCCATAACTGACCGGAATGTTGGCACACAGGACCCGAAGACAAAGGTGTACCGTCGATTACCTCAACCACTGCTGAATGTTCCTTGCGATACAGGTGGATCCCATTGGAAACCGCAAACGAGGCATCAATGTAATTGCCCGATGCTCCACAGTCCAGAAGAGCCCTGGTCGTAATGCATTTCCCTTGCCATGCAATACCGACTTCCAAGACCAATAAGGGCACCGAGTGCATGGGAGGAAGGTCTGAATCAGAAAAACGGCCCACCGCTGCCTTCTCACCACACAGCGGGCCCGTTAGTTTTCCGATTTCTTCAAGGGACGTAGAGGACAGGTACCTAAATAATGTCCAGTCCCTCCACAATACAGACATAGGTTTTGTTGACGTCTTCTCTTCTTCTCAGCCTCAGATAATGGTCCGCGAATAGCTCCCAGTTGCATGGGCTCAGGACCCGCGTCAGTTGGGGTTGTAGATCCCGAAGGGTGTACTGAGAGTCCCGGATGGTATCTTTCCGTTCGACGACGTTCACTTCTCCTTTCAGCCAGTCGGTGGTCGATACGGAGGACCTGATCCAACAATGCGGGTAGGGTTTCTGGTTCAGAAATATGCAGCAATTCATCCTTGTATTCGTCTCGTAACCCACGACGGAATAAAGTCTTCTGAGTGATTTCGGGCCATTGGGAGTCAGTTGCAAGCTGCCGAAACCGACTAATGTAGTTAATGATGTCACCAGATCCCTGTTTGATTTCCATCAGCTGGTTCTGGGCCATGGCAGCCAGGTTGGATGGTTTGAAGATATCCAGAAAGGCCTTTTCAAAAGCAGCAAAATCACTCAACAAGGGACTATCGGCGGAAACCAGGGGAGCAGCCCAAGCTAGAGCGTTGCCCGTCAAGTTACCAAGGATGTACCCTATCTTGGCTTTGTCTTGATTGAAATGGCTAGATCGAAACTGAAAATGAATCCGGCAATGGGTACAAAACTCCGCCACTCGACGTGGATCACCATCGAACTTCATAGGAGTTGTGTGGGCCATAGAATTCTCAGGTAGTGGAGCAATATTCAATCCTCGACCCATTGCTTGCCGAAGAGTGTCATTCTCCTGGCGAAGGGTGGTCATCTCGAGACGCAGGGCTCGTACTTCCTCACGTAGGTCTTGCATGTCTGCCATGTTGGAGCTGGAGGAAAGGCGTCTCAATCTGTTATAAAAGGCGTCACGAGATCGCTGGTTACCTTTTCTTCCTGGGGAGCGAGGAGATGAGGCTGCCAGTCTGTCGATGGATCTTCGCAAAGATGAAAGAGCAACGCGGGGAACCGACCCAACACCCTCCTACAATAAATGACAGGATTGAGCTGAACCAGCTCCCAACGTCACGGGTAGCACTTCTCTGTATTTGCGTGACGTCAGGACAGTGTAAACACTGACAGAGAAGGCCAGGTGAAGTCCACTTCGGTACCAGCAGTTCGAGGGACAGATCTTCGGTAATTCCTCGGTGGTAATAATGGCACAGATACCGGCAGGGCACAAGACCAGCAGAAAGGAAATGGGGAGGCAGACCTTTCAAGGAGGAAAGGAAGAGTAGGGGAAGAGAACGAACACCCCAGGACCGGACCCCTTCCTAACCAAGGAATGGTGCGGGGCTAGAGAGGAACCCAGGCAGGGACCTACCTTACCCCAAAGACCAAGTACCAGACTGGAACCCAAAAGGGGCGAATAACTAGGCAGGGCAGGGCTAAAGGAACAAGGCAAGGATAAGGAGCACTGGGCTAGCACGAGGTGGAAACAGGAACAGGACAGGAGCAGAACGGAAATTCAGGCAAGTAGGGCTCCTGGAGCGTAGACACGGAACAAACCGCGTTGAGACGCGTTGTTTCCGGGTCTGCAATGGCTATTTATAGCCTGGGACCAAAGTGAGGCTTGGAACGCAAGCCGCTGTCACTGCGCATGCGCGAAACGTCGGATACTGACGTTCCGCGCATGCGCAGGACATTCAAGATGGCCGCGCCCAGGGAGCCGGGAGCCCGGACCGCGGTACGCCGAAGAGAAAGGCGCCAACGCGGATACAATCTCCAGGAGGGAGACCGCCGTAGCTGAGGACCCCGACCCCCAGAACAGGCGAGTGGCGCGCGCCGCGTGACAGGCTGTTCTATTCAGAAGGTTCAGAAGGCTCGTGAGACTCATTAAACTCATGATAGAGTGTGTAGGAGTGTTTAGCTGGGGTTAGAGAGCACTGCTAGAGAGAAGCTAGGAGGGTTGAGGTAGCTAAAAGCACTCATAGGCTAGAGAGTGCTGATTGCTTGTTTGTATAGTGATTAGTTACATTTTGTAATGCATAAAATAAACATGCATTTTGCAATTTATTACAAATTCTTGTAGTGTGTGTTTTCATTCTTGTTTCGGTAGTATTCCCCTCTAGATTTCACACATCTATGAGTAGATTTTTCCTCAACCAGGTTTCTTGCAATAAGATAACGTCTGCAGCAAATAACACACATGTACCTAGGGGATTGGGCATAGAAAAGCCATAGCCCCTAGTGTTCCAAGACCTGATTTTAATGTTTTGGGTGAAATGCTCATTCCATCAGTCTACTTCATCTAAATGATTGACTTCTAATGGATAGTTGGCTCGTCCCAGAGATGGGCTGTCTCTTGTTTGTAGCGCAAGGCAGACTCTAATAGCTATATCTTTTATTACATTTTCAGCTGGTTGGGTTACCGACCCCAGGGAAAGGCTGGCTTTATTTGTCACAGCGTTAGGTTTCATCAGTTTTACAAATTCATAGCCAAGATTTAAACAGTTGGGTACCTGTGTCATGATAAGTTTGATGATGATTGGAGACAAGAAATGCAACAATAGCCCAATTAGATTTTACCATATCAACAGAGGAATGTAATGGATCATTTACGTCCTCTGATCGCTGACTTACATTTCTTGTCTTTGGGGGTTTAGAAGTTTCCTCTGGCAACTTCATTAAATTACCTCTAATTTCAATTCTACTAGAGCAACTTTCTACCTCATGGTGGGCTTTTGTGTACTGAAGAGACTTAAAGAAATGTTCTCTGGTTGCTTCATTCCCTCCTTGGATTTTGGTGTTAGGTTGTTTAGTGGATGCTAGATTTAAGCTCTGGATATATTCCGGTTGTTTGTTTTTTAATTTTGGGGTTTCCACTATTATTAAACTGCTTGTGGTTTCTTGACATATCATATTGCTAGGCAGGTCAGAGGCTAATGCCTGTGATAAAATCGGGGCATTAGTGGCACTGCATTGCTGCTCTCTGCTCCAACTTCCAGTGCTATGCGGATGACACCCATCTCAATTTCAGGCTCCCCTCTGCTGCCGCTACTCCTTCTCTTATCCTGGATTGTCTATCTGCAATCCAGGAGTGGTGCACCACCAATGATCTCTACCTGAATGCCAGCTAGACGGAGATCCTCCTCATTGGCACACCTGCACCCCTCTTTCTCACCACTCTCTGGCCGGCCTCCCATGGACCTCCTCCTGCTCCACCGGTGAGGCTCAGAACCTCAGGGTTATCTTTGATTCCTCACTTTCCTTCTCTTCTCATATTTCTGACATCTCTAAGAAGTCAAACTACCAACTGCACCTCCTCAGAGGTATTCTTCCTTTCCTCTCCTTGCCTCAGAAGCTCACTGTCTCCAGAGCTCTGCTTCTCTCTAGGCTTGACTACTGTAACAGCCTCTTTTTAAATCTGCCTGCCTCCACTCTCTGTCCTCTACAACTCATCCAGAACAGGACTGCGAGACTTGGCCTTGGCCTCAATCCCACAGATCGTATCTCTCCAGCACTGAAATTTCTCAATTTGCTCCCAGAAGCTGCAATGATCAAGTTCAAGACCCTTCGCATTTTGCACAAGGTCTTCTGGAGCCTGGGGCCTAAACATCTCCAGCTTTCTCTGGAAGTATGTTCCTACTCAAGCTCTTCGCTTCTCCACCTCCGACTCCTTGAGGGACTGTCGCATTTCCAAGCAACGAGTTGGGGGAAGATCTCTCTATTTGGCTGGTGCATCCCTCTGGAACAGCTTGCCTGCATCTCTGAAACTTGAGCAAATCCATCTCCGGTTATGGAAGCAGCTCAAGATTTCCTCTTTGCCTCTGTCTTTTCTCTTTCTCTAACTTGCTGATCTGCTGTCTGATACTGCACTGGTTACCTGGCTACCCTCTAAACCACAGGCCCAAGTCCTTACCTTCCCAGTTGCACACCTGCACTGTCTCCTGGCAACCCTGGATTTGTGACTGTATCTGCAACCCTACAGCCCCCCTACCTTCACTTAATCCTGCATTGCTACCTCCTGGTGGCTCTCTTTGTTTTCGATGTTTGCTCCTCCTCCCATTCCCCTGGCACTTCCCCCTTCCCTCTGCCAGGTCACGACTTGAATCACTTTTGTGTAGGCACGCTATAAATACAATATTATCACTTTGATCGATAACATTTGAATCACAGCAGGAGCTGGTGGAGCCATCTAGAGTGGATTTAACTTGTTGCCTCAGTCTCTTAGTAGCTTGTTTTAATCAAACTATGTGCAGCATTAAGTGCTCCAGTGCATGTGGCACGATTGCAACAAAGAAGTAGGCGGTTTCTGGTTATTACTGGCATTTCCCCACAGATATTCAGATATGCCTGATGAGATGTTTTGGATTTGCACAGGAGCACTGGGATCACTTTACCGAGGTTCAAAGGTCGGAGACCAGCAGTCGACTCCTAAGTGCGTTGCAAAGCTTCCTAAATAAAAATATGTTCACGAAGCAGTGCCAACGTATTATGATTTGCTGAGACGCAAAGGTCAGAAAACCACAGTTGTCTCCTAAATGCATAACTGAGCTTTCTCAGTGAGGGTGTCTTGTGGGACGTCGCTTCCCAGCAATGCTGAGTCCTTAGGATTGAAGCCATCATGCTTGGAGTCAATAGTGCTATGATGCATTAATTCCACTGTGTTTGACCAGTGACCACAGTAACGACTTGTTCGCACTTCTGTCCATGCCGCGCCCCACACTCCACGTCAGACTGCATAATTGTAGGGCTAGCAGCAGGGCTCACAGACTCATTCTCCGCCTCACTGCATAGACATGGTAAACAGACTTTGAAGGGTACAACCACAGTAACCACTTGCTCCCACTTCGGTCTGTGCCATGCTCTGCGCCAGACTGGGGTAATTTTAGGAGAAGCAGCAGAGGTCAGGGACAAATAGTACGCCTCACTGCATAAACATGGTAAATAGACTTTGAATTGTGCAACCACAGTAGCCACTTGCTTCCACTTCTGTCTGCTAAAATCCAAATAAATGCAGGATGAAATAATTCCAAAAGTGGTTTCTCACATGTGACCTATAATTGAAGAACACTATTAATTTGCAACGGACACGCATAGGACATCTGGCCCATGTCTTAGGAGTAAGGGATGGTATCTTTTTTAATTGAAAGGAAAGCAGTCCATGGACCTCTCTCCCCCTACTCCTGTCTTGCTCATATTTTGACAATCTGTCAGTTGTCCAAGGTTGGTTAGTAGAAAGCCGACCAATCAGAACCGCCCATGCGATGCTACCCAGTTTGTGTTGTGCCAACTAATAGGGTATTGTAGAAATGATGTGTATTTAATATCATCAATTTAGAGGTGGAGAGATTAGATTGCTGTTACCCTACCAGAAGTTTAACTCCATACATATATGGTTATCCTTATTAACCAAATTGTTGTGTGACATCACTTATGACAAGTGTTCGACTTAAAAGCTGTTGGTTTGCATGGGAGCTCTGAGTGCAACATTTTTTGCTAGTATGCTGTCCCTGCTTTATTTGGAATTTTATTTGTGTTTTGCCTTTAACTCTGTCTACTTCCGTTATTGAGTCCACACTTTCTGACTCCTCGGCATAATGTTGAGGTTTTTCCAGGCGATCATTATAGCATGTGCATCTACAATCTTTCCTATGTTATTGCTTACTTCTTTACCCCCATGCTGCACCTTGATCTGTCGATAAAAACATTTCAGACAATTAGTTATAGCAGTTCAATAAGCATGCATTTCAGTTCCCAGAAGAGTGGCCAAGCTTTCTTCATCTAATCAAGTTTGAGTGGGAGGAGCAATGGGGACATGCCTCTTTCTGCCAGTCACAATCTCATGGGGCATGAGGTGGTAATCTGAGCCTGGCTGATTGTGTAAGCAAAGAGAACCAGGGAAAGCCAGTGCAGCCAACTTTTAAAGTGTCTCATAATGTTGTAATATTTTCCTTCAAAAGGCCTTTGAGACATTCTACAACACTGTTGGCCTGGAGGTGATAAGCAGAACAAAGCTTGTGTTTAATGCCGAGCAGGAATGTCATTTCAGGAAATTGTTAATTTGCGAAGTGTGGTCTGTTTTCTGATCTTAGCACTTTGCAGACTTCCCATCGCGGAAAGACATCACGCACAAGTAGGCTAGCAGCCAACTTGGTGTCCGCATGGGTAAATGTTCCTGCGTCTATGCAGCGTGAAAAGGTACATGTGACCATGATCATATATGGATATCCATTACAACTTTGGAGCATATAGACATAGTCTATATGCAGGTGCCGAAATAGGCCTGTAGGATGGGGCATTGCTCCTCTCAACATTCTCAAGGTATGACCAGTGGTACATTTTTGACATGCTGAGCAATTAATGATAACATTCACAGTGTTATCATGCAGGTTATGAATGTACCTTTCTTCAGAAAAGGTTGCTGCAAGACATTCCCTTGTGGTGTGTGTTGGATAGTGTAACGGTTCTAATTTTACTGCAAATAACTTGAGAGGCATCACAGGTTTTCCTGTACTGTCTTGCTGCCACGCCATATCAAAAAGATACAATCAAAATCCTCTCTTTTTTCCCTTATATTTTTCATCTGGTGGTGAGCATCCCTGCAGCTCAATAAGTTATGTCAATAGTAATGTGCTTTAGCACTCTTTCATCATCATGTTACACTCCTTTTTAAGTGTGTACTTGAATTTGTTTAAAATATATGCTGCCCTTTAAGCTTCAGCCTCTGCTGCTTCGTTGCCAAGAGAAACTAAATCTGTGCCATTAGCATGAGCTGCACATTTCACCAGAGCAGCACCATTGGTTATGCTGTACTCATGTCACGACCCTCGCCCAAAACCACCTCTGGCAAACCCATTGGCCAGATGGAGTCAGGACTCGGGCCTCTAGAGCCTGGCACCCTCTTCAAAGCCCTCATGGGGCCAGTCCTGGCGCCTATGATGCCAGGCTCATACACCATGAAAAACAATGTGCTTGGGAACTACTTTATTGTATTGTCAGCCAACATTGAGGCATTCACATAGCTTGGTTCCTAAGAACCAACCTATGCGGTCTAGTGTTTTGGGTGTGGTAGCCTAGGGACTACTTTACCTGGACTATTTTGTTGGGGCTATTTAAACCACACCCGAGCAAAACAACAGGCTTTGCGTTACTTTGCAGCTTGCAACGTGACGCTCATCGTGTCCAGCTATTCCCTCGAACCTCGGAGAAGCAGAACCTGCAAGGAGACAAAAGGAACATCATTAGCAGCAGCATCTTACCTGCAGTCTTCATCTTTAAACACTCACAGCTACTGAGAACAGCTTCCTCGAATCTGCACGCCTCCCAGACAGAACGACCTGAAAGAGGAAGATAGAGGCAACATTAAAGAAAGCAGTAGAGACATCTACAAATTACGAATTGCTCAAAAGGCTTACCTGGCTGGTCGCCTCTCAGCTGGCACCACTCCGGACATTCCACTCACGCTGAAGAACACCGCGACCTACAAGGAAGGAAAACACAGGTTAGCAAAGGCAACACTATGCAGCGCTGCGCATAGCGCTTACTTCCCGCATCATAGCGCTCTTAATGTGCCATCATTTACCAGCTGGGCTCAACCAAGCCAGTTCGCCGCGCTGACGCTCCGCATACCTAAGGGAGAAAAAAGAGACATTTTAAATAAAGAAAGGCATGCAGGATAGCAACAAACCTAAAGAACAGCAATAAGACCTACCTGAACAATATCAAACGGGCCGGCGTCAGTGAAGTAACTGGACAGCACTCGCCCATGAAAGACAACGCGCCCCTGCAAAGAAGGCAGGGCGGAGAGCACACCTAATTCTACCACAAGGTGAGGAGAGGGTGCCAGAGGGACTGAAAACATACGGGGGTGGAGGGAGGATACTTACCCCAGTCGGTCAGTCTTGAACACAGTCCTCCTTTATTTTTAGGCAGAACCTTCCCCGCAGACCACATCAGGGTAAAGCTGAGAACCATATCAACGAGTAACCTGGCTATGTGGCGTCCCTGTGGATAACAGGTGAGCGTAACAGAACGTGGAGCCTACCATAACAAATCCACTTGGGTGCCATGGAGACATCAGAAATGGACCAATTGGCCCAATTACTAGGAGAGCTTCGTGCTGAGGTTCATTCTGCCCGACAAGAGACTAATGCCCTCCGGAGAGACTTAATAGTGACCAAAGAATGCATTGAAGAGATTAGCAGGCAATACTTGCAATCACAGGCAGGACAGACGCCTCTACCTGGAAGCAATCCAACGATGCAAAACCCTGCCATACCACCCACTCCGGTACAGATCACGTTACCTGGAACAGTGCCCCTGGCACCGCCAGAAAGGTTCTCAGGCGACCCACGGAAGTATGCGGCATTCATCAATCAGTGCCGCCTTCATTTTCTTTGTAGGCCTGAACCATTTCCAAACGACCAAGCTCAGGTAGCTTTTGTCTTATCATACCAGAGTGGTAGTGTAGCAGATTGGTCGGTGCCATTGGTAACCCATGATGACCCTCTATTACGTGACTTTGGGGGGGTACCAGGGAGAAATGGAAAACCTTTTGCTCGCCATACCCAGGAACAAGCAGTAGACAATGAACTCTTGTCCCTCCGACAGGGGAATCAGGACTTGTTAACGTACATTGCTACCTTCAACAGACTGGTTGCCAAAACTAGGTGGCCAGAAAACAAAAGAACCATGTTATTCCATCGAGGCTTTCGAGGCGAATTAAAGGACGTCTTAGCCCAGGTGGTTGATCCACCCAGAGACTGTGCAGAATTAATAAATCTGGTTGTGCAGCTAGACCACCAATTGCAGGACCGAAAGGCAGACCCGGAATAAGACGGACCCTCGGACCGTGTATGTTCGACAAAGGGAAAACACACCACGTGTAACTGAAAATGCTGTAGAACCCATGCAGATTGGATGGATACGGCGTCCATTAACAAAACAAGAGTGGGACAAAAGAAGACAACAACAGCTTTGTTGGTATTGTGGGAAACCAGGACATTTCCTGAAGGACTGTCCAGTAAAACCCCCAAGAAGAACAGCCGGGGCCACAGAGAAGGATGAAGCTAAGGGATCGGAAAACTACCAAGCTCGACAAACGTAGAGGTCAGTTTGTCGAGTGAGAAGAAAGAGTTGCTGACCTCGCACTTTGCAATACCAGTGATCTTAATTAACCACCAACAGTCATCAAGAATGCATGCCGTTGAAGCATACATCGATAGCGGAGCAGTTGCAAATTATATTGATCAAGAACTGGCAGCAGAGATGGGGCTTCCTTTGTGTTCTAAACCAACTATGGACAAGGTAACCACCGTGGATGGGACAGAAATCGCTTCTGGACCAGTAACCCAGTGTACAGCCAGGGTAACCTTGCTGTGGCAGGACGGACATCGGGAGTCTATTTCATTCGATCTCATCAAGGCACCTCAGTTCAGGCTAATACTAGGGATGCCATGGTTGGTTGCTCACAACCCTTTGATAGAGTGCAGGCACAAAAATTAACCTGCTATTACCAAGAGGAGAATCCTGACGTCTGTATACCCATGACTCCCGGAGCGACAGTATTGACCCTGGGAGCAACTAATACCTTGCCAAGTGAATACCATGATATCCAGGATGTTTTCCGAAAGGACCAAGCCAATACATTGCCGCCACACAGGCCCTATGACTGTCAGATCGACCTTGTTCCTGGTGCACAAATCCCTTGCGGCAGAATCTACGCTCTCACAGAACCAGAACACCTTCATTTGAATTCCTATTTAGATCAGTACCTTGCAAACGGATTTATCCGTCCTTCGAAGTCCCCCACAGCCAGTCCTTTGTTCTTCGTACCGAAAAAGGAAGGAGACTTGAGAACCTGTATTGACTACCGCGCATTGAACCAGATCACTATGAAGAACCGCTACCCCTTGCTACTTATCCCTGAGATGCTAGACCAAGTTAAAGATGCCCAGATTTATACCAAATTGGGACTTCGAGGAGTTTTCCACCTGGTCCGAGTCACAAAAGGAGATGAATGGAAAACCGCCTTCCGTACTAAGAATGGCTTGTTTGAATATCAAGTCATGCCCTTCGGGTTATGCAACGCTCCTGCGGCATTACAGTATTTCATGAATGACGTCTTAAGGGAGTTAATTGATGTGTGCGCCTTAGTGTACACAGATGACATCTTAGTATACTCAGCCTCAGAACAAGATCATGTCAGGCACGTTCGTTCAGTCCTCACCAAGCTCTGTCAACATTGCTTGTTTGCAAAGCTTGAAAAATGCTTTTTTCATGTCACCGAAGTAGAATTTCTTGGTTTTATCCTTACTCCAGGAGGCATTAGAATGGACGTGCACAAGGTAGATGCCATTCTGAAATGGCCTTCACCGACGTCTCTGAAAGGGGTACAAAGCATGCTGGGCTTTGCGAACTTCTACTGCCGGTTCAAACCAGACTTCTCTCAGGTTGTGCACCCAATCACAGTACTATAACGAAAAACAACAAAAAGTTTGCTTGGACCGAAGAAGCAGAAGAAGCCTTTCAGGACCTTAAACAAAGGTTTACCTCCACTCCAATCCTGAGACATCCTCGTCCAGACTTCCCTTATGTCATTGAAACTGATGCGTCCAGTCTCGCAATGGGAGCTGTCCTTTCACAGAGAGACCCAGAAACCTGCCAGCTACATCCTGTGGCCTTCTGGTCAAAAAAGTTCTCACCTCCAGGGATTAATTATGCCATCACGAACAAGGAACTCCTGGCTATCAAATCCGCCTTTAAAGCCTGGAGGCACTACCTTCTGGGCGCCAGGCACACCATTACAGTCATCACTGACCACCGAAACCTGCAATATCTCAAAACAGCCAAGGCCCAGTCCTCACGCCAATTACGGTGGGCCCTTTTCTTCGCTGAATATGATTATGTAATCACATTTCGTCCAGGAGTCAGAAATGGAAAGGCAGATGCCTTATCTCGCATGGGCATAGATTAAATAGTATATACAACTCCAGACCCAGTACCTATTATACCTGAAGACAAACTCTTTGGTATCATGACAGCCTTAACACAAGCAGAACTACGAAAAGAAATTCATCAGACAATGAATCCTGATGCCTACCTCGCATGGCAAACTCAAGGAGAACAATATACCATCAAGGACCATCTACCCTTTTTTAGGGATAGCCTATATGTACCCAAGAAGGAATTACAACAGCATATCATTTCAAACTATCATGATTCACTGATCGAAGGGCATTCTGGGATCGCCAAACCCCTAGCTAAGGTGAAAGAGAACTTTTGGTGGCCTACCTTGTGTAAGGACATCATTCAGTATATGCAGTCCTGCGGTGTCTGCGCACAAAATAAATCACAGAAACAAAAACCATCTGGTCTTCTACAACCATTGGACATTCCTCCAGTTCCATAGCACACTCTTTCCCTTGACTTCATCACTGATCTACCTCCAAGCCAAGGGTTCAACACCATCCTTGTAGTTGTGGACTTATTCTCGAAGAAGGCCCATTTTATTCCTCTCAAAGGCAACCCAGACGCAGCCACTTTAGCAAAAGTGTTCCTGGAGGGCGTGGTTAAGTTACATGGCTTCCCTTCGGTTCTGGGCTCTGATCGAGGCAGCCAGTTTGTTTCAAACTTCTGGAGAAAATGTTGTGCAATGGCGCAGATCGATATTCGGCTATCTACCAGTCACCATCCCCAAACGGACGGCCAAACCAAGAGAACCAATCAGACACTCGAGCAATATTTACGGTGCATGCTGCACCACGAACAAATGAATTGGAAAGACCTACTATGGATGGCCGAATATTTATAAAACAATTCTTTGCATTCAAGCACGGGACAAACGCCCTTCTATACCCTTTATGGCAGACATCCACGTACCTCTGCACTAGACCTTCCAGCCAGGAAAAAGGCCCCTGATTATCAAGTAGGAGACAAAGTTTGGTTAGCCGCTAAATTCGTACCCATCAAGGGAACCCGGACCTTTCATTCCAGATTCTTAGGACCCTATACCATTAAGGCAATTATCAACCCAGCAGCCGTGAAACTGAATTTACCACCTAATCTACACGTCCACCCGGTATTCCATGTGTCCCTCCTGAAACCAATGCAACCCGGCACACGGATTGGGACACCACCTAAGCCCATAATTGTTGACGGAGAACCAGAATTCGAAGTCAGAGATATCTTGGACTCTAAATACTCTAGGACCAAGCTATATTATCTCGTCCATTGGAAAGGATTTGGACCACAAGATAGATCCTGGGAGCCCAGTGAGAATATCCGCGCACCACGTCTAATCAGGAAATTCCATTGGAACTTCCCAACGAAACCTGGACTAGACAGAAGGAACACCATGGGAGGGGCCTTAGGGGGGAGTGCTGTCACGACCCTCGCCCAAAACCCCTCTGGCAAACCCAGTCAGGACTCGGGCCTCTAGAGCCTGGCATCCTCTTCAAAAGCCCTCATGGGGCCAGTCCTGGTGCCTATGGTGCCAGGCTCATACACCATGAAAAACAATGTGCTTGGGAACTACTTTATTGTATTGTCAGCCAACATGGAGGCATCCACATAGCTTGGTTCCTAAGAACCAAGCTATGTGGTCTAGTGTTTTGGGTGTGGTAGCCTAGGGACTACTTTACCTGGACTATTTTGTTGGGGCTATTTAAACCACACCCGAGCAAGACAACACGCTTCGCGTTACTTTGCAGCTTGCAACGTGACGCTCAGTGTCCAGCTATTTCCTCGAACCTCGGAGAAGTAGAAACTGCAAGGAGACAAAAGGAACATCATTAGCAGCAGCATCTTACCTGCAGTCTTCATCTTTAAACACTTGCAGCTATTGAGAACAGCTTCCACGAATCTGCACGCCTCCCAGACAGAACGACCTGAAAGAGGAAGATAGAGGCAACATTAAAGAAAGCAGTAGAGACATTTACAAATTACGAACTGCTCAAAAGGCTTACCTAGCTGGTCGCCTCTCGGCTGGTACTACTCCGGACATTCCACTCACGCTGAAGAACACCGCGTTCTACAAGGAAGGAAAACACAGGTTAGCAAAGGCAAGACTTTGCAGCGCTGCGCATAGCGCTTACTTACCGCATCATAGCGTTCTTAATGCGCCATCATTTACCAGCGGGGTTCAACCAAGCCAGTTCGCCGCGCTGAAGCTCTGCATACCTAATGGAGAAAAAAGAGACATTTTAAACAAAGAAAGGCATGCAGGATAGCAACAAACCTAAAGAACAGCAATAAGACCTACCTGAACAATATCAAACGAGCCGCCGTCAGTGAAGTAACTGGGCCGCACTCTCCCATGAAAGACAATGCGCCCCTGCAAAGAAGGCAGGACGGAGAGCATGCCTAATTCTACCACAAGGTGAGGAGAGGGCGCCAGAGGTACTGAAATCATACGGGAGTGGAGGGAGGATACTTACCCCAGTCGGTCAGTCTTGAACACAGTCCTCCTGTATTTTCAGGCAGAACCTAAACCGCAGACCACATCAGGGCAAAGCTGAGAAGCATACCAGCGAGTAACCCGGCTGGGTGGCGTCCCTGTGGATACCAGGTGAGCGTAACAACTTAGATCCATCTTTCTAATCATGCAGCAGCATTCTAATAATGCAGCATGCTCCTTTTCCACCATGACTGTCCTGAATATACTGGTGACGTCACATAAGCTGAATAAGAATATATCATCACTGCTTGGTCCTCATGTTGTTCAAATGCAACTATCATTGACACTAATTCTGCCGCCTGGACAAAAAGTGTCCTGGTAAACTCACAGTTTGAACTATCTCAAAATCCTCACTTCTCAATCTTACCCGTGATGGGCTTGAATGCCTCAATCCCATGCTATGATCAATTATCAATAACCTGTCAATGAAGACCACCTTTCCCCCTCTAGTTCAATCTCTCTAACCTGGAGTATGTCATTATATAGGTCAACATATGTGCTGCATTCATGGAACCAATCTCCCGCCTCCACTGCTTCAGCAATAAATGTCAGTGGGTTCACTGTGCAGCAGCTAACAATTTTAATCAATGGGTTGGATAATATCACCCCATATCCAAATGCTCACTCTGTGGTTAGCGTCGATTTTGGTTTCTCAAGAATGGTGAAATGCGCGTGCATCATTTACAATGTGACGGAACACCCCATTGTTATTGTGGAGCTCTTTGCTATTGTAAATGCTGCTGCTGATAATGCTTCTCACATTGGTAGTGTCCTCTCATCACTGGATCTAGTATCCCACTGTAATATGCTAATGCTGGTATCCCATTGAAATATTTTGCGTGAGGACAGCCGTCATCATGTACCCATTTGAATGGGAAAACAGTTGTGATTCTTCTTTATAATCTGATATTCCCAAAACGGGAGCTATACATATTGTTTGTTTCAGTTTGTCAAAGGCATTTGTCCTCTCTCCTGTCCACACCATGGTAATGCTTTTTTTTGGCACTTCCTTGAGTCCGTCTAGTAGGGATCCAACATGCGTGCTGTAGTTGAAAAGCCAAACACAACACTAATGACATAGCCCCGAAAATTGCTGTAGTCCTTTCACTGTCTCTGGTCAGGAGCTATTATTTATTGCTTCTGCTCTTTCAGATGTCACCTTCCTTCCCTCTTTTGATATTAACAAGCCCAAATAAAGTACTTCTTCCTAACAATAGTGAGATTTTTCCTTGTCCCCTTTGTATCCCTTCCCAGCCAACAGGGTCAACAATACCACTGAGTCTGTCCAGCACTCGTCTTTTGTGGAAATACACACAAACAAGTCATCTACATATTGGAAAATGGTACTGAGAGTCTATAAGTTACCCAAGTCCATTCACAGCACCTTGTTGAACACACTAGGGGATTCACTGCACCCCTTGTGTGTTTTAGTCTGGTTGATCTATAGGTAAACACTGTCAAATACAGTGATTCTTCCTGCAAGGGGATCTAAAAGAAAGCGTTTTTCAAATAAATCACTGTGAAATGTATGGCAGTAGGTGGTATGTTACACAATATGGTAACTGGATTGGTCACAATTGAGAAATATGCTTCCACAATATTATTTAAAGGGCATACATCTTGTATGAATCTTCAGGAGACACCCTTTGCTTTTTTCATAGGGTACTCAGTTCACTGCCACAACCCCTTTCAATAATCCTACATCATAGGGACTATTGGTCCATATTTCATAAGGCTCTCTTATCAAGTCTTCTTGTAGAAGGGATGGTACCTTTTTAACCAATGATATTATTGTGGGTTTTTTTCTATACTGTATCAACAATTGACTTGGAATAAAAATATCAAAATAACTTTATCATATGTGCCATCGCCATCAAATAAGTCATCATCTGTCATGTCACTGAGCCTCTGTGATGCGTCAAGTGCCATCACTGTGTGCCAACTGACACCTTTGTCATCTGTCCCATGCAATATTACCCTGTACTCTTGCACCACTGCTGCTTCTAGCTGTATCGTAATTATTTCACCTTCTATTACATCTGTGGGCACATCCGCCAAGAATAAAAAACCTGCATGCAAGCGTAACAATTTGTCTTTTATCTGAAGCAGCCATCCTAACAACAACTGTCATGCATAAATAAATACTTCTGTAGTCAATGGTGCTCCTCTCAGTTCCCTTTGGGGATAAAATGCTTGTATGAATTACTTAACCAGGTATTAAACATATCATTCCTTCCCCAGTGAATGAAATCGTTATAATCAGCTTGCTCATTACGTGTCTCCCCAGTATGGTCACTGGTGTCTTCCGAGAATAAACAATGGCACAGCCAATGTATGCTCACCTTGTTATGGGCAATCTTTCTGTAAATAGAACCTTCATCATAGCTCCATTCAATCCTTGTGCATCCATCACATTGTCTGACATTGGAAACCTCCCTTCCTTGACACAAGATCTAGTCGCCCCGGTGTCACTCCACAGGGTTCCTCATCCAGGCAAGGGTTAATAATAATATTTGACAGATCAAGCCATTCTGTGGGCCATGATGATACATGCTTCTCCATGTCCCTGTAAAACCATTCCCACCCCCAAATGTTACTCCCCCACTATGTGTACTGGTGTTTTTGGTAATATGTTCCTGTCCCACTTTCCAAAATTGCTTTGTTTGCATCTGTAATGCAATAGACAGCTGTTTGTTGAGACTGTGGTTGCTGTTTCATTGGTATCGATACTTGTGTCTGTTGCTACTATATCTGCCGTTGTGGAGAAAGACTTTTTCAACCTTAGAAACAGTGTTAGCGCTCTGATGGAGAAGTGTAGCTAAATTGAATATGAAAAAAAGTAGAGATGCTGCAAATGGAGGGATGCCACAGAGGTTGACCTGGGCTTGGACAAAACTAAAACGAAGAGAAGCCCTCCTCTAGCGCTTCTCCAAAATGTGGCTGTGCTGTGTATTACATTCCTTGGTATACCTGTTGCTGTTCACTACCATTAGGAAATGATTGCTGCTGTGTGTAATTTAAGCGCGGCATGGTATCACAAGTATGACCCTGACAGAAGAGGTACAAGTTTTAAAACCTTTATTACATTCTTGGGGTTTGGAAAAAACCCTACTTTGCCCTATAGCTATGATGGGAGTAGTCTCTACCATCAAATAATCATGAAAACGCAGCACTAGTCAGTTTATGTCAAATCAAAATGGCCTATACCAGAAATCCCTAATGTCCGCCCTATCTCTTATACAAAAAGTGGGTAAAGGGAAATGTTTCTGCAAAGGAAAATCAGTGTTATAGGCCAATCCCTGCAGCTAACTACTAATCGTAAACCCACCTATTTGAATAAGAGCTGTGTCTCACTGTGGGTGGCCTACTGCGCTATGATGACTTTGGCGATAGCGTGTATTATAAATACCCTGATTGATTGATTGATTTATTGATTGACAAGGTGAAACACAAGCTTTTAAGGGCAAAATACATCACACATGATGTCATGTTGATTATGAATCTTCTAACATTGATTAAGGAAATATAGTACCTATCCGTCTTATACATGATGGCTACTACTATTGGGTATTCTTTAACTGATGGCTCCTCCTAAGGTCAGTCTACTAAAAAGTGTTTATGCTCTTTTCTGCTACCTTATTGGTTGGGTGTTATTACTGATATCAACCGCTATGCAACATGGACAGGTCTGGTAACATTCTCTTGTTCCCAGGCTGTTACCCCGCTTGGCAGTGGTTATTACTATAAATATTATTACTATAGCACTTTTTAAAAATCCACCTTTTTAGTCAAATGAATAATTGTCTTTGTTTAATAGCTTCTTTTTCTAAAAGCACACATCCGCCTTCATGGTAGCCTTGCTTGTTCTATGGTTGTGCTGCTAAGAGCCGGTGCAGGTGTGGCCCTAGTAAAACATAATCTAACAATGGTTAGATTCTCCCACACTGAGGTAGATGGAGAGAGACATAGAATCAAGGACAGGGAAAGGGACAGACAGCAAGAGAGAGAAAATGAAAGAGAGAGAGTGAGAAAGAGAGAGAGAGAGAGAGAGAGAGAGAGAGAGAGACAGTGAGAGAGATGGAAATAGTGACCTTGAATGATATAAGATAGACTGGGTACTGCTAGGTTTAATGATTTAACTTCCATGCGCAAACTCATTCTACACAACTTCCCTACAAATGTCTCATCCAATCAATCCAAAGCCTCCTCATGACACATGCTGACAGCGCTCACACTGCACATGTTAATTGTTTAACTTAAAAGATGCTTTTGGCATGGCAAAATAATGTATACCTTTAAAAAAAATACCTCTCACATGCTTTTAAAGGTAATTAAGAACAATATCCACATATTTTAATTAATTCCCTTCCAGGCTGAGGTATGTGAACCCCTAATTTGTATATGATAACATTATACATGAATAATTTGTATTTTTACAACTAAAACTATGTTGTTCCTGTGCTCAACCAGGAGAAGTTCAAGAAATAAAATGCATTCCCATGTTGCTTAAAACCTCCAAGCCTCCTAGCAAGACTAAAATCATATGGCAGAAGGAAGCTAAAAAGACCACTTTACTTGTATTTATTTATTTATTTATTATATTTGTTTCCACTTCCCCATAGCCCTTATGCATAAGGGAACCTTCTCCTGCCTTAACTTTACTGGAAGTTTGTTCCACGCGTTTGCTGCTAGAACAGGAACTGATCTATCACTTCCTCTTGTTCTTTTGACCCTTGGGACAGAAAGATTTGGGCCTCATTACAGGTCTGGCAATAACCGTGGCAGTGCTACCGATGGGTTGCAGCCGGACTGGTAAATGTTTACTGGCACCTGACTTTCCAGTGCCACCGGGAGATTACAATCCTGGCAGCCCGGAAAGTCAGGTGCCGGTAAAATGTAATTCTCTATGGGAGTGGGGAAATGGAAGCACTGGCACAGTTGCTTACGGTGCTGGTGCTTCCGTGACCTGTCTGCCTACCGTGGCCAAAGTGCCAGGCAGGGTCAGACCTGTTGGGCATGGCGGCTCTGATAGGCAGACCTGTAATATGCCGGTCCAGAAACAAACGGTGGTGGTAAGCTCACCAGCACCCTTGTTTCTGGACTGACATAGTCATAATGAGGCCCAGTTTGGAATATTTGAGCGTAATGATCTACTTGTTTTCTGATGGGCTGGCCTTTGCTTCGGTATCTCAGTGCTTCCCCATAAATATATTTGTGGGCTAATGTGAGAACTTTAAAGTGTACTCTGGCAGCCACAGGGAGCCAATGCAGTTCCCTTCGAGCATTTGTTACACAATCTCTTCTTGAGCTATTGTACACACTTCTCACAGCATAATTTTGAACTACTTGTAGTCCCTGCAGACAATCTATGCTAGCTCCTACCAAAAAGGAATTGCAGTAGTCCGTTCTTGGCATTATCATGGCTCGAACCAATGTTTTGCAGTTCTCACGCGTCACCAATGGCTGAACTTGACACAATGATGTGATAAGGTAATGATGTGACGTCTTCACAACACCATCAACATGGGCTACTACACTCACTGAGGCATCCATGTGGATTCCTCAAATTTTAACTTTATCTGACACAGGAATTAAACATCCCTCTATGCCAAAGACAGTGTTTTCTGCCCCCAATTTGGCCCCTGCCTGTGCTGAACCAAATACCATGAGCTAGGTTTTTGAGCTGTTCAAGCACATCCAGTTGTTCTTCATCCAGCTCTTAATAGAGTCATATGTGTTACTCAACTTTTCTGTGTCCTTTTCATGTGATCCACTAAGATCCATCACCAGTTGGATACCATCTATGTAATTTGTCAAGACAAAGCCCTTCTGTTCCGTCTGTCCACAAAGCCGTTTTATATAGATGTTGAAGAGAGCTGTTGACAAGCACACACCCTGCGGTAGACCACATTCTATTCAAATTGGTTCCAAGGTGGCGCCCCACCAGCCAATTCTTGAGGTTCTGTCTATCAGAAATTATTTCAACCATTCAATGATGTTTCTCAAATAATTCCCGGCATCTGACCGTTTTGTAGCAGGCATCTGTGATCTAGTAAATCGAATGTTGCAGATAAGTCCAAGAGGATTAGCATCCCAGCTTTACTTTCCTCAATGGTACCTAACATCTGTGTTTGCAGATCCAGGAGTGCTATTTCCCTCTCATGTTTCCTCCTGAACCCAGATTGTTTTGTGTGCAAAGATTGTAAGGTTTCAAGGTGGTCCTACATTTGTGAAGCCGCTATTTTATCAATGATTTTTCGAAAAAAACAGGTGTATGTCATCGGTCTCAAGTTAGATGAGACCTTCGGATTCAGTCCTGGTTTCTTAATAGGAGGTGTTACCACCACATCTTTAACCTCTTTTATGAAAGAAAGATTACTTGAGAAAACGTCTAAGGAATGGGGGGAAGGATTTACTGTTCCCTAGTATGATCTTTGTTGGCAAAAGATCACTGTGACATGAGGTGGGTTGCATACTTTTTAGCATCATCTCTATATCCTCCCCTTCCTGTATTTCTCTAGCCTCCTTATTATGAGGTTCATCATTGATTGGGCCCTTTTTTAATATTATTTCGTGCCAGCAAAATGTTGTCCTAGAAGGCTTTTTGCATCATTGTGAAATACTCATTATTTGGTAGAAACAGCATCTCCAGAGCCTTAGGCTTTTCTAGATGTTTAAAAATATCAAAAAGAGTCCTTTTATTGTTGTCAGCCTTCTCTCTTTGATTATTATAAATATTGTTTTGTTTTGTAGATTACTACTTTGTATTCTTTCTTCAGTCACTTCCATACTTGTTTGTTTTCACTGGCTTTGTCTTTTGTGCATACCCTTTCAGCTTTATTTTTTTGATTTTTTGAGGATAGTCAAATCTGTCATAAACCAATGTTGATGGTCTGGTTTATCCAGAACAGTTTTAGCATTAATAAGGCCCATTGTATTCAAACGTGACTTTATGTACCTGCCATATACTTCCACCAGTTCTGAGGGCACGTCTTCCTCAGTGGAACTCTTCATGATTGTGTCTAAACAAACCATTATGTCCTCTGATTTAATGTTCTTTACATTTCTGCTCTCTATCTTCTTGGAAGGATTATAGCTTGAGCTAACTTTTCCTCTTGGTTGTGTAAGAGATATTCAATCAACACTACAGCTAAGTCAATGCCTAGTCTGGGATGCTGAGGAAAACCCTTATTGATGTATTTTTATATCCAGTTCAGTACTCTGGATGACAACCCTTGTATAACACCCCCCTCTTAGAATCCCCCTGACCCAAGAAGTAGGTTTGTTTTGCAAATTAAAAGGTTTATTTGAAAATGTAAACAATATATATATATATCACACTTCTATAAATAAATTGATAATGGATATTACACTTGTGAATATGAGCAGTAGTCAACAATGGATAATCTTACAGGGGTACACTGATTTGGTTACTTAGGAGTAGTGTAGAGGATGAGGTAGCTGAAAATGCTTGATGGTTTCAAGGAAATGCAAGGTGCAATAAAATGCAGTACAGAAATAACTTGTTATGATTTTAGCAAAAGGTAATATGATCACTTTTTCTTTTGACAATTCACTCCCCCCTATGCAATACAAGAAATGGAAGGAGAGCACACAGTCTTCAAGAATCCCAACAAATCACACTTTATAATGCAATACACAGTTCAGGTTCCCCCAGCAAGCTTAGAGGAAACAGGTAGGAGTTTGAAACACAGGCCCAAAATGCTTTTTAAATGTGATGGCAATGGATGGGAAAATGTGCCACTGATTTTAATTCCCTCTAGAGATTCAGGGTGAGTGGGAGATGCGTGTTGGTATTAGTTCAGGCTCACTTTAGCAATGCTCTATGACTTATTCCCAAGTTGCAACGGATTTTAACAAAAGAAAGAATGGAGCTGCTATTTTGACAAGTGAAGAAATTGAGCCAAAATCGCAAATCGCGGTAAATTTCGCGAGTGCGTAAATCGTGTTTGCGGAAAGAGTATAAGGATCGCTGGAAAGCCCAGAATCACAGCTTTAACATGAAAGTTAAACCACGTTCCTAGCCCAAACGGTTCCAGAGATACAGACGATTTAATAAAGGTAGATTTTCGGATTTAAAGTAAACTCAAAATGACAGGTGACAGCTTGCAGCTGCAGAATTGACAGGTGACAGTTGTGCAGCTTTAAAAATGACCGACGACACGATTTCTAGGAGGCTGTTCTACTTAGGTTAAAATAGTTTGGATTAGATTATTTTAACTAAGAGATTGGTTCTGCACAGTTCTGCTAGGTACTCACAATATCAATTTGAAATAGGCCTCGTCACTGATCTGGTCAACACATCCGGCTGCGGTTCTGTCTGCTCGGCGGGTCAATCAGGCACCGGTTCTGCTCACAGCGATCTGGGTCAGCTCTGCTCTGCTAGTCTAGCCTCTCTGGATTCTGGATGTAACACTGCTTTCTGGGTACTGCTACAGGTTCTTGCAAAAATTCTTGGCAAAAATTCAAACAGCTCGCCCGGCTGTTGAATAGTTTGGTTGGTTTTGAGGCCTGCTGCAGAGGATTCAGCTGGTGGATTCAGGCCTCTCTGCTACAAATTCTGGACTAATTTCTGCTACAGGTTCTGGAGATTGATGGATTTGAAGTCTGGATCTCTGGAGGTAAAGTCGTCGGTCAGCATGCTCCGCAGCAAATGGAATTGAATGTCTCTACCTGTCCCAGCAGTCTCTTTTTATGTGTTTTGAAAATGGGTGTGTGCCTGGGCCTAGCTGAGCCTGCCCCTCTCTACTTGTCATTGGCCCAATTCTCCCCTCTCCCATGATTGGGGGGAAGAAATGGAGTGTCAGAGTGATGCTGTAGGTTTTATGGTCAGAGGAACCTCCCTTTGTCACATTGCACACAAATCTATTTCTGACCCAAATACATATTTATCTATGTACCATTTTTCTCATATTATAGGTCCAGCTTACATATTTTCTGTAGCACCAAACCATCCGATCCCTGTCTTTGTACGATGTCGTGTCCACTGATGACAGAATTCTCCCCTTTTCATCCAGATAACGACCTCTAAACCTTTCCAGATTTTACATAAATGTGCACCAGGGAGATGGGTTTCAGATGATAAAGTGTCAGATTTTTAACATGCATACATTTGGAGTAAGACCCCATTTTCCGCTAGCAACCGTCCAGAATACACCACAGGGTCCTAACGCCTCTTAAAACGTGCACAGAAAAATCACAAGAATAATGATATTACTTATATAATTTTGACAGGTCCATACTATGAATTATCCATCTTTTTAAAAGTATGCCCTGGTCAAAAAGGGGTGTGGCTTCCTACATCACATGGTGGAATAACTGGTTTATCCACTTCCCCCAAGCCAGCTTGTTCACAGAGGCACAGCTGCCCCCCAGTTTCCCCCAAGAGGAAGCCACTTTACAACGCCCCCAATATAACATTTGCCTGAGTCAAGGAAGTTGCATTGTTCTGTCCCTTCCAGTTCCCAGTTGCTCCACCACTACTCTAATCAGAGAGGTGTCAACTCCTTTTGGTGGGGAAGCAGGATGCAGCTAGGCCTGGGAAGAGTGGCTGAGCAGGTTTCTCCTGTCGGGGGTAGTTGTCAGGCAGAATCCAGTTTCATTAAGCCAGGTTTCAGCTAAATGTCACTTTTTGGTCCCAGTTTAAATCAAACTAACAATTTTTACATATACATTAAATAATTACTTCCTTCAAGTCATTTCAGAATATAGTTTTACATTGTATCCACCTCTTAGCAAGTCTTTCCTTCGCCTGGTTTTGTTTCATTTGTTCAGTTTTACACAAAAGTCTGGTGGTTTTAAAACGCTGGCTTTCTGATAGTGGTGAGTACCGGTATTGCAACCATTTTTGGGATTAAGAAAATTAATTCCCCACTGTTCTGAGTTGCTTTTGGCAATCAGCATTGCCATTCCCAATGGTTTCAGGCTACTGTGTGTGTAGCCCAATGGTGGTTTTAGGCAGTGCCCTCCTGTGCTCACAACATAGGCAAAAATGGGGAGCAGCCTATTCTTCATGTTTTCCCTGTGCACTCTCTGGGGAGTTCTGGCCATCAAGATGTTTTCCATGCCAGTACAGCACAGTTTTATGGTAGGGCTTGGATGCATGGGTAAAAACATCCCACAAGCCCCCCTCTTGCGATGGCCATTCTGTCCTTTCACTGATGGAACTCGCAAGATCTGGGATGTTTGCCTCCTCTTCTTCCAATTCCATAGATGGGACAGTTCAGCATCTTTTCCTCCCTCCAGTCGATCAATCAGTTCTCCTTGCTGGTCCTGATGGGAGGATTGGGTGGTACCCCGGGCCCCTCGGGTCTCTGCTCCCGGTCCCCGGTCGTCCTCCTTGGTCAGTCTCCATGGTTTCATCTCTCCTAGGATGATAAAGCAAAGCGGCAATACACATTCCTAGACATTTCTTCCCCACCATTGATATGGTGGGGTGGCATATACATTTTATAGTCAAAACATTTGCGTACTTATTTTAACCAAAACAAGATACAATTATAAGACATTTTTTTTCCAAATCATAATATTTTAGAGACTATATGTGGGATATTTTAGGCTTGGAATTGAATTACTCTGGAGCGGTCCCCTCTGGTATTGCAGAGGACTCCTCCAGTTGTTGCAGAGTGTGCCTGGGATGGCAACACTTTAGCTGATTTATATGGACCCACTTGTCTTCCCCTTCCGCCAAACTGCCTTTGGGGATGCAGATCTTATAGGCAACAGGGAAGATCTTGTCTATAATTTCAAACGGTCACTTCCATGTAGGCAAGAATTTTCGCTGTTTGGCCTGGTTCCTTTGGAAATTGTATAGATAGACCCGATCACCCACCTTATATTCCTTTCGGGTAGTTTTTAAATCATAGTGGGTGTTCATGCTCTCGGCAGATCTTTCTAGATTACGCTGAGCATAGGCAAAAGCATGCTGAAGGTGTTTCCTTAAATTCTCCACATACTCATGAGTTGTGGAGGCATTTATCAGTGTCTGCTCTTGGGTCCTGTAGAGCAAATGCTGGGGAAGCACCATCTTGCGTCCAGTCATCAACTCAAATGGTGACATTTTAGTTGCAGTTCAAGGGGTAGATCTGATGGCCATTAGGACCAGAGGTAATCGGATATCCCAACTTGGCCCAGAATCTGCCACAAACTTTTTTAAGATGCTCACAATGGTTCGGTTGTATCTCTCCACTGCTCCAGAAGAAGCTGGCCTGTAAGCAATGTGTAGCTTCCATTTAACCCCCAGTATCTCCCACATTTTTATCATTACTTCGCTGGTGAAGTGGCTACCTCTGTCTGACTCAATCCTTTGAGGTAGACCAAAACGGGAAAAGATGTGGTTAATCATCAGGGCAGCTGCTCTTTCTGCCTTGTAGTTTGGGGCTGGGAGACATTCCACCCACTTGGTAAACAAGCATGTAACGGTCAACATGTACTTGTTTCCTCTAGATGAGCGAATTACGGGGCCTACAAAGTCGATTTGCAAATCTGACCATGGCAGTGTCATCCCCCTCTTTTGGAGAGGCGCACGGTGTGTGAGGGATGATGGCTGAAAAAAATCAAGACACCCCTTCAAGTATTGTTTGAGGTCCTGCCCCATGTGTGGCCAGTATGCAACCTCTCTTAAGATTTCCAGTGTTGTGTGAAACCCCCTATGACCGGCGGTGGCCGCATCATGGGCGTGACTTAACATCAGGCTTCGGAATGAGGTAGGAACCACCCACTGATCATGGCCAGCTTTGGATTTCCTTACCAGCAAACCGTCTTGGATTCGGAACATTTTTGGACTTTTCATCAACACTCTTAGGTCCTCTTTCCCAATGTAATCGGTATCCGTCAGGGGAAAGTTCTCAGGGTCCT
This sequence comes from Ambystoma mexicanum, assembly GCF_040938575.1. NCBI lineage: Eukaryota > Metazoa > Chordata > Amphibia > Caudata > Ambystomatidae > Ambystoma > Ambystoma mexicanum. The sequence continues at coordinate 1,554,960,450 of NC_090937.1, read as the reverse complement.
CAATGCGTTGGTAAAATTTACCAATTATTGGATCCCCCTTCTGAGCTGTAATCAAATCAGCATCAGGGGTCTCCTTACTCCATTGTGCAGTTGAAAGATCATTGTGAGCATTGGTCTGGGACCTACTGATCGCAGTGACCTGGATTTCCCCCAACAGGGACTCTATTTCTTTTAGATCCCCTTGGATGGCCCCGGTTTTGGCCAGCTGATCAGCTAAGTCATTTCCAGTTTTGTCTGGTCCTCTACTTTGGAATGACCCTTGATCTTTTCCCAGTAGATGGTCATCCCATTCGATGTGACCAGATCATCAATGTTTTGAATTAACTTCCCATGTTTCAAGGGTTTGTTATTAGCACATAACATGCCTCTGGTTTTCCAATTAACCAGGTGCTCCACGAACCCGTTCCGTACATAATCCGAGTCTGTGATTATGACCAGTTTGTGGAGTTGATGTTGGACAGCGGTGAGGATGGCCTGATGCACAGCCATCAACTCTGCCACCTGACTACTTCGGGGTCCAATTTTGTATCCAGCAGAGGGTTCTGGGGACTCATTCACCCATGCATTCCCTACGCCGGCCACCAGTTCTTTCTCCCCGTTGTTGTCAACATGGTAAGAGCATCCATCCACATAGACAGTGGGCATTCCCTCACACTTGTCTTCTTCAAAGACTTTGTGTGGGGAATTAAGGTATGCCTCCATGTTGTCCTTAATTTTTACACTTTCGTCCTTGAGACAGTTTTCTCTGGCACAATCATGCAAGTCAGCCAGACCTTGCGCGAGGGGACTCTTCTTGTTTTGGCCATATCTGACCTCTACAGGAAAGCCTTGCATTGAGAGAATCCAGGAAGTAATCCGGGAATTACTCACATTTCCGGCCCAGATTCTGTCACTTTGGAGATATTGCAGAGGCTGGTGTGGAGTCTCCACTATGATGTGTTCCCCCTGGATAAACGGGCGGCAATTCTTCAATGCCCACATTGTTGCCAGGAGTGCCTTCTCACAATCGTTGAATTTTTCCTCCACAGAGGATAAAGTTTTGCTCGCAATGGAGATTACTTTATTGACATTGTCATGCTTTTGGTATAATACTGCCGTCAAGCACGTATTAGAGAACCCTGTCTCCAGGAAGAACTCCTTGTTTCTGACAGGGTAAGCTAGGCAAGGCGCTTGTGAGAGGCTTCTCTTGAGTTGTCTTACTGCCTCGGATTGTTCTGGACCCCATTCCCACTTGACCCCCCCTTCAAGAGATGAATCAGGGGTCTAGTGATCTCTGCGCAGCCTTCAATGAACTTTCTGCTGTAATTAGTCAGTCCAAGGAGGCTCCTTAGTTCCCGCAGAGTTGTGGGGTCCTTCAGTTTCTGAAGTGCTTCCACTTTCTTTTCTTGGGGACAGAGACCCTGAGGAGTAATCTCATGCCCCAAGAAATTAACACGGGTTCTACACCACTGTGCTTTTTGAAAGGAATGTTTTACTCCGGTGGCCCTCAACTGCGTCAGATCATAACGGATCTCCGCTATGTGTTCTTCCACAGATGAACTTTTGATGAGGACATCATCTACATAAGCCAGGTTACCCCTCGCACCCAAGTCGGGCATGGCCTTATGTAGGAAAATGTTGAATTAATTGCCGGAGTTGAGGTATCCGAAGGGAGTCCGGGTCCATGTGTACTGCTGGCCCCCAAAGGTAAAATCCAGTTTGTATTGGTCCTCCCTACTGACAGGCACGGTCCAGTATCCATTGGTCAGGTCTATTGCTGTGAATACCTGTGACCCCTGAATCTGGGCCAGCCCTTGGTCAATGTAGGGCAGAGGCCATCGGGAAGTATGGACCCGTTTGTTGAGCTCCCTAAGGTCGGAGCAGAGTCTCCACTGGCCGTTTGGCTTCAATATTCCCAGCACCGGATTATTGAAGGTGCTGTGTACTGGATGGATTATTCCCCGGGACTCAAGGTTCTTAATTATTTCAGTAAGGGACTCCATGGATGCGAGAGGCAAGCGATATTGCTTCACAAACACTGGAGTCATTACAGGGTCCGTGGGAATTGTTGTTGTGTGGATGTCGGTGCGACCACAGTCATATGAGTCCACCGCAAAGAGATCTTGGAAATCCAAGAAAATTTATTTCAACTTTTGCTTCTGTTCCAGAGTCACGCAGGCATCAGCTAGGTTGACCCTCTCTTCCACCATCTGCCTGAAGCCTGGAAAGACTTCTGGTTTGGCTATCTCAGCGGCCTCCTCCAGCTGGGTAGAGAAGTCCCTGGTCAGAGTGCTGATTTGGACTGGAGGCTTCAGGTGGGTAAGGCAGCCCTCATGGACCTGGAAAATCACCTCATCCCTCCTGACGTCACAAGTCACATCTTCCTTACCATAAGGGCAAGAAGTGTACACCAGGAAGTTCCCCCCATGCCGGGTGAAAATCCTGTCTGGTGTTGTATTGTCCTCACTGTCACTGTCAAAACAGTCCTTGGGGATTGGTCCTAACAGTTCATTTCCTAAATCAATGGAGAAATGTTGGTCATCAACCGCCATTCTAATAATGGTGCCTGCGGCTAGAGTAATACTCTTTAAGTCGCTGTTATCCACCTCTATTGGAATGGTGTCATGTTCTATGTTTACTAATGGTGTTGGGTTTACCCCTAACCCTTGCTGTTGGAGAGAAGCATTTAGATGAATATAAGCATCAGGGTTTTTCAATTTTTGTCCTCTTTTAACTTTCACTTCCAGCGAGAATTGTCGGGTCCTTTCTGGGATGGTGACTTCCTCTTTGATCTAAATTTCAACTGCATAAGGTAGCAATTGAGCTGACCTAAATACTTTTTCTGGATCATCAAAGCCCATGGGATTATCCGCTAATCGGGACCAAGCTTTGAAGTTTATTAGGTCCAAACTAATGGCAAAGTGATTGAGAATGTCACTGCCTAAGTAAAAGGCAGCAGTGACGTCTCGCACGACCCAACAATTATGGACTATGCTCTTGTTGCCAATGGAGATTTTGAGCATACACCTGCTTGGCAGGAGATGTTTGGAATTAGGTGCTTCCAGGTCCATTTCCCATTTGTCTAGCAGTTTGAATGTGGGAATGGCTGGATCTTTTGGGAGTTGGCGGAACATGGCTTCGCTGATGAAGCTCTTACCGCTGTTCAAACACACTCGAGCGAGAACAGAGTCCTTCCCATCATTTAACTGAACAGGGATGAACAACTGCTCTCCAATTTGCTGAATATCAGCCAGGCTCTGAGCTGATTTCACATCTTTTTGGACTATAGGAGTGGGAGTTTCTGATTGTGGATTAGTAAAGAATTTCAGGGTGTTTCCTTTCAGTGTGGAATACCACCTTAAACTGGAAGGAAGGTTGATTTTCAGAAATAGAGAGGATCCCCCATCACCAGTCTGTTGTCCTACTCCTATTACTGTCACGTCTGGAATTCGATTGTTCTGGAAGTGAAATTCTACTTGGTCAGATTTTTGTTCAACCATGTGGCAGGTGCCATTTAAACTAACATGGTTGACATTCTGTTTTAATTTTATTGGTCGACTAGTCTGGGTCCAGAGGACCTTGTTTACGCAATCTATTAGGGGTGACAACCTTCTCAGGAGGTCATTCCCTAGTAAACAAGGGGTGCCCTCTGGAGTCACTACTATGACCGGGTGTTTCACCTTGTGTCGCCCAATTTTGATGTCCAAATCTGCAGGCCCCTCGACAGGAATTTCCTTCCCGTCAAAGTTCTGCAGTTGTCCAGGAAGAGAGGTGAGAGGAATACAGTAATTCTCCCCCCTTCCTGCATTTAGTTCCTCAAAGGCCCTTTTGGACAGAAGGGTAGCTTGAGATCCAGTGCCCACCAGCGCTGAAATTGTACCCTTCCCCTGTACTTGTACCGGGGCACAATATCTTCCCTCCTTCTCCTCAAGGGGGCACAGATAATGCACATTTTTGGACATTTCAAAAGAAGAGATTTGGGCAGAATTCTGTGGAGAGCCTTGGGAATCTGAAAGAAAAAGTTGCCAACTGGAGATCAGAGCCATTGTGGGTGCCCCTGGTTCCGGTTCTGGGCCACCCCCCCCCCCTTTTTGGAGGCAGTCACCAGGATGGGTTTGAACCAGGGGATTTCGGTATTGTGGGTTCTGGGATGAGATGATGGGCGGCGGTAGCTCAGTCTCCATATCTCCCCAGTCTATGTTGGAATCCCTTGGGACCCATTTTTCCTTGGGAGGAGTTCCCCCATCTCTAAAGGAGAAGATCCTTTCCCAAGGATCCTCTGAGGATCCCTCTCCCTCAAATTGGAAGATCTGTACCTCCTCCACAAACTGGGCCTGTTTGGGTACTTTGTTTCTCCTACCTCCTCTCTGCTCCTTGGGTGGCAGACTTTCATGGGTAGGAGATTTTGTTTCCGGTTCCTGGTTTTCCAGGGGCTGTTTACAAGTTGGGAAGGAAGCTTCCTCCAAGGCTTTACACCCCCCTTCCCCTTGTGCCTCCTCCCTGGGAACCGGTGGGTTATCGGAGTACTGCCCCCGTCATTGTTCTGGAGTACCAGGTCCAGAGTTTGGGGCATTCTGTGGTGGCATACCCATCTGAGGGTTCTGTTGAGCCCTCAGTATGTGACCCAGATCCCGTGCCATATTTTGGACCTGGCGCTCAAGTTGTGAAACCCGCTCAGGCTGATACGGGGCTCTATTTTCTCCCCTGGGCTGATCCCGGGAAGGGTAGCTATCCCTTCTCTGGTAGTACCCCTGGTAGGGAAGATTTTGGTACCCCTCCACCCTTGGCCTCCCCTCTCCCGGATTAGGTTGTCTGGGCTCAGGGAATTGGGGAAAGAAGGATGGATGATTTTGGGGCTGGAAATTGGGTGGATACCTGGGGAAAAAGTTCTGCCCAGGATTTGGAGAATTTCTGCCCTCCTGGGGGAAGTTAGGAGGGAAGTTCCCTGGGTCAGGTGCTTGGCTGGATCCCCCCCCTTGGGCTGGAGGAGTCCACACATAACCCAGGATGGGTCGGTTTCCCTTGTAGCGGGGACTTACATAATCAGGGGAGCGAGGGACCCCATTTGTGGGACTACCTCCTCGACTCCCTGTCTGTGACTGGCCCGAGGGCCTTCTGGGCTGTGAATTATTTGGTGCAGGCAGGTTTTTAGGCCCCCCCATCTCCAAATCTAAAACGGGGGCAACCTTTACCTCCGCCACCTTGGCAGCAGCAGGGGTGCTGTTGGTTTTGGGGTTTTTCGGCGCATTATTTTTATTTTCGATGGGCTTTTGTAGGCTGCCTTGCGAGCCTCTTGAGGATTTCTGTGCACAGAAAAATGTTTCAAGATTGCCGCCCTGTATGTGGACCACCTTGAATGGTTTTGATCCTCCAGCCCCTCAAAGAAACTGGATTATTCTGGTGAGAAGGTCCACTTTACATATTGAATACAGCTTTGGCTGTCCTTCAAATGGAAAATCTCCATCATTTGCTCATAGAGCTCCAAGTGTTCCCAAACAGAATACATGGCGTTCTTATGATAAGGCGTGATGACACTCCTTATTGCCTTTATTTGTTTTAATGGGTCCTTAAGCAAGGCCCTTTTTGCCTTATTGGCCTTTTTGGTTCGGGTAACCCTGGTCCATTCATCCTCCGACTCAGAAGCGCTGCTCCCAGAGGTGCCCGTCTGATCTTCCAGGTTTTCCCGGATTCTGCGAGCCTGGGAATGGCTGGCAGAATGTGGGGACCTGGTCTCCTGTGTCCTGTAATGCTCAGAGGAGTCTTCAGACCCCTCCTTGCTGCCAGGATTTGATGGGTACCCCCCCACTGACCTAAATGGGCAGAGGTTTTCAGGATGCCCTTAATGGGCCTACTCTCCTGGGGTTCCCCACTAAATTGCACTGTGCTTGGGTGCCCATACCCGGATGCCCACCCATCCATTCCTGGGAGGTACTGGCCTATGAGCCCCATACTTCTAGCTGGATAGTAATCTGCCATCCCCTTGGCCCTGGGCTCATGTGCACGAGGGGACATGGGGGTGGCAGAGTCCAGGGACTGGGAGAGATGAAGGCCTCTGGAACTAGGGCTCCTGAGGTTATGCTCAGGAGTTTCTCTTTCCCAGCGAACCTCATCTCTATCCGCCCCTGCTTCCTGTTGCAAAGCAAGAGCCTGCGCTTTCAGTTCCTCAGTTACGGCCTTACTAGACTCTATCAGTCTCTCCTGCATCGCTACCTGTTGCTGGAGCCTATCATTGTGCTGACAGAGAGCCTCATTTTCTCTCTGTGCCTCCTGATTGGTCCTGGAGTACTGGGCCAGTCTCTGCTGCAGGAGGGTTACCTCCTCAGTCCCATCCCTACTGGCCTGCTCCTTTCTTGCCAGAGCCTCCTCCACCCTCCTGGTGTGATCTAGCAAGCCCTGATGCTCTTTTTGGGGGTCACCCAGCCCCTGGAGGGCCAAGTGATTTTCTTCATTTTTTCTTTTTAAATGGCAGACTTCCTGGCCTAAGGTGTCCCTTTCCTGACCAAGAGCCTGCATTTGTGACGCCAGGTCGTCCCTCTGCCTTTGAAAGGCACCAGCTTTCTGGCGTTCTTCATCAAACTCTGCCTGGGTATCCAGGTCTTTCAAAATCAATTTATTGCTTTTCTCTTTCTCTCTGTCTAGTTGGATTTGCAGGGTGGCTACCTGCTCTGTGCATTCCCTGTTGAAATTGATCTGTTGCTCCAGCTTTTTCTGGCTCTGCAGTTAGGAGTCCAAACTGTCTTGGTGCTCCTTCTGCAAAGCCAGAATTCTGGTATCCTGGTCTGTCTTTTGCTGTTGCAGTATATCCATGTCCTCTTTTATTTTAATGATATACTGCCTACTATCATTTTCTGACTCCTGGCTCCTCTGCAGCCTCTGCTCAGAAGAGACCAGGTCAGATTGGGCCTTTTCTAACGCCATCTGTTGCCTATTTGCCAGATCTTGGCCTTCAGCACATTTGTCCTGCATGGCTCCCATATATATATACAAATATGCTGCTATCCTGGCAATCTTATTGTGTTCATCTTTCACCTTAGAAGCCATATATAATTCACTCAGGGCCACATGTAATGGACCTTGATCTCTCCATGTATCTGACCCTGTTTCAGAGACCTGTTGCGCAATTGCCTGTAACCAGACCGTTTGGTCCTGATGAGTCCACTCACCTCTCACAAATAGCTTATGTAAGAAGTGCTCTCTGGCTATTTTCATATCTACCAAGGTCGTCATTCTGGAATTTGAGTTCCTTCCTGACTTACAGAAGTTTGTATTTTTTTTTGCAAAACAGACCGTTTCCTTAGAGCGTTCCTTTGAGGGATGCTTTCACAGTGTAAAACAGCGTGGTGATCTAACCAGATATGTGTATCTGGTCAGTTGGCACACTGTATTAATCTGCACAAGTGGTAAATCTAACCCAGAATATCCCGGACGAGTCCCCACTTCTGTAAGCGATATTCAATCAACACTACAGCTAAGTCAATGCCTAGTCTGGGATGTTGAGGAAAACCCTTATTGATGTATTTTTATATCCAGTTCAGTACTCTGGATGACAACCCTTGTATAACACCCCCCTCTTAGAATCACCCTGACCCCAGTGAGCCAAGAAGTAGGTTTGTTTTGCAAATTAAAAGGTTTATTTGAAAATTTAAACAATATATATATATCACACTTCCATAAATAAATTGATAATGGATATTACACTTGTGAATATGAGCAGTAGTCAACAATGGATAATGTTACAGGGGTACACTGATTTGGTTACTTAGGAGTAGTGTAGAGGATGAGGTAGCTGAAAATGCTTGATGGTTTCAAGGAAATGCAAGGTGCAATAAAATGCAGTACAGAAATAACTTGTTATGATTTTAGCAAAAGGTAATATGATCACTTTTTCTTTTGACAATTCACTCCCCCCTATGCAATACAAGAAATGGAAGGAGAGCACACAGTCTTCAAGAATCCCAACAAATCACACTTTATAATGCAATACACAGTTCAGGTTCCCCCAGCAAGCTTAGAGGAAACAGGTAGGAGTTTGAAACACAGGCCCAAAATGCTTTTTAAATGTGATGGCAATGGATGGGAAAATGTGCCACTGATTTTAATTCCCTCTAGAGATTCAGGGTGAGTGGGAGATGCGTGTTGGTATTAGTTCAGGCTAACTTTAGCAATGCTCTATGACTTATTCCCAAGTTGCAACGGATTTTAACAAAAGAAAGAATGGAGCTGCTATTTTGACAAGTGGAGAAATTGAGACAAAATCGCAAATCGCGGTAAATTTTGCGAGTGCGTAAATCGTGAGTGCGGAAAAGGTGTAAGGAGTAGGAAGTCGGTTCTAGGTTCGTTGGAAAGCATAGAATCACAGCTTTAAAATGAAGTTAAACCACGTTCCTAGCCCAAACGGTTCCAGAGATACGGACGATTTAATAAAGGTAGATTTTCGGATTTAAAGTAAACTCAAAATGACAGGTGACAGCTTGCAGCTGCAGAATTGACAGGTGACAGTTGTGCAGCTTTAAAAATGACAGATGACATGATTTCTAGGAGGCTGTTCTACTTAGGTTAAAATAGTTTGGATTACATTATTTTAACTAAGAGATTGGTTCTGCACAGTTCTGCTAGGTACTAACAATATCAATTTGAAATAGGCCTCGTCACGGATCTGGTCAACACGTCCGGCTGCGGTTCTGTCTGCTCGGCGGGTCAATCAGGCACAGGTTCTGCTCACAGCGATCTGGGTCAGCTCTGCTGGTCTAGCCTCTCTGGATTCTGGATGTAACACTGCTTTCTGGGTACTGCTACAGGTTCTTGCAAAAAGTCTTGGCAAAAATTCAAACAGCTCACCAGGCTGTTGAATAGTTTGGTTGGTTTTGAGGCCTGCTGCAGAGGATTCAGCTGGTGGATTCAGGCCTCTCTGCTACAAATTCTGGAGTTAATTTCTGCTACAGTTTCTGGAGATTGATGGATTTGAAGTCTGGATCTCTGGAGGTGAAGTCGTCGGTCAGCATGCCCCGCAGCAAATGGAATTGAATGTCTCTACCTGTCCCAGCAGTCTCTTTTTATGTGTTTGGAAAATGGGTGTGTGCCTGGGCCTGGCTAAGCCTGCCCCTCTCTACTTGTCATTGGCCCAATTCTCCCCTCTCCCATGATTGGGGAGAAGAAATGGAGTGTCAGAGTGATGCTGTAGGTTTTATGGTCAGAGGAACCTCCCCTTGTCGGATTGCACACAAATCTATTTCTGACCAAAATACATATTTATCTATGTACCATTTTTCTCATATTATAGGTCCAGTTTACATATTTTCTGTAGCACCAAACCATCCGATCCCTGTCTTTGTACGATGTCGTGTCCACTGATGACAGAATTCTCCCCTTTTCATCCAGATAACGACCTCTAAACCTTTCCAGATTTTACATAAATGTGCACCAGGGAGATGGGTTTCAGATGATAAAGTGTCAGATTTTTAACATGCATACATTTGGAGTAAGACCCCATTTTCCGCTAGCAACCACCCAGAATACACCACAGGGTCCTAACGCCTCCTAAAACGTGCACAGAAAGATCACAAGAATAATGATATTACTTTTATAATTTTGACAGGTCCGTACTATGAATTATCCATCTTTTTAAAAGTATGCCCTGGTCAAAAAGGGGTGTGGCTTCCTACATCACATGGTGGAATAACTGGTTTATCCACTTCCCCCAAGCCAGCTTGTTCACAGAGGCACAGCTGCCCCCCAGTTTCCCCCAAGAGGAAGCCACTTTACGACGCCCCCAATATAACATTTGCCTGAGTCAAGGAAGTTGCATTGTTCTGTCCCTTCCAGTTCCCAGTTGCTCCACCCCTAATCTAATCAGAGAGGTGTCAACTCCTTTTGGTGGGGAAGCAGGATGCAGCTAGGCCTGGGAAGAGTGGCTGAGCAGGTTTCTCCTGTCGGTGGTAGTTGTCAGGCAGAATCCAGTTTCATTAAGCCAGGTTTCAGCTAAATGTCACTTTTTGGTCCCAGTTTAAATCAAACTTACAATTTTTACATATACATTAAATAATTACTTCCTTCAAGTCATTTCAGAATATAGTTTTACATTGTATCCACCTCTTAGCAAGTCTTTCCTTGGCCTGGTTTTGTTTCATTTGTTCAGTTTTACACAAAAGTCTGGTGGTTTTAAAACGCCGGCTTTCTGATAGTGGTGAGTACCGGTATTGCAACCATTTTTGGGATTACGAAAATGCATTCCCCACTGTTCTGAGTTGCTTTTTGCAATCAGCATTGCCATTCCCAATGGTTTCAGGCTACTGTGTGTGTAGCCCAATGGTGGTTTTAGGCAGTGCCCTCCTGTGCTCACAACATAGGCAAAAATGGGTGGCAGCCTATTCTTCATGTTTTCTCTGTGCACTCTCTGGGGAGTTCTGGCCATCATGATGTTTTCCATGCCAGTACTGCACAGTTTTATGGTAGGGCTTGGATGCATGGGTAAAAACATCCCACAGTTGGATGTTACACTCTATAAGCAAGTGATCTGACCAAATATGGGGGATGTTCTAACTGTCTCTATATTGGTATTCCTGACTGTGACCCAGTCCAGGATGTATCCTTTTACATGAGTGGGCTCTTGGTTAAGAACGTGTATTCCCACATGCTTAAGCTGTTGTTCAAGTGTCACTGCTTCTTTGTCCTCCGTGTCCCCTCCCCACCTATTCAGGTCCACTAACATAATTGTGGCACAGTTAGGGCTGTTCATAGGGGTTAGAAGCGAGATTAAGTCCTCCTTAAAAGAGGGCATCTCAATAGGTGGGCAGTAAATAAGTATCAGATTTATACAACTACTCTCTGATGGCTTAAATTTGGTATGAATGATTTCAGATTCCTCATATTGGATGGCCTTTTCATACATCCCAATCTCTTTCCTACATAGGATGGCCACCTCTGCCCCCAAGTCATTTATTTGATTTTGACAGAACACTAGATGCACGTAGCAAAGTTTCTGTCATACAAATGATGTCAACCTTATTGTAAACAATGTAATCGTATATGTCCACAGGGTATTTTACTAATGATTCTGCATTAAGCAATGTTAATTTGAATGACTTAGGTTATGTTTTTCTTCCCTTGCCTCCCAGGAACCCTCTCAGGATGTGCAGCTGTCTTCTTACCAAGATTAGCTGAAATGTTGTTATTTGTGGGAATATCTTGACATATTGTGTTACAGTGACCTTTTAACGTTAAATGCCTCCTAAAATTTGAGGTTTCAGTAATGTTATATTGGCACGATAGAACTTGCTCATCCATGGCACCATGGCACTCTTTTTTCTATACCCCCACTCCCTACCTGAGCACTTGAGTCATCTGCTACTAGTGGATTTGGATCTTCACTACCTAATATGCTAATAATATGGGCAGGTGATTGGCCTATTTGAATATTATCTGCTCTTAGGGCAGCGGCGCGGAAATATATACTTTTCACTGCGCTCCTCCATGTTGCTTTTCACCAGAGCTTCCCTTCGAAGTTTGTCCGCTGTCGGAAGCAGCCGTAAATCCAGATGGATTCCCATTGAGAGAATATAAATGAAAAAAGATATACCTGGAAAGGATGGAGCAGAAATCACAGGGACCAAGGATGTGTGGGCCTGCGTCTGTGCAGATTTGCAAATCCCTGATGCGCCTACGCAGACACACCTGACAATGAATTAATATGCATGCTCGGACTAAACGACTGAATGGACTAGTAGTTCTGAGTCCATGAACACAAACAGTGCACAAATTGATTGAAATATAAAAGTAGAGTTCATTGTCAATTCTACCACATATATAGTGCAAAAATTAAAAATAAATTTCCTAAAATTCCTCTATCAGTTTTTCTAAAATGCGGCATTCAGTGCGGGTTGCAATGAAATCAAATATAGTCTGGATAAAATGCAATTATGGTCAAAAGAATAAGTTGAATCCTAAATTCAGCGTCAATTGAATACATACTTACTTCCAATGTTTTTCTTCTATCTTTCCACATTTCTCCATGGGGAAATCATTCCCTTACCCTCTTTATGATATAATTTAAATCACATTGAAATGTTATATACTTTCTACTGTTTGTTAATTTCTTTGAGTACAAGATGGTGAGTATTCATTGATGAAAATCCTCAGCTGCTGCAATGCAAACATATATAAAAGATGCTGCTGGCAAAAAACCTTGGGACATATTTCCACCAACAAACATGCTTGTTCTATTCTGTTACTTCAGTTTATTTTGGCTGAATAGCGTTAAGCTAAAGATTTACCCTTTATTTTCTGGTTCTGGTTGCCATTTTTCCCATATTCTTCGTGTTTGCTGCTGTTCTAACACTGAGGGGGTGCACACATCAAGCAGTATATTAATTAAGTGAAGATTTGAACACAAGAATTGCGAATGATTTCAGAATTATTATTTACTAATATGGTGAATAGAACTAAACAACCCTGAAGAAGAGCTTAGCTCGAAACACGTGTCAGCTATGCATTTCAGACCATGAGATTGGTTAAACAAAGGAGGATAAGCGGTCTTGGACCTAAGGTTCAGGGTACCAGATCTAGGTTTGGCAACTCAAGATTATGAGATTGAAATTGTGATTTACTTAAAAAAATGTATAAAAGCACATTGCCTGGAAAATCAATCATTGCCTAAATTGAAATAGAGCTGGTGTGATGTTTACAAGTAAATGAGGTACCTTAAGGTAGACAAGCAGAGAAGGGCCTCTAACCTGGTAGTTTGCAAAGTGGGCAATTACTGACAGTGCAGTGCAGGAAGTAACTTGACATTCTAATTGAAATTCATGCTTGCCATCATTTGACCAACCCACAAAATTATTTTAAAAAAAATCTTTTTAGCGGATTGGAGTGTGCATGTGAAGTTATCCCTGCAGGAAACAAATACATAATTCTTAAAACAGACCCTATTTGATGCTATATAACTTTCAAACCATTCGAACCCTTTGCAGCAAGCTATGCATTTTCTTTTGCAACTGGGCTGGCAAACATGTATGGGAATTTGTATTGAGCATTGTTAAATTGATAAAACATAGATCAAGGATTCACCTTAGCTAGCAGAGCTGAAATTTCCATTTGAAGTTTTGTTATATTTTCTTTATCTTCTAAAAAATATGCATTTTTCAGTTTTTAATACAAGTCCCCATCTTTTTTCATTTTGAATTATACTAACTGTTTTTAGCAGGTTGATGATTTTCTTCTTACAGAAATTTTATATTTCAAGACCCATCTCCTTGATCATCGAAAAAATTACGATTCCAGATAAAACCTATTGCCCAAAACGATTTACTGTCCAGCAATTTGTAAAAGAAATTAGAGACTGAGCAAGTACAATTTTGGAAATAGCAGCATTTTGTGTGGCAGCGCAATTACAATTTTGGAGAGTGCAGCTTTTCTGTAAGAGGCAGCCATGTTATTTTTTTTGCAAACAGGTGCTTTCTCTGGAGGAAAACGACTACACATTTTTAGGGAGCAGCTTTTCTGTGCGGAGAGCCATAACAAATGGTATGAGAGTTTGCTTTGTGGGTCTGTGAATCTAGACATTTCTATGGGAGCCACCTTTCTGTGTGGGAGAGCTGTATAAAACCATACATTTATAATATCCCTGGGCTGACAAATTCATCATGTGCTTGCCAAAGCCTGAGCAAGAACATGTACGCAAAGGAGGACAGAGCAGCAGCTTGTGAACATTTGTGGGGAAGGTGCTTTCATTGGAACTATATTAGGTGACCATGACTTTACTGAAACAATTGAGGCATCTGTACATGAGTTATCAATGCCTAGTAGCACTGCAACACATCGTGCAACCAAAGAAGTGGTCACAGAACTGATACAGCACAAATGAAGCTTATGGCAATGTCCGGGGCTGTAGCAGAGATGGAGGGGGACCATAATCCGATCCGTCCTCAAATGAACAGTGGTCCCTTGAAAGAAGAACAACATGTGATCTTGATGACAGTATAGAAATATTGGACCCAGATATACACTCTGCAGATACTGATCCTATGGACAGTTTGGCAGAAAGTGAAACCCAACAACCATGATTGACAAGAGAATAAAATGGTAGGAAAATGTTTCAATGTTTCGAATCGAAAGTAAATCATCAATAGCCTGACATAAAATACAAACAATAACACACAATGATTGCCCCTCCGAACACATACCAAAATACCATCTGAGAAATCTCGTAACACAGGGCACCATGTTCAAAGGGTCAAGCACTAAACCCTGAACTTCCATTCGTTGGTGCCACTTTCAAATCAACCCCAAAGATATTACTACAGCTAACAGTATTATATGTACCAGGACCGTAAATCGTGAGAATAGCCAGAGTAATTCAGAACAACTTCGGTCACGTGACATCTTGACACTGTAAACTCTTTCTAACCATCTAACAAACAGTAGAAAGCGTTGTGAGCACATGACGATTGAGGTTGAAGAATGGCAGTAGTCGCAGAAGGCCTGTATCTTCAGAATGCAGCAAACATCACTTCACCTGCAAACTATAAGTGGCATGTTATTAAGAATAACAGTGTACACCAAAAACCACCTATTCAACCAGTTGATTGGAGAGTTTATAACCAACGACATGTAGAGATCCGAGTCTGTTTTAATTACTTTAGGGAGGATAGCTCAGGAGAAATGCCTTAAACTTGGAAGCAAGACAATGCATAGCAACACAATTTTCAATCCCGGTCCCATGCTTACAGACTGGTCTCTGATATTTAGCAATAATAACTGATTAAATTTACTTTGCACCAGAATACAATATGTCTGCGATTGTATAAATATTTCCAAAACATGGTACATCCTTCCATAAATCGCAGTCAAAGCTATTATATGCGGACCAGCTTCCAAACATCACTGCACATTTGGTGTTCTCCTGATATCCCGGCGGATCCTCTGTGCCACCGGGATATTGCAGGTTTCGGCGGAACAGTAAATCCTCATTTCCATGGAGTCCAACAGGACTCCATGGGGATGGGGACACAGTAGCACCAGCACTTTTGCTAATAGCGCTGCTGCTTCCGTGAGTGACATGCCTGGGTAATCATCCCCCTACTGGCAGTCTCATAGTACAGTGGTCCAGAAAGGGTGCCGGTACGGTGCTAATGGCACCCTTATTTCTGGACCGCTGTACTTGCCTCTTCTAAGTCATTGGGCTTCATTATAATGTTGCCGGTCCAGAACCAAGGGTGCCGGTAAGCTCACCGGCACCCGTGTTTCTGGACCGGAAAACTACAAGTCTTGCTGCCGGAGCAGCTGTACCCGACAGTTCTGACACGGTAGGCAGACTTGTCATAACGGTGCTGGTGCTCCCGTGTCCCCACTCCCATATAGTCCAATAGGACTCTATGGAAGTGGGGATTAACAAATGTACCAGCATTTGTAATAGCCCGGTGGCACTAGGAACTCAGGCACCAGAATAATTACGGGTCCTGCAGAAACCCGCCGGTAGCATCGGCAGAGTTGCTTCCAGGCCCATTGCCTGCACAACGCAACACAGGCAGTGGTATGCAGAAGTGACTTATCTTTGCACTCGTTCATTTGTTAAAAACCACACTGCAAATAATATTTTAGATGAGCTGCAAGATGGTATTTCAGAGTGGCTGCCCCTGCTGAACCTACACGTCAGTTTAGTGGTACCTGATAAAGCGGCAAACGTAGTGTCTGCCTTGTGCAAGGGCAGATTCCGCCATGTGCCATGTTTTGCCCATTGTTTGAATTTTGTGGTACTTGACAACAATATGCTGCTAGAGTTAATATCATGTTTTTTTCAAAATAATCTTTGGAAATTATCGACTCCTGCTCTAGTTGACCCAATTTGGTTTACACTGTCTATTCATCCAATATTCTTTCCAGTTCTAAAGTCATTTCAATTGCTGAAAATGTTCATTCTACTATTTTATATTTTGTGGATAGGCTATGACCATTGTCATCCCTCATACCTAAGGGCATGCCTCTTTGCCTTAGCTACCTGGTCCGTTAAGGCGTGTTAGATCTCAGCTTCACCATGTCGAATGTAAATGGTTGAAAAGCAAATCCTCTGTCAATTGTCATTCCTTCTCTTCATGAGACTCATTACTGTCACTTTTGGAGACACTAACGCTAATTATTTTCTGGCTCTCAGTTCATCTCAAGGTTCATATTGACAACAGATTTATCCGACTCTTAACAATATTCTAACTCTTCTCCCAGTATATCCTTCCCTTAACTCATCAATTAGTGTAATTGGGTTGTGATATAATGCAATAAAGTTAATCAAGACACTCATTGGCCAATGTCTTCTCTGGTACTACATCTTTACCTTTGCCTTTTTCTAATATCGCTCAACTATACCTGCAAAATGAAGTGGTTCAACATAGCCTAATTCTCACACAGCAGCTGATTGTATTGATCCTCTAGCAATATCATTAGGCAAACATATATTTTCTTCTCTGTCTCCTTTTCTGTAACACTTCTCTTCAATCTGATCAGTTTCCAGACACCTAAAGAGGGTTTCCCATTGTTCCTCTTTTTGAGAAACCCAATCTTAGTTATTCTGATCTGTCTAATTTCATCCCATCTCGCTTCTTCCTTGTTTATTTAAAGTCTTGGAAGGGATTGTGCATGTGAAGCTTTGAATCTACTCAGTTACTCATTCTCATCTTTCACCTTTCACCTTTCCTTTCTGGATGTGTCCTTGTATTATCTCTCTCTCTCTCTCTGATGCAATTCATCGTGCTCAGTATCAAAGCTCTCTTTCATTCTGTCTGTTAGACCTTAGTTTTGCATTTGATACTGTTGATCATTCTGTGTTGCTTACCCTGTTATATTCTCTTGGGATATCTGGTTCTGTCTTGAATTTGATTGCATTATTTCTTCTGAATCATATTTTTACTGTTCTTGGAGAGGCTATAAGTCTTCACCTTACTCCCTTCCTTTAGATGTCACTCAGGGATTAGTACTGGGTCCTCCTTTTATATGCTGTGCACTATTCCACCTGTCTCAATTATTCTGGACTCTGGCTTTCAAGCAGACATCTATGCTGACAACATCCTCATTTTCTTTTCCTTTCCCTCCTTTATGGATGTCCTACATCAGCAACTGTCTAGTCTCTTATGGATACATACTTCTATGGCTTCTCATTAATGTCTCCATATAATAAGACTGCATTTCTTCTCCATTCATTTAATTTCCTTTAATACTACTGCCTCTTTCTAAGAGTGCTCCTAACTTTGGCTTTATCTTTGATGCTACTCTGTCCTACCAAGATTACATTCTCTATGTTTTGCAAACGTTTGTTTTTCAACTTTTCAATAATTATAGATTGCATTATCTTTCTTCCACTAAACATCTATCACAAACATGGTTCTTTCATGCCACAGTTACAGTTGTTCACTCAGAACCGGCTTCCTATTATGCTGTTCTTGCTTTTAATTCTATTTTGAATGCAGTGGTTTGTGTCCTTTTTTGTTTGTGTTTTCTGTCGGAATTTGTATTTATTGGCTCAGCTTCACTAGCTTGCCACGGATTTCGGTTGGAAGACCGGAGCTGAAATGTTCGAGGGAGAAAATAACTTTTGGTCTTCTCTCCCCTGAACATTTCAGACTTTGCCCTTGCCCCCACCCCCTAATAACTTGTGGGAGGCACACCTCCTTGTGTGCCGCCATCGCCAACATCCCTCTGCGACGTTGGTTCCCTTCCATTTCGTGACCGGGAACAGGACCAGAGGGCCTTTCCTTTTTTTTTTTACCTATGGTGTGCCCCCTATGAATGGGGATACCCCCAAATTCGTAAATGAATGCTGAACCTGGGGAGCAGGAGACACCCCTGCAACCTCCGCTCCTCATGTTTGGTATTCTCCCATGCGTACGAATGGAACAGGCCTTTTTCGGTCTTTTGTACCATTCATATGAATGGATACAGGGCCTCATTACAACTCAGGCGTTAAGGGTTAACGCCGTTGTTAACCCTTAACGCCTGATTCCGATTTTAACGGCTGCTTTTAGCAGCCGTTAAAATCCATGGCGCTAAACCGCCTTGGTGCTAATTACGCCACCGTAATTTACGGTGCCGTAATTAGCGCCTTCCCCGCTCCCATTATGCCCTATGGGGCAAAAATGGGAATGGGGAAGGGTAAAATGGGAAATGGGGATTTACCGCCCCACTCACCTTGGAATAGGGCGGTAAATCTGCCATCCACCATGGTGTAAACGTAGTTTACACAATGATGGTAAAGTTGGCGTACTTACCGCCTGGGTCGTAATGACCCCCAGTCTTTTAGACACTCCAGCTCATTTCGAGTTTAAGTTTTTCTGTACTACTTTTATCAGTGTTTCAGCTCTTTTATCTACATTACTTTTGCCATATTGTTTTCTTCTATCAGCCAACTAGGTCTCTTCGCAGATATCTTTTACTTCTTACTCCTCCTTAGGCCCCCGCTCGCCTTCGTTCTTTTCAACTCCAAAACGGTCTTCCACTAGACATGCAGGCTTGCACTTCTTTGTGTTTATTTAAGAAATGTCTCAACATGTTTTAGACTCTGGCTTTTCCTCTTAACAATTGAAGCCTAGTTTTGTATTTTATTTATCCTATCCAGCATTATTCATCTTTAATCTGATATTTTATGATGTTCCTATATTATGCTACCTTGTGCACCGACTATTGTAGTGTGTTCAGTGCTTTGGATAAGTAGATATATACCATTTTCAGACCATTTTTCAGAATGTGACTTTTCTGTGAAGGAGTCTAAGGCAATTTTCCAGACAGCAGCCTCTTTTGTAATCTATAATATCCTAGCATAATTCTAAAGGAGGAATTTCAGCCTATAAAGAAAAAAGTGATTCTCGTGTTCCTCTCTCAGCCAGTCAATTGCACTTTACTAACGCCTTGAACAACTTACCTTTGCTTCACTTAGAACCATTATTAGTCAACAGAGACTTTCGCTAACAACAAAGATGCCTGCATCTGTTGCTTAGAATTCAACAGATCAATTTAACTTTTTGTCTACTCAATATGTTTTCTCTTGTGCTTCTGAATAGGTCATCCTGGGTGTGAGTTGGATCATCCATTATAGGTTCAATATATCTCTTTCTCTCACTCCTCTCAATATATATATTTATGCTGTTAATGTTTAAGGTACTCTGGAGAGTGGAAGCTCTAGGGTCCGATAGGGTGCTGCACCAAGGTGATATATATGCCTGGCTTTGGAGTGCCACACTATGGGCTACTCCCCTCCCTCCCCCACTGTGGGTGTTTGGGAGTGAGTAGGCTCCTAATGACTACAGCTACCATAATTCCTTGCAGCAGAATCAACATTGATTGATTACCATGCACTGGCTCTTTGCTGCAAATGAGATTGCCTATATGATGATGTGATCAGCACAGAAACCGGTCGGAGATGAACATCAGTAGCTGTGGAGGTGAATTGAGCAGGGAACCAGAGTGCGCCCCTTCCATCCAGTGCTGTATATATATATATATATATATATATATATATATATATATATATATATATATATATATATATATATATATATGTTACACGGCCACGGTAGTGTAGTTATGGTTAAGTTGCTGTTTCCATAGGAAGAGCACTTTTTGGGCGGCTTATAACTTCGCTCCCCCTGGACGAATCCTCACCAACTTTGCAAAAAAAGTATATGGGCCACTCTGAATTTATTTGCAAAGTTTGGAGATGTTTGGTGCAGGGGGGCAAAAGTTATAGGGGGGTCCCAAAACGTCTTTTTTTCCCATAGACTAAATGGGGGGAAAACTTTGTGCACGGCTACAGGTCAAACCACTGGACGGATTTTGACGAAATCTGCGGCAGGTACAGGGGCTTGGTACAGAAAGTGTGCTTTTGTAAATTTGGTGACCAGCAGTGCAGTATTTTTCTTTACAATTATCAAAAAGTAGGTCTGAAAAAATTTGTGATATATATGTCCGCTCCGCGGTCACATTTCCCTGTTTGGTCCACGAACAAGATACCGATTGGCTAAGGGGTAGGCGTCATGACCGCGACACGCAACGTCTCTGCCCATTGGCTCTGCGAGATGTGTTCTGTGTCAGATTGTTTGGATGCGACCGACATCTTGGATCCGCCGAAAGCGGAGCAACAACCAGCGTACACATACATGCTCTATTCATGAAACTCTTTTGCTGTGTCACACATTGGGAAAGGTTCAGACAGTAAGACATGGGTGATCAATGCATTTGTTCTGGGGGTCGGTCTTCATGATGTAATTTCTATGGACACCTTGTACGCACAGTAAATGTGGGGTGCAATAAAGACAGCACTTCAGTCCATGCAGTGGACAGGAAACTTGTAACTGTTGAAAGCACATGCGTATTGGTAGGCAACATTGAAATTGACAAAATGCCGTGAATGCATTATTTTTTCCAATGGCTATTAATATATTCATTAGTACGCCGCCATGGGTGTCATATGCTACAGTGGTTGTGGCCAGGGCCTAGAGTCTTGGATGCATGGCCGTCAGCCGAAGGCAGAAGGCCTTACTTCCAAGACTGTAGGTCCTGGCCACAACCACTGCCGCATGTGCCACCCATGCATACACCCGTAGTGTTGCGGTTTGATTGTCAAGTTGTGGGGAGTGCGTGCAGTCTTGGGTGCTGATTTTTAACAACAGTTAGATACCTGTAGGCGTATTCTACCTGTGCATTTGTTTCCAACGATTTGTGATAATTATTTATTTGTGTCATTCTTCCATCCTGTTGGGTAGTTAGATACCTGTGGGCGTATTCTGTTTGTAGTCTTTCACATAATTTGTTGACACTCTTGAAGTACACATTAGTTCGTAAATTTTGGCTTTAAGAACATTAAATACGCATTTGTTAGGTTAGCTGGCAATCTCTGCTTTAGAGTAATGGTGTTATCATTACATTCCATTACATTCGAACCATCCAGAATTCTTTTTAATGTATGCAGTGTAGTGACCTGCATTGGTTGCAGCTTCTGCATGGTAGATTATTCCTACTGTTGTAAAGGTTTTCTTTCCAAGTGACACTTGACCGTGTGTGAATCCAGTCAGTTTGAAGTTGTTTTTGGTGCCATCTGCATTATAACGTAGAAGCATAAGTATTATGTGGGCACTATGTGATTGTATCAGTAAGGTGGAGCTATTGTCTGAATTGCAAATACTACATAATCTGCCATGGTTTGCATTTTGTACAAGTTGCTGAAATTGAATGCTCTCACAATTTGGTATGGAAACATACACAAATTGCTCATTTGGGATTTCTTCCTGTGTCACTTTGCTACAGAGAGTGCATGTATGTTTCCACATGTACGAAATTTGGAAGATGTAATTTACAGGTATGCTTTTGTTTTCCAATACTAATAGTATGTACATTAGAAATTATTGTGGATCTTCTTGTGAGTTCATAGTGAATCTCACCATTCCAGCACAGTCGTCCAATTATTGCCTTACTCCATGAACACTTTATGTGTTGTCAGGATTGCTTGTTGCATTTCTATGCAGCACTAACATTTGCAAACACTATTGGTCTGTACTGTGCAGGTACATATTGTTGACAATTGGCGGCAATTGAAATAGAATATTCATGGCTACATTTGCATGGCAACTTACCGCACTTTCATTTGCAAATTTGAATGGCCCAGCAAGTTCTGTATCTGAGTGCATTTTTTTCGGTTTTTCTGTTGCTTGTGTACATAAGCGTGATAATGCTACGTAGCTCATGCCTTCCTTAAACACTGTGTTTCCTATGTCTATCAATGCTTTGTCTAGTGTAAGACCTTGGGATTTATGAATGGTAACTGCAGATGCAAGAGTTAGAGAAAATTGCTCTCTACGTACATACATGTCTTTGAAGAGAAGGAATCGAGCAATTGAGCGTCCTATCCTTTTCACTTCTGAAACTTTATCAAAGCGAATATTTACAAACTGAATGTTGCTATCACGTGGGTATGATTGAAAGCCAACAACTGTGCCCAGTGCTCCATTAACCAGCCCTTGCTCTACGTCACGGTTACGTTTAAGCATTACTCAAACATTTAAGGATAATTTCAATATTTTTTCCAACCCAGCTGTGTTGGAGATTGAATTTTCAAAACTATTTAGTCTTGTTGTGGCTTGCTCACAAATGGGTACTGTCATACCATGTACGTCTAGTTTGTCTGTGGTGCTAATTTCTATTATTGGTTGCATTTCTTTCTTTAACATTGTTTCATTGAATTTGAAACAGCTTGCAAGAGTTGGCATTAAGGCCATACAGTTGACATTTCTGTGTGCTATTTGTTCCATAACATCAGTTGCACATGCATTATCGCCATAAAGTGTATGTATTTGCCGGTTTTTCAATACAACTTGTGCTTCTTGCGATAATACACCAACTCTAATACTTTTTAAAATGTTGGCATAAGTGAAATCTACAGATTGCCGCATGTTCTCAGTAAATTCTCTGTATTGGAAATGTTGCCAAAGGTTAACATTACCTATGCTACCAACAGTTTTCCGGCAGAGTTTGTGGCCTAAGATTTTAAAAATCGGTTCACCTTTCACTGGTGTCAATTGTAGAAGATCTCCGAAAATGATAATGTGTTTCCCTGCAAAGAGTTGTTTGTTATTATTTTTAAGTACTTCTTGCAATCTGAGATGAATCAAAGACAACATTAGGTTGGAGACCATGCTCACTTCATCTATCAGTAGCATTTTCATTTGTTTCAATACTCTACGTAATTCCATTGCAGTTTCTGCATATTTTTTTAAAAAAAATAAATTTTATTGAATTTTACAATCAAACAATATAAACCAAACAAACAGTGCATGTTCCAACAGTTTCATTACACTTTTCTTAATTCCTAACCACTACTCCCTCTAAACCACCACCCATGCGAGTCTGTTGCATTAAACCTCAGTTTCCGCATCCTGTGGTTGGGTCTCCCCCTCTACAGGCTCCGCCGGGTCAGCTAATGACCCAAACAGTTCGGCTATCAGCGATTTCCAGGCCATCAGGGACTCATTCTCCTCCTGCCCCCCAGTGCTACACGCTTCTTGCCATGCCATGGTTTCGGCTTCTGCCCATTTTTGCAAGTCTTTCCACCACACCTCTATCTTCGGCCCATGGCCTGACTTCCATCCCATGGCAATCCTTCTTTTTGCAAGCACATAAGCCAGGTCCCTCAGCTTACTTACATGCCTGAGCTTCTGTGGTCTGGGAACACCCTCAGCAGACAGGCCCACACCGTATCCACTACTATCTTAACCCCTCTTTCTTCTAGTTTGTCTTTCAATCCCCTCCAGAATCTCTCTATGATCGGGCATGACCAGAACATATGCACCATGCCCGCGTTCTCCTCATCACACTTGGGGCATGCTTGCCGTCCTGCATTTTCGAACCTCGATATCCTCCAAGGCGTCATATAGGCCCTGTGTGTTATGTATAGATGTATATGTTACAGCCTCGCGTTTCTGGACACCTTTTTATGATACCCTTGCACCCATTCCCACATCCCATCCTCCATTGGGGCCCCGACCTCCATTTCCCAGTCTAGTCTCAACTGTGTGACCTCCTTCCCCACTTTAGACATCAACATCTCATACAGTCTGGAAATCCCATGGCCCCCCTCAGCTATGTCATATATCACATCTATGGTGGTGTCTAATTCTTCCTCCAACACAGTTTCAGGCCATGTTCTCTTAATCCTCTGTACCACTCTGTGATACGTGATGTACTGGCCTTCGTGCAACCCAGTTTCTTCCCGCAGCCCCTCAAAAGTAATACTTGAGCCCTCCTGCCAAATACCACCCATCGTTGCCACCCCAGCCGGTTCCCAGTGGGTCCGGAGTATCATTCGCAGCTGAGCATCTGCCCCCGTCAATACAACCAGTGGTATCTGTGGTGAGCATGGGGATGGGTCCTCCATCATTTGGCATGCCCTGCGCCACACCTTCCACCCCAGTAGCATCATTTTAGGGCGCCCCATCATTTCTGCCCTGTGTACCCAGATCATCTCTTTCAAATAAAAGGGTGCTCTTCATCAGGGAGCCATTTGGCGACATACTGCAACTGGCTTGCCACATAATACGCCTCATAGTTGGGCAGCTTTAATCCTCCTTTGTCATGGAAGTTCTGAAGCTTCCATAACACCACTCTGTTTCGCGTGCCATGCCACAAAAAGTCCCTACACATGCTATTCAGTTTGGTGAAGAACATTTTAGGAATCAGGTACGGTATATTCCCGAAGTAGTGTAGGAGCCTTGGCAGGACCACCATCTTTAGCATTGCTCCCCGTCCCATCATCGCCAAAGGCAGCTTTGCCCAAAACTGCATGCTCTTCTCAATTTTCTTGATGGGTACTTCTGTATTACACCTATGCTCTTCCTCCACGGTGTGATATATGTCTATCTCAGGTACCGAAAAGTACTAACCGCCCACAGTACCTGCAATACCGATAACCTCTCTGCTGGAATCCCTATGTAACCCCCCAATGGGAACAAGCTAGACTTCTGGGGGTTCACCGCTATTCCGGACAGCATCGCGTATCTCCCGAGCACTTCCAGAATGTACTGGAGGTTTTCTTCTGGGAATCGCACGTACAGCAGCATGTCATCTGCATATAGGGAGATCAAATGCCGCTCCCCTTCACCTCAATGCCTATGGTGTCATATTGCTGCCTCAGATAAATCGCCAGAGGTTCCACAGCCAGTATGTAGAGCATAGGAGACCACGGGCATCCCTGTCTAGTACCCCTGCTGAGCTGCCACCTCTCTGATATCACAGATCCCGTCTGAACTCTAGCCAGCGGTTCGCTATACAAAATTTTCGCCCACCTTACATATCCAGGCCCTAACCCGTAGTGCTTCAGGGCCGCCAGCAGCCATGGCCACTGACGGAGTCGAAGGCCTTGATCGCATCCAAGGACACGATTGCCATTTCCTCATCGCTTTCTCTGCCAAACTCAATGATTCTCTGGAGTCGCCTATGATTATTGGTAATGTTTCTATGGGGGACATAGCCCGTTTGATCCGGATGTGTTAATTTGCTGATGACCCTCTTCAGTCTATTCACTAGGACAGCAGTTAATATCTTGCCGTCTTGATTCAGCATTGACACAGGTATAAAGGAACCACAGTTGTGCCCAGGTTTATTAGGTTTAGGGAGAGGTACTATGACTGCCTTTCTCAGTGACTCCGGTAAGCGACACATCTTGAACGCCTCGTTTATCATCTCTAGCAGCGGGGGGAGGACCTCTTCTATGTATACTTTGTAAAATTCGCTTGGGAGCCCATCTGTCCCAGGGGTTTTACTAGTAGGCAGCTGCTTCACCACCTCCCCCAATTCTTCCTCGCTTATCTTGGGCAGCCCCATATCCTCAAGTGTTTCTTCGATCATTGCACGGCTACTTTCACCCTCTTCTCCGAATAATACTTTATAATAATCCACAACGCTTGATTAACTCCCTCCTGGGTGTCCTCTACGCAACCGTCTTCTCTCTCTATAGTTCTGATCGTGGCTCTGGGGGTCTCACTCTTATATAACCACGCCAAAAGTCTCCCCGGTTTATCACCTCCCGTATGCTGTCTCTCTATATATTTTTTATAATTAAGGTTACACAATCTCTCCCAATATTCCACACATTTTTGCTGTAGCCTTAGTATCAAGACTAGCGTCTCCGCTGTATCCTCTCCGGCCTTTAAGGCCTCTTCTAATTTTACTTCTGTCTCCCGCAGTTCAGCCGAAACCCCACCTTGCAGGCCCTTGGATTTCGCTATGGCTGCCCCACTCATGACAACTTTGAAGGCCTCCCATAGTGTTCCCGCAGAGTCCACGCTCCCAGTATTTGTTTCAAAATAGTTTACGATCTCCTCCCTCAGATCCTCTCTAAAGAAGGGGTCCCGCAATGCCTCAGCTCATAGGCACCATGTCGGGATCCTCGCTCTCGGGGGCAGTATTGCCACGGAAGAATCAGGGGCGAGTGGTCCGAGAGGATCCTGGCCCTAAACTCTATGTGTGCAATCTCTGCTATCATTTCAGGTAATGCAAAGACATAATCCAGCCTCGTTGATAACTGCTGTGGGGCAGAATAATGTGAATATTGCCATTCCTGGGGTTGCCACACTCTCCATGCATCTTCCAACCCAAAGACATCAAGCGATGTCTATAGCGCCCCGGCTGCAGGGGCCGGTTTATCCAATTTCCCATACGATCTGTCCACCCTCGGGTTCAATACGCAGTTGAAGTCCCCTCCCCAGATCACTGCGCCTCCTACACATGTGCTCAGGTTTGCACACAATGTCCTAATGTACGCCGCTGTGTTCTGGTTCGGGGCATACGTGTTAACAATACTTATCTCCCTGTTCTCCACCAGTCCCCTCAGCAAAACCATCCTCCCATCTGTCTCAGCCACCACTTGCAATCGCTGAAACGGGACATATGGCGCCACCCATATAAGTACTCCCTTTGCATAGGCAGAGTACGTTGAGCCAACCAACACCCCCTTCCACTTTCCCGCAATCATATCCATCCTCTCACATGTAAAGTGGGTTTCCTGCAGCAATGCAATATCTATTTTCTGCCTACGCAGATACAACATAACCTTGTCCCGTTTTAAGTAACTATTAAGCCCCCGCACATTCCATGTGAGTATTTTAAGGTCCCCCATGGCCTGTTGTAGTCCCATTCCCTCTCCTCCAGGTGCAGTTTGACTTTGAATTTGTATAGGCTTGCATCCCATTCTAAATTCCCTTTACCCAAAAACACACCAAATTTCCCACCTCCCATCCCTTCCCCAACATCACACCCCCCAACTGTTGCCCAGCTCCATCCCTGGATCTCAGGCTCCCCCGCATCTAGCTCTTTCTGGCTATCACCTGTACTCGAAGCTCCGCAGGGTGAGGCCGCCCTAGTGGCCAACCTACTACAACTACAACTATAATCCCCCCAGCACTGGCAAGATGTGTAAAAAATCTCACTAAAGATAAAATTACACCCCACCTTCACATCCTCTCCACAGACCTCAAGTCATCTGACCCGTCAGAATTAGCAGATATCTACAAGAGCACCATAAGCACCGCCATTGACGCCATTGCCCCCTTGCAGACCAAAAAAGCCAAAACTATCAAACACTCAAATACCTGGTTCTCCACTGAACTCAAAGAACTCCGCTCACAGAAAAGAAAAGCTCTAAACTCCTGGCAGAAATCGCCTTCCCCAGCCACCCTATCCTCCTACAAAAAAATCACTGCCCAATACAAAAAAGCCATAATCACAGCTAAATCAGTCTCTTATAATGATAGAATTGCTAATGCAAGCTCCGAATCCAAAGAACTCTTCGCCATTTTCAACGAACTCACCACACCGGCCACCAAATCACAAGACATTGTTAAAGACCAAATCTGGTGCAACTCCATACAATCTGCCTTGTTAAATAAAATTGAACTCCTACAAACAAAAATTAAGGAGCACCACAAAAACCTATCACTGCACCTCAAATCTCCCACCACCACGAGCCACATGCCCACCCCTAGTTCGGGAACCACATCCACCAAAGCCCCCACTACCCCGTTCAAATTCAGGGAAGTCACAGAACACGAAGTTATTGAGATAATGAACAAGATCAAACCATCCAATTGTAAAGGAGACCCCTGCCCCGCCAGCCTGATCAAAGACTGCACTGAAACACTCGCACCTTTCCTTAAATCATTCATTAATGCCTCTTTCAAAACCAACACTGTCCCTGACAGTCTAAAAGAAGCCTGGGTGCGCCCGCTTCTAAAAAAAACCACCCTCGACCCTGAAGTAGCTACCAACTACAGGCCCATCACCACTGTGCCTTTCCTGCTCAAGATACTGGATAAAATGGCCTACACACAAATCCAGGATTATCTCGAAACCAACCATATCCTAGGAAAAAGACAGTCAGGCTTCCGACCAGGTCACGGAACTGAGTCAGCCCTACTTGATCTGAAAATACAGCTTGCTGACACTATGGATAAAGGCAAACCGGCACTCCTTCTCCTACTGGATCTATCTGCCGCCTTTGACCTTGTCAACCACGATATCCTAGGCATGCACCTAAAAAATGAAGCACACTTCTCCCCGGAAGCCATTGCATGGGTGGCCTCATTCCTAAATGGCAGACTCATGAAAGTCTTCTCAGACACTGCCTCGGCAACCCCTACCACCATCCACTGCGGCGTCCCACAAGGCTCCTGCACCGCCCCCACTCTCTACAATATATTCACCCTTCCTCTCTTCAATGACCTCGACTGTCGTAACATAGCGTATACCAACTACGCAGACGATACGCAGGTACTACTCCCTCTAACTGGGACCTACGAAGAAGATGCGACAGCATTAACCAAAATCTACACAGCCATCCAAACCTGGATGGCGGCCAACGGCCTCTGCCTAAACGGGGACAAAACCGAAATCCTCATAGTAGGGACCAATGAAATTCTCAACAAACTCCCCCCCCAATACAAATCCTTCAACATCGACAACTCCACCATCTCAGTCTCCAAGACTGTTAAAACCTTAGGCGTTCACCTAGATGCCTCACTATCTATGTCTCGCCAGGTCAACGCCATAGCCTCTTCCTCGGCACTTACCACCAAGATGATAAATGCTGTCAAGCCTTTTCTCTCCGCCAAAAACTGCCTGTCCATCGCCAGAGCCACTATAGGTACAAAACTAGACTACTGTAATGCCCTGTTCCTAGGCACCTCCGCCCACAACCTAAAAAAACTCCAAATCACGCAAAACAATGCGCTCCGGGCAGCACTGTCCATTCCAAAAAGAGAACACATCTCGCAAGCAAGGAAAGATGCCCACTGGCTACCCGTGAAGGAACGCATACTTTTCAAAGCCATGACCATCACACATAGATGCCTATCCCTGGATGCCCCACCCTATCTCGCAGAAAGAATCACACCGAAAGCCTCCATCAGACCCACCAGAGCTCACCGCACCAACATGATTGATGTCCCCACGTTTCAAAGATCCAGGGCGGGAGGAACCAGCTTCCAACACCTCGCACCTAAAAACTGGAACTCCTTACCTACCTCACTAAGGAACGAAAAATCATACCATACCTTCCGTAAAAACCTCAAAACCCTCCTATTCCGCTAAAGTCTTCCACATGCACTCTCATGCTTGCATTGTAACCACAGCATAGCATAACCTCTAAGCTCAATGTTTATTACCAATGTGAAATGTACTCGGTAACTCGGTTTACATCTGTAAACACATTCCTATGCTTGTGTTCATGACTAAGTCTGCTGTAACAGCGCCACGATGCCCCAGGGCAGTTCTGTGCGCTTTATAAATGCAAATAAATAAATAAATAAAATAAATAAATAAATAATTCGGGGGGTAGGGTGCTTTCGCTCTGCCGCTCCTATAGCACATCAGATAACTACACATTGCTATTCAATTTAAATATATGTACCCGCCACTGTATTCCAGTCCATAAAGTCCATTACAATCAGCAGTATTTTTTCGAATATCAGCCTCCTACAGCTGCGCCCATTGTTCTTAGCCTGCGCCCCTGGGATGTTCGCACGCCGCCATAACAGTATGCATACTGTATCCAAGTCACTTATCACGTCCATCTTGGGTCCCTTCCGTGTCTTGTTCCGGGCAGCCCTGCAGATCCAGCCATGTCGTTGCTTCTTCCGGAGTGTCAGAAAAATGCATTTTGCTCTTGTGCACCACCTTCAATTTAGCAGGGTACAGAAGCATATATTTTATCCCAGCCGCCCGCAGCCTTCTTTTGGTGGTTACATAGCTGCACCGTTGCCTTTGGACCAGCATAGTATAATCCGGGTACGCCGTGGTGGTGCTCGAGGCCCTTTCGATTGTTCCGCCTTTTCGGAAGTACTCCAGTATTTTCTTGCAGCCTTTGTAGCTCAATATTTTGGCGATTATCGCTCGTGGAGGGGCCCCTGTTCTCGGCTTCCTCATAAGGGCTCTGTGTGCACGCTCCACTACAAATCCCTGCGAGAGTGTGCCGGCCCCAATTCCTTGTAGGAGTAAGTTCTCGATGTAATCAGTCGGGTCCTGGCCCTCTTCACCCTGCGGCAAAACCACCACGCGGATATTGTTTCTCCTCGCTTTCCCTTCTGCTTCTTCTGCTCGAGACTCCAAGTTGGCCACCTGTTGCTTAAGGACATGGATCTCCTTTGCATTCTCGGTGCTGGTGTCCGTGTTAGTTTTCACCGCACCTTCCAGGCTGCTTGTACGTTCCACCAGCCCGCTGACATCTTGTCTCAGCAGGGAGACAGGGGGTTGCGATGTTGGACCTCGGGCTGACATTTTCCGGCCTTTGTTGGGCCTCTCTATCGTGATTCAGCGTCCGCGTTGTCTCCCCAACCGTCTTTTCCACTCTTATTGGCTGTTGTGGTGATCTTAAATCAGTCGCGACATCTGCCGCCTCTCGTCGCTGCTAGTTGCTCATCAATGCCGAGCGCTTCACGTGCCTGTCGTGATGCGGCCTGTCTTTTCACACCTCCGCTGCCCTCGGGCACCTGCCGTCCGGGTCAGCACCCAAGACTTTGCGACCCAAGGCTCACCGCCACAGGGGTTTCGCTCCGTCTCCATTCCGCCATTGTCATTCTTTCCCCGTGGCCGCCGCCTCTATTCGTCCTCTTCGGGTGCTCTAGTTTTGTTTCCTTTGTTGTCGGCCATCTTGTGTGACAATGGACCGAACGTCGTTCGTCGAGCAGTTCCTCCAGAATCCCACTTACAATTCTCTCGGTCTTTATACAGTGAGCATACAGTGAGCAGAACACACGTTCCCGTGCATGTGTGATCAATTCTGAAACCAGTGGCGCGTTTTTAAAGGTAGTTTTCACGGATCATCTGTCGGATCCTCCGGAGCTGCACGGGAATCACGTCCAACTCCATGGCTTCCCAAGCCATGCTCCAGCTTCTGCAGAAAGTTTGTAGTAGTCTAATTTATTTTAATGCTCTACTGGAAGCAGTAGTAATCGGTGTAAAGTCACACCGCCTATGTTGTAGGCAGTTAAACCTGTGGGGGCCGTTACAACAGCGGACAATTTGTTGTTTGTCAATTGTTGAAGGAACTTGCTGATGATTTTGTTTAAGAATGTTTTCCCTGATCCAGATTCACCACTGACGTACAGCAGTATAGGTTTGTAATTTTGACACGTACATCCTTTATTTTCGTGTTGTACACCATGTACAATTTGTTTTGCTACGTCTTCAAAAACGGTGCGCTGATCGTTGTTAAGTTTTGCTTGTTGTACAGTTCAGTCTTCTGTATCTTCTTGATACTGATACATGGTGTTTTCTACTTCTGCCATAGCTACTTCAGCCTCATTTGCTATTAGTGGTTGTCCTAGTGGTTCTTGACTTCCTGTTACAGAAGGTTGACTACTGTCGTGAAGAGTCCTTATCTAGTTGGGCCTGAAGTTCTTCTTCCTGTTGCTGCTCATTGTGTAACATTGTTTTGTACTGCGTAAAGTTCACATCGGTGATAGTGCTTTCATTTGCTTTGAAAGCATCTTCATAGCAGTCATAATTATCTAGTATGTCTTCCTCTTTTCTCAATGGTTTGTAAGGTTGTAACAGAGACATGTAATATAGTTCTTTCTGTTGAGGAGTTTTTAATGACAATTTTACATGATTAATTAAGCTTCGTTTGGTAAGTTTCACTTAGCTCCCTTCACAATCGCTCATTCTATATCTACGTTTGCTTTCATCAGGTTTTACATTATTTTTGTTTGCACATTTTTGAGCTATGTGGTATAGACACATGCTTTCCAGAATGGTACTCCTGTTCGGATAGTATGTGTCCAGTAAATTGTTTTTAGAATGTCTTGGCTGTTGGGATCATTTCTGGCAATTGTTTCTATGCCCTCATATGATTTTAGCACTTTTTTTCTAGATTTTGCAGGACCAAGACTGAGCCATACTATGTTGCCTGATTTTCCATACAAAGCAGTGCCGGTTAAACGATCTGCTGCTTCATAGGCCCCACATTCTCTATGAGAGAGAATGTTTATGCCTAGGCTGTACCATTTCTGTGATAATGTTTTGTCTGATGCTAGGTCATCCCAGAAGTCTTGAAGCTCTATTTTTTATGCTTTTGTTAAGTAGGCTGTAACATATTGTGCAACAGCAGTTGAATTGTCTGCAGTGTACTGCACATCTATGTTTGCATTCCATAAGAGGGCAATGATTGCATTGTAATCATTGATATATTTTGATTCTTCCCTTCTTTTTATGTAATACGTGTTTTTAGGTGATTTACCTTTACCTTTAACACTATGTCGAACTGAAGACATGACGTTGTTTACTTCACCTGTTTCTATAACTGGTCTAGGGAAACCAAAGCAACATTTGGTGTAGTATTTACCTTTGTTTTTGTATTTGCGGTGACAATATTTGCCGCTTTGGAGCAAACAAATTACTCATGTTCTTTTGGAAGAATTATTCTTTATTTTATTTGCGGTGACAATATTTGCCATATTAGTGTCTTTGAAATTGTAAAATCGGCCCATGCAGCTCACTATGTTTCTGTTGTGAAGGGATTTCACATGTGACATATTTTTGGATAAACTGCAAAACAGTGCTATCACTGTCATTGCCAAATTTTGGTGCACCTTTGATCCATAACAGCATGTGAATATATGGTGCTCCTCTCTCTTGATATTCTTTTCTCCAAAAGAAGTGCTGCACTTCTCCAAGGGGAGAAACAGTTTTCTTGCAAATAAAGTGTAGCTGGCAATGAAACGATGATGGAAATATCTTGAGACATTAACTGGATCTAGAGAGCAAAGTTCTCCAGGTGTTAATATATCTATGTTGTTTTTGTTTCTTTTTGCTATGCGTAGGAACTCATGTAAATCTTCCGATGCATATTCTGCACAACTTAGCGTAACAAACCAAGTCGGTGGTCCAAGGTTTCTGATCATACAACGCACGTCTCCGTGCTGTCTGAACCAGTATTCCTTTGTACCACACATGTTTGCAAACAAATTTGTTATACTTGATTGTAAAACTTCATCTTTTTTCTGTACTGTTTGTATTAACTGCAGTAGCTGACATATCTTGAAAGTGGGTTCCGGATTTAAGAATGTGTGCAACTCCATAACATAGTGTTGCTAATTCACTTTCATAGAGTAGGAGGAATATGTATTCCACATTTTGTCTAAATCTGGGATCTTGCGAATACATTCGTAATGAGCAGTATTCTGATGCCCCAATCTGAGTGGGTCTATCATCGTATATTCCACCTTTGCCAGTAGGAAATAGCAGTGGAAAAGCACATGCTTCTATACTTTTTTCCCAAATACTCATTGGTGACCGTTTGGTTTGTTGCATTTGGTAAGTTTCTAGTGCTTCATCTATGCTTTCATTGGAATGCAATGGATGAATTGTGTAATGGTCCAAAAGAGTGGATACTGTAGCTGGATCCAGAAGTTCGAATTGTCCAGTTTCTGATGGCTCTTGAATTATTTCAGTTGTTTCCCTTAAACTTTCATCAATATTTATTTCCTTGTAGTACTCATTATTGTCTTTTAGATATTGCATGCTTGTCTAACTTTATGTAAATCCACTAATTGTTGCCACATGTTTTTGTCCTTTGTTGGTACTCCATTTACCAAGACAATTAAAGAATGCTCTATTGAACGTTCCACTCCTAGAGTGTGTACATTTTCCGTTATGTCTAATGGCAGATAAACTATTTTGCCATGAATGCCTTTCACCAATTCAGAGGAAGGTAATTTTGCTGTTTTTGGATGAAGGCGTATAATTGCTTGAAATGGGTGAACTGTTTGAATTATTATGCTCTCATACAAATTGAGCTGTTGCAGGATTTTTGGTAATGGAAACAATTCCAAATTATTTGTAATAGCATGTGAAGGTGGTTGTTGTCTAATTTTGCAGTACAATAACTGCAACATATTAGGCGTTCAGTTAGTTCATATTTGTTTTCAGAAAAAAGGTACAAAGCTAGTTCAAACCATTTAGAGTATTCATTGTCTTCTATTTTGTATGATATGTCCACATTTTTTGTGTTCCTTTTGTAAAACGTTCTGCGGCAACACACACACACATGGTTTGGTACTTCAGCCGATGACCTTTTAAATTTTACTATTTCTTTTCTGTATGTGTGTAATAGAAGGTTGCTATGTGCAGAATTGTTGCTACTATGTTGCAAAACGGTTGCATTGTGTAAGTGGCTCTCCAAAAAATACTTTTTCTGAATATGGTCAATTTCTTCTTGTAAGTATTTGGGTGTACCATGCAGAAGAGTGGTATTTAAATTGCCTAATTTTGAAGCTGCACTTTTTGCATAGTATATTTTATACACTAAATTTCGTACATTGGAATGATGTATTGATATTCTTTTGATATCATGGAAGGTACTTTTGCAAATAGGCCCAGAAATGCAGGCTAATGACTGTCCTTTTAGTCCTGTGTCTTTCCGCACTGGACAAATATCCATATTTTGCAACACTTTCATTTTACTTTTATCTTTACCTTTTACATATTGATTGAAGAACTGACGTAAAGATTTGAAAGCTTTGTTTGGAATGGCACACATTGATGTGCACTGCCATTTGTATACTGGACAGTGTGGTTCTGCTGAATCGAGAGGTAATTCTGAGTTTTCAGGGGATAGTTTTGTAAGCAGTGTTTCTTGTTCCATAATGGTAATATTGATTTTCTCATACCCTCGTCCACTGCTATGGATGGCAATTGTGTTTGTTTGATTTTTTTTGTATGCTTCTTCATTAAAATATGGCTCTGTGGTTGTTGTGTGACTCCATTCACCACAACAAACATGTAAGAAATTATTTTTGTTCACATTCCGTTTATTGCTGAGTTTCTTTTGTAATTTGGTACTTACTTTTGTTAGTGCTTTCATCCTATTTAACACTAATGTGAACAACTTCCTTTTGAGAAGGATTGCACTGTCCACAAGAGCTTGTAGGATTAACTTTCTACAGTAGGTTTTAAGGGGTGAGGATGATTTTCGTCCTCTTCTTAGTAGATTCTGAAGGACTCTGTGATGAAACATTTTTGCTAAAATACTTTTTTTACTATGGGTTCTTCTTGCACTGTCAGGATTATTAGGAACATTGTTAGTGTTTCTTTGACAACATTTTTGTGTTTTGTGACACTTTTCGATGGAGGAGGTACAGTTTCCACAGTTGAGACTTCCTTTATTTTGTTACCCAACGGCATTAGCTGTTTTGTACCAACATTCTGTACAAACTCTACAACAGGTGGATGCTTACATTGGGCACCTTTATTTTTATTTGCTCTACTTCAGCGTTCCTTTCTACAGAGTTGCTTTTTGGTAGGCATTCTTTGGTGTCTGTTGACAAAAAAATATATACTTTGGTCTGTTGTCCAATGTATGTGTGCAGTGTGCATGTGTGCATGAGTCTGATGGGGAAGCTCTTTGTCATGGTGTGTCAACGTGCATTGAACTCCTGCAATGATTTGGTAAGGCTACTTTACTGTTTGTATACTACTACAATGTGCTTCAGATGAGAGTGCAAAGTGGCCTACTTGTGACGAGAACCATTATTAATAACCAAAATTCCAAAAACTTGCTACAGCAATTTCTTTTCACAATCTAACCTTCTAAGGATTACGTATGTTATTTGAGCACCAACCACACAGGGATTTGTCAGCCATTCTGCCTGTTATTCTTTGTTCAATAAATGGATATTTGTAGGTAGACTGGTTTACAAATCAATACTTTCAGGAGTAGTTACAATATATAAAGGTTGTACTGTACTTACTTTTTTGTGCAAGATGAGCAGGTTTCTTCGGATATGTCGTCTGCACTGTAGATGCTGTTAATTCTCAGGAGAGTAGTCTTCACTGCGATTCATAAAAAGAAACTCAATTACTTTGTGTGTTTACAGCAGTGATGATACTGCACACATTAATTGTGCTTCTTTCGTCAGAGCATTCAACTTTCATATTTCAAACCAGTGCACGTGTACATTTCACTTCACTCTGTGCAGTCTTTGCATGGTACTTTCAATATGGTACTTGAAAGTCCTTCAAAATAGCTAAAACTTTTAAGGGTATGGAAATGCCTTCTTGTTTACAAAGTGTACTATGCATAGGAGAGAGGTGTTTGTAAGCGATAGGGCATAGTAGTAGATGGGGAAACATTTTCTACTTATAAATTAAAAGTACAATGCCGAAAAATCGGGAGACCCTCAGAAGGAAATGTCACGCAATCGGGAGCGCTTTCTATTCTCATACGATCATATTGCAAGTAGCATTACTGTAGGCCGTACAGAGTACACAACTCCGACATTTTCACATACAAAATTGAGTTCTGCCCTAAATAGGCATGCTTGCAATGTATGTACAGGTTATGCGGATGACAAATCGGACATCTTGCACTTTAAAGGGGGAGCATTGTTATGTATTCCCTATGGGCATTTAGCGGCATCATTTTGTCTAATTTAAATCATAAGGGTTCCACATGTTCTCTGATTAAAATATACATACCTGTTCTCTATACTCATGCATGTGCACATGCATGCAGCTGTACATAGAAATGTGTAATATTTGCACAGTAGCTTGTCAAGTAGGTGCTTTGCAATGATATAGGACTTCCATTCAGAATCATCAACAGTAATTTTGAAGTGCGCACTGTTGACGACGGAGTTAAAATTAACGATGTTCAATGTGATTGGTAGATGATTGTGCGACCGCTTAGTTGTGTCCAATGAGGGACTCGCTTTGGTACCGCTGTAGAAAGGGTGGACCGACTGGGTAAGAGTTACATGCCGCACGTAGGCAACGCTTGTCCGCTGGTAGGGCTTGTCACATACGGGTTTCTACAGCAAATCCTGCATGGAAAGGCGACTGTAGTCTTCAGCCAATCAGATGTTCACATTACTCTTTTGTGTCGAAAGACGGTGCGCACACTGAAGATGGCAGAGGTGGAGAGCGTCAGGGTTTTGATGCTTGGAGACATTTTTGTGCAAGGTTTACAACACTATGCCGAGAGTAGGCATGTGGCACACCATTTCGTTGTGAGAGGAGTGGAGGTGGTGTGGAGCGCTGACACTGATGCCAATGCTGCGGCAATTCTGAAAGTTTGTAGAGACATGCATACAATGACCAGTCATCATGTGGTAATTTTGAACTACGGTGCTTGCCATTTGGGATACGTGACTTCACATGTTTTGTTGGCAGATTTGGCACAGTTGGTTGAAGCACTCATGACCATCTTCTTGTCATGATGCCTACCCCCGGGGACCCAGACCAAGTCCAGCAACCCCGGAAGCAGGCATCAAAATATCCCAAGCAAGCCCAACAATCCCTGCTAGGGGCTATTTGGGTGCAGTCCTGGCGTCTATGGCGCCAGGCTCATATGGAGAGTCAGTCCTGGCGCCATAGGCTCATAGATTAAAACTTACCTGATGCAGACCATGCTGCAAGAACTCCAAGCCAAAAGAGGCTTGGAAGGGACTACTTTACCTAGGGACTATTTTTTACTCGGATGGGGCTGGGGAGGAATACTTACCTGGGACTACGTTGGAGGCTATTTAAACCATGCCCGAAGAGCAGCACACGCTTCGCGTTATTCTGCATCCAGCAGCGTAACGCTCACTATGCCTGCAAGTCTGAATCCAGTCTTCTGCCACGCCCGCCTCGAGTTTGGAGCTCCTAGAAAAAGGGAGAAAGAAGGAGAAAAGATAAGACCAAGAGCAATACCTTTGATCTTTACCTGAATTCCTGATCCATCGCGCCTTCGAGCTGGAAGAAAGAAGTTATTTTATGCACGTCGCCTCGTTCTGCTGCAGCGCCGCGCTGAACTCACCGGCCTTTCCAGCATCTTCCCATTCCACCACATCCTCCTGCATGTTCCCGCCGCACTTCGGCACCTAAGGAGAAGACAAGAACAGCAAGGTGAGCCAAGGGAATACACAGAGGAATATTAGTTACCCCCCTATAGACTTACCTGATTTTACCACCGGGGGTACTATTCCTCTTCACGGGTCGGCGCAGCTTCCACTGCATCTTCGACAATCCCCAGCCCCTAATGGGAAACAAAGGACAGCAAGGTGAAACAAAGGGACTAACAAGGGGAACCCTCCTCTCCGCAATAGATTTCCCTGATTTTACCGCCGGAGGTATTATTCCTCGACACTTCATACTTTCTCTCAGCGCCTGAATAAGGGAGAAAGCAACAGGTTACATATTGACATTATTTTATCGAACTGTGTTGGAAAATACAAATCCTTACCAGAACATTACCGGTTGCCACGAGGAACTCTTCACTAGGGTCAAGCTGCAACCTCCAAGGAATCGGACAAGAGTGAAAGTCAGGCATTTGAACTCTTACGAACTACATACTTACGGCGTCTTGCCGGGAATCTCAGAGTCAATATTGTTCTGGAACTCACTAATTCCTTCGAGCCAGTGAAGCAACTGGTTATCAACGGGCCCCTGCGCTCAATGCAGGATGGAAAGCTCATCTTTTCAAACCATCAGGTGAGACTATAAGAGGGGACATCAAAGGTGTTCTGGGGGGAGAACAGTGGGGTTGGGGGGATTTATGCTCAACTCCACGGGTGGTTAATTCCCTTTTTCCATTTGCAGAAGAATATTCCTATGGGCCAAGCAAACGAAGCTAGGTGGGCCAGTCCAGTCCGTCATCTCGGCCCTATGCATCACATTGGTGGAGACCGCAGCTGTCCAGTTCAGATCGACGCCTCTGTGGGAGCCAGGTGAGCATAACACTTCCCAACAATGAAAGTCATGTTTTCTGCTTTACTCCCTAGAGTACAATGGAGCAACAATTCTGTTTTCTGTCCAGATCAAAGCATCGGGAGGTGTATCATCAATCGCGGCATGCGTGCATTCATGCTACGAGCTCGTATGTTTTTTTGCTGCCACGATAACATTGCTCCAAGCAATGCAGGTTACTTTGAAGGAAATGGTGTTGCGCTATCTTCTTTGGGAAATGCGATTTTCTTTTGGAACCTAAGGCTTGCTTTAGAGAAGGTTCTGTAATGTTTGCAAGAGTAAAGCAAGGACAAAAAATACAAAAAATACATAAAATACTAGATGTCTGTACTGTATCTGGCCAAAAATAAAAAAAACAGCTTTTTTCAGAGCTTTCCTTAAAGGGGAAAAAGGGGAATAGTACTTTAATGTACCGTCGTCATGCTCTGATCCTCTACATGTCCGCGATCATGGCGGTAGTTTGCAGCCAGCACATATCACCAACGGGGATTCAGGGGTGGAGACGTATGTAAATGAGAATGAGCGGAGCTAGGGATTGGTCCATAAAGTTCAGTAGGTGTGTTCTGACCGACGTACTTTTGTAAGACCATCTTCTCCCTCACAGGAGACCACACAGCCATGGCTTTCCATGCTCGAAAACAGATTATCTGGAGTTTGGGAGACTCATAGATACATTGGTTGAAGGTGCATGCAGAAAGCTGCAGTTTATCTGCATATCTTGGATTTCCTCATGTGGAAGTGCACTGGCATGGCATGCGTAACATGAGATGGCTGTACTTGGTACCTCTCTGTGTTACTTTACTGACAGAGCGTCCTCCAGATATACTGATCATTCATTGCGGAGGAAACAGTTCAGGCCATGTATCTGGAATTTCTTTTCAATTTGCAATGAATGAAGGACTCAAGAAGCTCATGGACATGTTTCCAAATTGTCAAATATTTTTTTCCCGTATTGCCCAAAGACAAATATGGCTGCGTTCTTCTACGTTTGGTCCACAAATGGAGAAAGCGAGATGCAATGTGAATAATGCTGTGTGTGCATTTTTAAGAGATGTTGGCATGTCCTCTTTCCACAATGAAAACATTTTATTTCACAGCACTTTCATTTTCCGCAGAGATGGAGTACAATGTACAAAATGCATTGCGACCTCTTTTGCAATCACACTAACCTATCTGACATTCCATTTTCACCAATCCACAGTTTTCGACCCACACAACACACCACCGAAAGGCTCTTTTCCGAGCCACCACTTACTCCCAGCGTACACTTGTGTTTGCTCCGCTTGCACCCTCCCTTTTCTCCCCTACGACTGTCCGCAAACTTTTTCAGAACTCTGTGGGTGGTGTACGACCGTTACTTCATAGTTCTATTGTTATACTGAGAAAGGCGGCTCTGAAAAGAGCCTTTTCTG
This sequence comes from Ambystoma mexicanum, assembly GCF_040938575.1. NCBI lineage: Eukaryota > Metazoa > Chordata > Amphibia > Caudata > Ambystomatidae > Ambystoma > Ambystoma mexicanum. The sequence continues at coordinate 1,554,920,317 of NC_090937.1, read as the reverse complement.
TAATTTTTGTTGTTTTCACCTTTATTGCTTAACAGCACACGGCACACTAGGAGAAGAGGCCAAAGGAGGGTAAGGAAGGGACACCAGCCACGGGGATAAGAAAGGGCAAATGAACAGCGAAAGATTTAGGCTGAGCTTTATTTAGGTAAGGAGCAGATCTTCTGGTGCTCTGTGACTGCAGCCTCAAAAGCACTTCGAAAACTCTCCCCCCTGCAGAGTACTGCATCACAATATGTGCACACTACTGTCACCTTTGAAAGGTAAGAGTCAAAAGCATTGCGAATGGCTTGTGAGGCAGCTGGAGGGAGGCACTCTCTCAAAGAAGTGTCTCTTGTGGTGGGAGGATCGGACACGGAGGATGCTGTGCAGGAACTCAATCGACTACGCTCTTCACATGGCACCACCTTGCAAATGTCCACAGTGTGGAACGAAGTGAGGTGTCGCTTCATGGTTGTCGTAACAAAACTGTACGCACCAAATCTCCCGCGACTCAGCACCACCTCGCACTGGTTACACTTCCCCAGGTTCGCACATGCTTTTGGTACGTTCCCATAAACGAAAAACAACTGCCAAACCCACGACTCCCACCGAATGCTCCCAGTGCGGAGTTCCTCCACTTCATTCTCTTCCTCCTCTTCTTCCTCGCTCTCTACATCCTCACCCATATATCTCTCTGCAGGCCCTTGGGGAGGTGGTGCTGGTGGCGGGTTTAGGGGTGGTGCAGAGGCTAATGGTCCAACAGCAGCCGTGGAAGCCATACCGATTAGTTTACTTTTGGTCACTACAGCAGTTAATGCAGTACACCTCAATCTGCTATAGCTAGAAGGACAAGGAAGATGCGCTCGGGGGTGTGGCCATTTGTAGGGGTGGAGGGGTGTGCCTCGTGTCCGTCTTCATCCCTACTCAGCGGTACAAAAACTTTACACAGCAAGTCTGGGATATGTGAAATTACATTTTTACACTCTACAATACTTTGCCTTGTGTCTACAAGTTCTTTTGTACTGTTGCGAAAGCACACCAACCGCGCAAATTAGTCCACACGCTCAGCGTGGGTGCGGTCACATGATGATTTCCTAAACACATCCGCGCCAGTAATGAAAGTCCCCTGGACAGCAAATGCAAAGAATTAAACGTGCGCTTGCGTGCAAGTGTCCTGTGGACAGTGTTCGGGTTCTCAAAGTAATTCAAAGTGCGACACAAGTGAGACGGACAGTTAGGGACAGGCGCGATGTTCGCTATACTTACGTTTGTACTGCGCATGTGCACGCATGCTATGTTCACTGTACGGACAGTTCCAGTGTCCTTAGGACAACTCCATTTTGTTTGCCTACGAACTTCCCGCCCACCGCGCCTGTTCTACGGACGGCACCATTTTGGCTGCGCCTGATAGAGACAGCTATACTGTCCTTCTCACACTTCCCTTTTGCTCATTTACACCCATTCCAGACATTTGGTGTGTTCTACGAACATGTATCATCTCGCTTCCAAGAGGTATAGCGAGATATAATATCCTTTGGACACCCCTTTCTGTTTATGTATGCACAATTTCAACAGATGGTGCAGTCAAACATCAATTCCATCTTACTTGACATTAGTAAGGGTAGGTGTACTGCCTTTACAGCACCCACATTCCATTCCTTGCGGATAGGTCGAACAGGTGCGCTGTTCACAAACATTTTACGTCTTTTTAAAAAAAAAGAATTAAAAAAAAAATCGTTCTCTACAACTACTGTACAAAACCATTTAAAACACACACACACACGCACACACACACACATCATTCTAAAGAAATAGCGGGGGAAGCGGACTCTGAAACAAATATGGGGGAATTAGGATTCAACACGGGCTGGTTATGAGGAGAAGATTTGTGAGGGGAAGAAGGGATGGATATTTCGTCAAAACATCTATTTTCCTCTTGAAGGTTTGGGGATGGGTCACTAGGGAATGGAGAAGCAGGGTAGGTACAGGTGGGGCAATGGTAACAAACTTTTCCTCTCACACAGTCCTCCACAAACTCTCGTAAACTTTTAAAATTCTTGTTCAATATGTCCATTTTCTGCTCTATCCTTTTTATCCTGTCTTCTTCTGTCTCATTTGTTGCCCTTTCCTCTTTTTTTCCTGGTCTGTTGAAAAAGAAATACATAAGTTAAATGCCTATAAAATACTGGTCACTATTTTCCATATGCAGAGCAATGTGTACCATTATTGTCGCTGTCTTCAGACATTTCCCCATGCGGAAAATACTCCTCCAGCCACTCCAAAGTACTCGCCATTTCTGAGTCAAAACAACAGAAAGAAATTATTACTTCTACACCACATACCCAAAAAAAAACACACCCATATAAAAAAAACTGAGCTACACTCACTCTTTTGCTGTAATCTCCCTTCGTCCTACTGCGTCCGTCCACTGTCGTTCCAGGCTGCCGAGTTTCTGTGAAGTGATTACGCTGGAGGCATCCTTTTTTTATGGTACCATCCTCTTCATTCTACATGGTTATTAAATGTGTTGATTTCTTTTCCCAGCTTCAGGTTTCCATATTTACTTATTACTACTTATAATATCTTTATGTCCTTCTTCTATGTTGTACACTTTTTGTGTAAGACAATAGTACATTTTCAGTTACCCCCCGCCTCTTTGGGTAATGTTGATCCTGTCTGCCCCCGTCTGCAAACAGGTGCTCAGTTCGTCCCTTTCCAATATCAATAGGGAGGGGGTTCTGTATGTTCTATGTTAAATGTATGTCAAGTACGTACATGACACTACATATCGCTCAAAATGTTATGATTACAGTGTATATTCTGCACAACAACTTCATTGCCACAATGTCATCCTTAAGTTCCACCTTCCAAAAACCTGTACAATTCCCTACAATTCCCTACAAAATAAAACTTTGTTAAGGGGACGTTATGGCTAAATTGCCCTCCCAAAAACCAGTAAAATTCACTACAAAAAAAACTTTGTTGAGGGGACGTTATGGTTAAGTTGCCCTAACAAAAACCTGTACACTTCACTACAAAAATACTTTCCACCTCCCCTTTATTCTTCAAATTAAAACTGAAAAAACCCTGAAATTTCGACTGTGCACTGCTAACACTAACACCCAGACCATGAAAGATGTCATCTCAAATGTAAATGATGACATCAATGACGATATCACTTGTTTAGCCCCTTTCTTTTCCTTCCCTGCCATACATATATATGTACATTCAGTAAAAAAATTTCACTAAACGAATGTTATACTTCACAGTGCAACCAAACACCACTGCACATTCCCCCATTATAGTAAGCTAAGCACCCATAACTCGCGCCATCTACGTGCATTGCTAAGACTAACACCCAGGACATCAAAGATGAAATCACAAATATCATTGTTCAAGTAACAAGTTTTTTTTGTAGTGAATATATATATATATACATATATATATATTCAGTGAAAAAACTTTGTTAAAGGGACGTTATGGTTCAAAGTAAATCCGAAAAACCCCTGAAATTCGGAAGTTATGGTAAGATAAGCAACCATAACTCGCGCCGCTACCGTGCACTGCTAACACTAACACCCAGGACATCAAAGATGACATCCCAAATGTCATTGATGACATCACTGATGACATCACGTGGCTGGCTCTCCCTTTTTTTCCTTTCCTGACATATCTAGGCCACATGATTTTCTTCAGTAACAGTCAGGAACTAAAAATTGTAAATTACTATATTCGTAGACTTATCCGTCAAGTATGTTCTTAGAATAATTCCCTTATGGTCCAGTCATCTCATATGAAACATATACATAGGAGAAGTCACAACCTTGAAAGACAGCAATCCTTTTTGTGCATTAAAATTATCAGTAGATTTATCTGCACTTTCTGAAACTTTTGATGTTTTTTTATTAATTTAATTTCCCTGTATATGCTCATATTTTTATATGTTGTACTCACACTATTTTCCTTAGGGTCCAGACACATCATGTGATATATATATATATATAGATAGGGTAAGTAACAGCTTTGAAACAGAGCAATCATTTCTCTCCATAAAGGTAATCAGTTATGTTATGAACACTTTCTGCTACTATTGCTGTTTATTTTTCCTACTTCAATTCCCTTGTATATATTCATATTTGTATGTGGTGTTGTCTCTTTGTGATTTGTGTATAATAATGCAATTATGTAGTAAGTTGGTTTTATTACCTACTTATCACAAGTTTCACTGTACGCAAAACTCTAATATGAAAACAGTTATCATTTCAATAGTCAACATGGCAAGCTTATGAATATTGCACCTCCATCATGTATGCTGCACACAATGCCTATGTTTCTACATGAGTACCTTAGTATACTGGATTAAAGTTAATAATAGAATGCTATTTATATCAATGCATAGCTTAATGCACTGATTAGCACTTGATATTTATTCCAATAATCTTTGACACTTTTTTTATTAAAATTACACTAAGAATCCCTTGTACAGACTTTTCATGAAAGATAAATGCACATGTGATGTCATCAGTGATGTCAAATCCAAAATAGAAAGGCATTTCCCGTAAAAGATAAAGAAATGCCATCTTCTTTAAAATTAACAGCATTACTGGCATCAATATTCTCATTGTTACAGAAGAACATACCAGCTCTAAGCATGAAGGCACACATGCCTCGGTTGATGACACACCTAGCAATGTTTTGCTGAGGACAAAAAACGGACTTATTGTCCCATATTGGTAGAAATCCAGAAAAAATTACTTTCGCATTTGGAAGGATCTTCATTACGGCTTGAACCAAGCGTTCCAAATCAGCCAACAATGTTGCCCAAATGGAAAGCACCATAGTGCAAAACTACCACATGCGGACTGTTCATCATGGCCATATCCTCACAAACTTGTACAATTCCCTGTACATTGAACTCAGGCACAGTGCTCCACACCACCTCCACTCCTTTCACATCAAAGTTCTTTGCAACATGCCTGCATTCAGCGTACTGCTGAAAACCATGCACAAACATATCTCCGAGCACCAACACCCTGACTTTCTCCACTTCTGCCATCTTCACCACACACAGTCTCTTTCAACCAAAAAAATCCACAACCTCGACATCTGATTGGCTGATCCGTACAGTCTTCTTTCCATGTTGGATTTCCTGGAAAAACCCGGATGTAGCATGCCCTGTCCACGAACAGCCGCGGTGTCCGCGGACAGCGTCCACTTTACTCTCTGTGCCATTCCCTCATTGCATACAGCTAATCAATCACACAATACGAATAACGTCCTCAGAACACCCCCATTTTGTGCATTTTTGAACATTTCAGGACAAATATCATTTCATTATTCAACATATTAACATTACAAATATTATACTTTCATCTTGTACTCTGCACACAATGCTATGTTTCTCCATTAGTAGCTCAGTATACTAGATAGAATACCATAATACAATGCTATTTATATCAATGCATCGTTCAAAGCACTAATAACGGTATGATATTTATTGCAATATCCTTGACACTTTTTTCGCAACATTATAACAAAAATCCCTAGTACACAAATTCCATGAAAAGTACATACACATGTGATGTCATCAGTGATTTCATCAATGACATTTGCAATGTCATCTTTGATGTTCTGGGTGTTAGTCTTAGCAGTGCATGGTGGTGGCGCAAGTTATTTTTCATAGCTTACCATAACTTGCGATTTTCAGGGGTCTTTCGGCTGTACTTAAAACCATAACATCCTTTAAACAAACTTTTTTTAATATCACGCAAAAAATATACAAACATGGCGTGCAAAAACCAACTTCTACAGATGGCTTTACACAGAATGTTGCAAAGTAAGAATTTATGCTCGTTCACAGTGAAGGTCAGCTGCTTCCATTTTTTTCTCGGGCCCCGGAGAGGCTCACGAAGCGGACTATAAGGTTGTATTGTGTTTTGACCTTGACAGACAGAGATTGTGATGAAAGACTTCTCTTGAAGGAGTGTTGCTAAAACGTAAGAAAAGATAAGGATGAAATTTATGAAACGAAACCACTTTTATATATTTTATCACTATGCGAAAGATCGTTGGCACACGCGGAGTCGTATTTTGGGATTTCACCACTCGTAGACAATGGAAATTGCAATTGTACTGTAAGTAACCCTTTAGATTATTTTATACCAAATATAATTACAATAGCATAGCATTAAAGACCGCTCAAGTTGAACTTGTTCATTGAAAGTGGCATAATGTTTTCTACCACACACTATCACCGCCAAATTGATCTCCTGTTGTTTAGAGGGCTCTGAAAAAGGCAGACGACACAGGGTGGGTTAATAGAAATAATTTATCTGGTCTATAGGCGGTCAAGCGCTCTACTCGCTGTGCCACTTCACTGTAGCCTGTCAAATGGCACAGCGAGTACAACGCTCACTTTAACATCCGTGCACAGCTCGCTAACGCAAGTTCGAATCCCGGCAAGGCCAAACTCAGCCTTTCATCCTTCCGTGGTCGATAAATGAGCACCACACACTGTGGTTAATAAAAAGCACCGCTTAGATACCTCACGGTTCTTAGCGCTATATGAATGGGAAACTATTATTATTTTATTATTAACATACTCTGTTGCACTATCTTCGATAGCAAATAGTTTCACGCCCTAATAAATAAAATGATGATTTTTAATGAAGATCGGCTGGTGAGACTAATTTATGTTTTTTAAAACAGGTATGTGGCCCCATTTTGCCTATGTCACGATTTACAGACTCCAGCGGATGGGGTCTTCAACTGCCAGGTGCAGGTCCAAATATGCAACTTCATGACCCTCACCATTTATGGGACAATCGCCAAGGACTGATATGCCCTTACGCAGTACTAGCGGCTACAAACAACATACCAACCAATAGGGTGGTCTAATGGCTCGTTTTTGGAGCAACCTTCCGATTATCAGAGTGACCATTTGCTGCTTTTATCATAAACCAACAGCCTATCTACCGCAAAGGAACAACGCGTGGCTCCAAATAAACTTTTGCTGATTGACAGCAGAGACAATAGTAAATCGCTGAATATTCACTAAACATTTCATGTGAAATAAATGTACTTTACCAAATGTACAATCCTGCTGTTTACTTTTAAACCACAGTTTCATATTCCGAATTGTGGCGCACTGAGTTGTAAGCTGATCTAACACCCTCTGTACCGCAAAGGAACATCGCGTGCCTCAACATGAACTTTTGCGGATCGACAACAAAGACAAATGCAAATTGCTGAATATTCTCTAAACATTTGATGTCAAATAAATGTACTTTACAAAATTTACAATCTTGCTGTTTGCTTTTAAATCACTGTTTCATATTCCGAATTGTGGCGCGCTGTGTTGTGACATAATATGTGTTGTCTTCCGGGTTCTGTGTAAAGTCACTTAGGACTGGAAAGGACTGAGCGCGTTTGATGACGCACCCTGTAACATCACGGAGAGAGGTGGGGAATATGAATGCTTTGATAATATCAGGCTTGGGGGCGGGAGATATGATTTAGTGTCGCAAAAGCAAGTCAGCCAGGTCAATAGCGCCAGTCATAGGATTATCACATAATGTCGGCGCACACCAGCCGGATTTATCGTTTCTTTAGTGGACAAAAAGTCGGTTGCGCCCATAGGAAATTGTACTATTAGTGGACAAATGGAGTGGTCTTAAAACACTTTCACCCTGACAACGAACAATACAAACAACGTTCTCAGAACAGCCCCATTTTGTGTAATTGCAACCATTTTGGGACACCGCGAGTGTTCTTAGAACACATTCAACTAGACAGATTACAATACGGACAGCGTCCTGAGGACACCCCCATTTTGTGTATTGACGGTCAATTAAGTGCACCGCGAGTGTTCATAGCTCATTTTTACCTTCCTTGCGAACATAAATGACACATACTCCGTCCTCTAAACACCCCACCATTTAGTTTATTTACAAAATGTCAGAACAGCCGTGTTCTCCGCGGACAAATCGAATGCAACAAAAATGGCTAGCACATAAAAAACAAAACATTGAACCTATCTCATACTCCCCGACCCTCCCCAAACACTCTTACACACCAACACAGGGCACTAAATACAATTTTTTATCTACGTTTCACTGCGCTGTACGCGGTCGACCGTGAATACAAGATGGCGGGCGCCACAGAAAATCTGACGCGCTCCATGCCCCTTGCCGTCCAATCAGCAAACACGTCACATGTCCGCGGACATGACGCAAGGCCATGGGCCAAACAGGGTGCTGTCCGCGAAGCAAACAGGGAAGTCCGTTCGCGAAGCGCACACAGATATCACTAATTTGCCTTACATTTTGGTAATTTTTAATAAAACTACTGGATGGATTTACACCAAATTTGCAAAAGCACGCTTTCGGGACCAGGCTGCCGCTCCTGCCGCACATTTGGTGTAAATCCGTTCAGCAGTTCGGGCTGCAGCCGTGCGCAAAGTTTTTTCCCATTCAGTCTATGGGAAAAAAAAAGTTTTGGGACCCCCCCCTATAAGTTGCCCCCCCCTGGACGAATCCTCACCAAACTTTGCAAAAATATTCAGAGTGGGCCATATACTTGTTTTGCAAAGTTTGGTGAGGATTCGTTCAGGGGGAGCGAAGTTATAAGCTGCCCAAAAAGTGCTCTTCCTATGGAAACACCAACTTAACCATAACTACATGGCCACTACTGTGGCCATGTAATATATATATATACACACATATATATGTATATATATCTCGCACATGTATTTCCATGCCATGCATCAGGGAAATAAACTGTGTTAGGGAGAGAATGCCAGGATGCATAGAAGAAAGAAAGAAAACCTGATGTCCTTCTTAGTTTGGTTTTACAAACTAAAATCTCTGTGTATAAGCTCAGTTATCCATATTTAAACACAAATCTGGTTAAAGAAGAGGACAGATTTGCAAAGGGAAGGGGGATCAGTCATTGATGCTGTAAAAACAGTGCTTTAAAAAGGCTGAGTGGGATGCAAAATGGTGGCATCTCAGAGAAGAACAAAAAGAGGACACTGCAGCTCCATTCACTACTAGGACCTCTATGGCCGTGCCACTTCATAGCTCAAGGACTGGCACTCTTCACAGCACACCCAACCAATGCAATAGGCCTGACCCACCTTGTGTTATGATGTGGCATCACTGAAAAAAAGGAGGAAGAGACATTAGTCTGTAGACCCTATGCACATTACCACAGGAGATCTGCTGAAATGTATGCGTATGCAATACCATCCATCTCTCTCTAGAATAAAGGCCAGTCATGTTGTCTCTCAGTATGTGGCATTAAGGAGCCGGCAGTGAGGCAAAACTAAACATCTGGATATGATGGGGTTTGAGGACGTCATGTCTTTGGTCACTGTGGCATGATCAGACATCATGCTGTACGTACCATGGTTTTACATCCTGTATGCATTCAAGGCATATCTGAAATTATAGGCACAGAGGCAAGAATTGGTTGTCTAGAATAATGTATATGTGTTCAAGTGCAGATAAGGCGGCAGGCTCCCGATCACTTAAACACCAGAGTAAATATCCTGCCTAACTATTCACAATGCAGTACATCTGTCTTCTGTTGCCAAAGTCCTGTCTCTTTAAACAGATTCTCGATGTTCCTCAGCTTTCATGAGTTTTCTCAAACTGAACTGTAAGGACTTGTAAGAAATGGAATGACTCATATCTGCGGGAATCGTTGATATTATACAAACATAATGAAATCAATAAACCTCTTTGTAGGAATTGTTCACACATCATACATTTGTTTTTCTCTGCTTTATTTCTTTATCCTGTATTTTAGCTACTGGGGATAAAGACCTTTACTCTGTTGTAATACCTTTGCCCTTCATTTATTGCCAGTAGACTAACTTTGACTGTAATTTGACAACATGATAACACAGACAGAGAATTTAGCCTAAACGGCTGCTATTTTAATAGCCTCACATTAAACGGATCTGTGGTTTTCTAGTTCATGAATTAGCTTTTAAATGTCAAAATTAGACTACGCCAAATGCTCTGTTGGCTGAAAACTGGAAAAAAAGGTAATTAGCACATGAAATTGTGCAAATGTAATTCCCCATGACATATGGTTTTTCTCCCATCATTTTGCCCTCGCTGATCATATGTAAGAGGGTTTGAACCCAGAGTTGATAATCAAGTCAGATAAAACATGTATTCATTAAAACAATCAATTTAATTGAAAACTCTACTGTACAAATGTAACATCTTCAATGAATGTAGTAGAACATTATATGCACAGATTTAAGATGTTTTTTTGTCAGGAAATTACTGCATCCTCTCCCAGTGAAACACATTAATTTGAAATACAATTTTCAAAAAGGCAGAAAGGTCAATCAAGCCATAAAGAGGTATTCATCCTTCGACAACCCACCATGAATTCGATCCAATTGCATCTATCTTAAAACACATTTACAATGTGCTTGTACTTGGTGGTGACACTCGTAAGATCGGTGATATGTGATTGTTCAATTTACGCAATACTAGACATGTTGTCTCGGATAGCAGCCTCCAACACATGTATTTATTGTTTCCCCATCGTCGACAGGCCTGAAGAGGAACTACTTGCACCTCACCACTCTCTCTGCAGAGAGAAACCACACTGCCCATGTGCAAGGTTTGGCTGAGAATGTGGTGGTGTATGATGCTACACCGTGCTGTGTGTAAGCTTGTTTGCATTTCAGCAGGATACATGGTCAAAAGATTCTTGGCTTACAGGTTTGCACGCTCATCTCCGAAAATGGGAGCAGCCTGGGAGTTTGCAATGTATTTAAAAGACTGAAAGGGGTTACAAATGAAATAAATGACTGGTACACAAATGTACAGTTACTTTTTTTGTGGAAGCAATTGGCTTTGTGGCTTGGTAGCAGAGGTGATCTGCCTGTGCATGAATTGGCACTAATGCATGGTTTCAATACATGACGCAGGAGCCGGCAAACATTACAACCTTCCTTTTATTCCGCCTTTGGTACAACTGCCATTTTCCTTACCCTATCCATCCCCTTCCTCCACCCTTCTGCGTCCCTCTCTTCGTCCCAAGTACCTCCTCCTTAAAGGAGCCTTTCTTCTTTCCCCACCGTAACACCTCCCCCTTGCTTAACTTGGAAGTTCCTGGTTTACATCTGCTCGATCGGACGAAGGGGCTTTCTTGCGGTTCGCCGTGGGTGGCTGGGTGACTCGCGGGTCTCACCTGACCGATCGCCTTGAGGTGCTTCGTTTGCTTCTTCGCTGCCAGATTCCTCTGCATCAGCTGTCTGCTCTTCCCTTGGTTCTGATTCCTTGAGGTAGAGCTTGTGGAAGAAGGAGGCATTCTGCGTTACGTCACCCTGGTCTCCTATTGCGGTTACCATTGTCTCTTTCACTTCAGTCACTAGGAGTGGCTCTGGGTGATAACGTTGGTCCGTTTTCTTTTGTTGTCTTTGTCGTACTAGAACGGTTTGACCCAATGCGAATTGATGTTCCATCACTCTTCTCTTTCGATCCGCCCATTCTTTGGCCTTTCTTTTCTTTTCCCCATCTCTTTCTCTGATCTCTACGTCCTGTTCCGGTGTGTAGTCCTCCACTTTGGGACGGCAGGTCCGTAGTCTGTCTTTCACCATGAGTTCCAGTGGCATCCGTCCTGAGTTTTCATGTGGGGTATTTCTGTAGCTCCTCAGCATCTGGCGTATTGCTTCGGGTAGTGACATTTGATCCACAATGGCCTTCTGACTGGTTCATTTGATGGTGGACATACATCTTTCCACCATGCCATTGGCCTGTGGCCACAGCAGCATGATTTTCTGGTGGTGGAAACCTAGATGCAAGGAAAGTTTCCGAAAGTCCTGTCCTTGGAACGGCAGGCCGTTATCTGTCTTCACCATGGTGGGGACGCCCCATTCACTAAACAGTTTTTAAATCACTCTGGCTACATGGTGGACTGCTGTGAACTGTAGGTGTTTCATCATGGGGAATCAGGAGTACTCATCCACTATTACTAGTAGGTGCCCCCCTTCTTCTAGTGCTCCATAAAAATCCATGGCTATTCTCTGCCACGGCCCCTCTGGCAGTAGCACTATTTGTAATGGGCACTGGGGGTTGCTTGACGCTGCTTTCTGGCAGGACACGCAGTGGGTTAGGGCATCCTCAAAAATGATGTCTATGTACAGGAACCACACTTGATTGCTTCAACCCCTTGGAGGCCCTCATGAGCTATAGTAATGAGCGATTTCCGGAGACCTTTGAGGATTACTAACCGGTTGCCTCGTAGCAGTATCCCTTGGTCTGTTGTGGCTAATTCTCTATATCATTGCTATCCTTTCCAGATATTTCCTGTCTACCTTCCGTCCCGTGAAGTGTTCTGTGTCAAGATGTCTCCACTAGTTCTCATTGGTGAGGTGCACTACCACCTATATGGTTGGGTCTGCTCTACCTTTGGCGGTGAATGCTTATGTTGTGATGGCGGGGGAGGGCATTGTGGGACAGGTACGAGATATAGCCTCCCACCCCCTGCATCATGGAGTCCTCCGTTTTCCCTTCCAGCTGTCGCAACAGGTAGTCTGAGGGGTTGCCCCCCCCCGGTTTGCCTATTATCCAGCAATCATACTCCTGGAGTCTGATGCCTCACCGTTCAATGCGTGGGGGCATTTTGGGCTTGGGGTTGCCAAAAAGGGACAGCAGAGCCTGGTGATCAGTGATGAGGGTGAACCTTCTGCCAATGATAAAATGATGGAATTGTTCACATGCCCACAATGCTGCTAAGCTATTGCGTTCTGCTTAGAAGTAGGCCCTTTCAGTGCGCGATAGGGCTCTGCTAGCATATGCGATGATGTTGCGATTGTGGTGGTCCTTTTGGTCTGAATGGGGAAACAGGGCACCCAGGCCAACGGGGCTGGCATCCACTGTGAGGTCAGTGTCCCATTCCAGGTTGAAATAGGCAAGTTGTCGATTGTTGGCGAGCTCCTCTTTGATGGTGTGCAAACCATTTTGGCATTGTGTGTCCCATTCGAACAGAGAGTCTTTCTTGAGGGGGCTCCAGAGTGGATCTGTGATGGTGGCGTAATTTGGCAAGTAGCGAGCACAGTAGCCCGCTATCCCTAGGAATGATCTCAGTTTGGCATTTCCTGTGGGGGAGGCCAGGGTGACAATGGCACAGATTTTGTCACGGTCCGCTGCAATGCCCTGGTCTGAGAAGATGTGGCCGAAGATGCACAGGCTGTGATTGTAGATGCCGCATTTTGGTCCATTGAGAGTTAGTCCTGACTTGTGGAGGATGTTGCACACAGCTTTCAGTGCCTTGTCGTGTTGTTCATTGGTGGAGCTGAAGATGAGGATATTGTCGCTGTAGATGAGGGCATTTAGCACCAGGGATATAAGTCTGTGTATTATCTCCTGTAAGATTTCGACCGCTGAGGATATTCCAAAGTTAAGCCGCTTCTAGCAGAAAAGCCCATCGTGAGTTGCAAAGGTGGTGATCAGTCTGGAGGCAGGGTTGATTACCAACTGGTGATACCCTGGATTCAGGTCCAGTTTTGAGAAGCGAGTGGCCTGGCTGGGCCTCAACAGCATGTCCTCAATGTTGGACCCTGGGCGCCTCTCCCTTTGGATGGCAGTGTTCGGTATTCGAATGGCCATTCAAAGGCGCAGATGTCCCTTGTCTTTTGGAAAGACAACCACGGTGGAGCTTCCATGGTGTGGGGCCTTCTACTCTCTCAATGATGTCATTCTGCAAGAGTAGCTGCAGCTAGTGCGTCAACTGGGCCTGCAGGTGGAATCCAACCCTGCAAGAATGTTGTGGTACTGGGATGATGTTTGGGTCTATATGGAGGGTGATGACAGTGTCCTTCAGCATACCCACGCCTTCAAATAACTTTGGGAATAGGGCCTTGAGTTCCTCGATGCCTAATGCCTGGCAGGAGATCGACTGCAGAATTTGTGAGCCTGTTGGGAGTCCTTGGATGACCTCTGATTGTTGGTACTGGATGAAGATCAGGTCTAGGGCCCTGGTAGTCTGATAACTGAGAAGACAGTATCCGGTCGCAGGACTATGGATGACGTGAATAGTGGTGGCCACTCTGCGACTCCTGTGGGTTAGGTTGCACTTGAACTGGCCTTTCGACTCAAGCGGCTGGGATGCACCCCATTGAAATATGCGGGCCTGGGATTTGCATAGTGGGTAGGCATCTGCTATGGCTTTGTAGAGATCTTAATTCATAACATTGACAGTTGCTCTGGTATCCATGACAAACTGGTTATATAGGCCGCCGATGTGAGACAGGGTGTGTATTCATGTTGTAGTCTTGATTGAGTCCTTGATCTATTTTGTATCCCGCTGATGGGTAGGGTGGGTAGTCATAACCATCCCAGTATCGCATAGGCAGGTGCATGTTCAGGTCCTCCATGGCCCTTGTGACTCTGGACTGTGCTGGCGTCGGCGGTAGGTTCCTCTCCTGGAACGTCCTCTCGGTCTCGTGCTCATGGGCCAATCTGTTGGTGGGTCCTTTTGTCTGCTTGAATTGTCTGGCTGGGCCTGACAGTGGCAACAGTCGATATGTGGTGAGCATGGGGGACTTCTCCCTGCACATAGCCTGAAAATGATTCTCCTGGCCGCATCTCATGCACATTTGTCCTATGGCCAGGCATTGCAATCCGCACCTGTAGCATTGCTTCTCTCCATGGATGTGTTGGTGAGGGCTTTGGGGTCCTTGTGTCCCTAGTGGCCGTGGATTCCAGGTCTATCCTGGAGGTCCAGCAGCTATTGCTGCAATGGTGTAGCTGCTTTTTATGTTTTCTATGGCTGCAGCCTGTGCATCAACGCATTCATATATTCTTGCTAGGTCGATTATTTCTTATAAAGGCAGTGGTTTCTTTAGTAGTTATTTTCTGAACAGTGAGGAGGTACATCCCTCAATTATTCTCAGTCTTATTACCTCGTCATAATTGAAGTTAGCAAAGTCATAGTAGATGATTTTCCTCTGGAGCCGGATGACGAATTCTCATATGGTCTCGTGCAGAAGTTGTATGCATTGATTAAATGCATATCGTTTGTAGTCTTTGTTGAGAAGTATTATCAGTTTGCTGCTAACTGCAGCTATGAGGTGCGGATAAGTGGATTTCTCTTGTGACAGGATTGTTTTCATGATACCTTTGATCTCTTTTCCTGCAAGTTTGGCAATCATGTCCATTTCTTTGGCGAATCTTGCCCACTTATGGCCCTCATGAAATCCTCGAACTCCTCCATCCATTCTTCCCACCTCTGGCCTTGGTCGTGATGTGGGTGTAGTGTGAATGGGTTAGGCCGTGTCAGCAAGGTCACCCAGGACGCAGGTCCTGTGCCTACGAAGGCTGGAGCACCTGCCTCATCTGCCATCTTTGCGGTGTCTGGTAGTGCTTGCTTCTGCTTTTGGTGGTTTGGTGGGGTCTGTACTTGTCTAACCCCTGCACTGGTTGTTCCTTGTTGCCACTGTTTACTCGTCATGCTCTATAGTTACTATTAATTTGGGTGGTGGCCACTTGTTTTCACTGTTGGTGGGCGGTACCGCTCCTTCTAACTACCTTGGTAGTGTATCTAGCCGGTGTGCTACTTGTGTTCTGCAGCCACGTGTGTCTGACTGTTTGCTGCTTCTCTTATTTTGTGGCTTCCCCCTTCCTCTTTCTCCTTTGCCTGTCACTGCAGGCTGCACCCGGTCTTCTCTCGCTCTCTGTTTTTGGCTTGTGGCATGTGCTGCTGTGCCTCTGCAGCACGTGCATTGCTTGTTCAGGATGCTCTTTTTTTCAGGTGGACAGGGCTTGCATTTATGGTATGCGCCACTTTCTTGCTGCGTCCTTCCTATATCTTTGCGCATGGTTTGAGGCCTGGCGCTGCACTATTGTTCCTTTGTTCTAGGTCTGCTCGACCTCCATGCTCCTCCTACCAGTAGTGGCGCTGGGTCCTCCTCACCCTGCGCAGTCTCGCTGGCCATGTCCGGTTGCTGCAGGAACTCACGCAGTGTGTGTGCTCGTGTCCCTCCGTCCTACACTCCTCACCGGTGGTGGTGGTGGGTCATCCACACCCTCCGGGGCATCACTGGATGCGCGGGGTGCTGCTCCACTGGTCTGCTTCTCCTCTGCTGGACTCTCCTCACCCACCGGTCCTCATGAGCAGTGCTTAGCATCCTCGCAGTGCTTCTCCCTCTCAGCTCGGCACCGAAGCGGCTTCTTTTGGTTGCAGGAACCAGTATACGCTATGTCCAGCGGTGTCTGACAGCGTGGGAACGTGTCGGTCCTCGTCGCCAGTTGTTGGGCCCTAATACATAGCTTCAATACATGACACAGGAGCTGGGAAACATTACAACCTTCAAAGAAAATGAGCCCACGTGTTGCGCTTCTCTCACTTGAAATAATTACTTAAATGGTAGATTTCAAAATTTAGTTCGTTTTATTTTGAAATTTAACAAAGATTAACACATATGGATGAAAAAGAAAATATTTACTATCAGAGTTAAATTATTTTGACAACATCAAAGTTAAAGCACATTTGTCAGAGTGAAGTCCTTAGTTATTGTCACTAGGGTTTAATCCTTGTAAGTTGAGAAGTCCTAAGTTGGATTCACTAGGTCTTGATTTTGGAAACTTCAAAGTTAAAGCACATTTGCCAGAAGGGAGTCCTTAGTTGTTTTCACTAAGGTTTGATCCTTGTAGGTTGAAAAGTCCTTAGTTAGATTCACTAGGTCTTGATATAAATTGAAAATAAGTCTTTGTTGGTTTAAAGTTCTTAGTTCAATTCACTAGGTTTTATGAGTTAGGGGAATCCTTGTAGGTTAAAGAGTCCTTTTGAGTTTATGAAGAATAGTTTTTTTCTGTTTGGTAGCTTTTGATTCCGTTTTTAGATTACAAATGCAATAGGTTCTTCAATTGGAATGTTTCCTGGAATCCGGTGATATATAGAACACACGTTTTTTTCTTCTTGGAGGTGTTCAGAGTAGCTATTCCTCACGTTTCTTTCCTACTTGGAGTTGTGCAAAGTGGCTATTCCACTCAGAGCGCCAACACTGTTTCTAAGACAGATCACTCATCTCTAACATTACAACCTGTGCTTTATTCTGCCTTGTTACAGCTGCCACTTTTCTACCTCTGTCCCTCCCCTTCCTCCCTCCTCCTGCATCTCGAGTCTCTCCTCCTTAAAGGAACCTTTCTTCTTTCCCCACTGTAACAGCATGTGGGAGCTTCAGGTAGTCCGCCCACGGAGTCAAATAAATGTTCCCCTGTAGTAGTTTGGTGCACCTGGATGACGAAAGACGTTTACCCTTACAAACTAGAAGCGCACTTTTCATTTATTACTTTGGAAAAACACACTGATCCATTGAACTATGCACTACATTTTGTGCTGATTTTCATATTTCTATGATCGCCTTTGGCATACACACCACATAAACAGATAAAAAGAACAACATGCTTTGCACGCCATACAGGAGTGACGTGTTATTCTTTGCTTCATTAATGTGCGCCCTATCTGCATATAAAATAAATAAATAAATGATGCACTGTACATTATTGGGGGATTGATGACCACAACACTTGTTTTTCACTCTTATATGTTTGTCTGCCAATGCTATTATGGCATCATATGGTATTGACTGAGGGGCACTTCTGTATTAACCTTCGGCAAAAGGCCCAGTACTGCATCTGATCTCTTGATACGTGTTCACACCTTTTTACATCCGGAATGGGATTAGTGAGGTGAAAGGGCCAATAGAGCCAGTGTAAGGTGAAAGGTGTTGATGGCTCCACTTAATATTATACTTCATATGTGTCGGACTTTACACTGTAGGAGGTGTGGGTGCTCGACTCCACAGTGTACTGTACATATGTATCAGAGGTTAAGTACTGTGTGCATTTCTACATAGTTCTGACCTATACCATCATGCGCTATTTCCTTTGCTGTACATTTAGACACCTGTGTGTGATCATTGACTCCCTGCATAAGGAGGGAGAAACCTGTGTCCGATCTGAAGCCTCTCCAAACCTTTCTTCACAGGGTTTAAGTTAAACACAGACTTGTGTTCCTGGGTTCTCCGACCTCTCTGTTGGAAATGGCACACTGCAATGTGAGTTGCCCTTTTTAAATTTCACCTGGAGGACTGGGGTGACGTGTTTAGCTACAAATTATGTTTTTTTGGGGGAATTTGCAGGATGCAATCGAACTGAGGAGAGTGGAGCAGGAATGGAGCTGTGACCCAAGTGGACAAGCTTTTTTTTGTGCCCTGTTATGTACAATGCAGTATTGGTGCACATTTGTTATGTTCTATGTTGTCACCTATAATCCATGACATGATCACAGACATGTAGGTGTGACACTCAAAACAGTGGATGCGAACAGGTGAGGTCTTCAAAGACCTCCTGGTCACGGATGAGACACTCATCACAGTTCAACACAGAAGAGAGAGCATCTATTTAGTGTTGCACCGACCGGGTCCATGCCTACAAGAATTATGCCCAAACATGGACATGATACATACTCATCTTTCAAGGGATACGGTACAATGACTTTTTTTAAAGGGAATTCTGCTTGTGCAGAGCTGGCCCAACATGTGAAAAGGTATTATTTTCTTTGTTGCAACTAGTTTATTCAATTTTTCCAACAGACTATTTGAAAGGGTATTATGCAAAGGAGAACACCAAACTCAACATTATATAGATCCAAACATTCCTATGCTGCAGGATTCTTGGGTCTTCATTGGGTCAGGTGCCCCACAGAGTCATCAGACATATATTCAATTGCAGTGGCATTGGTGCCCCTCAAGAGCTATTTGAAGTACATTCAAATATCCAAGAGCAAGGGTGGGCTAATGGGTGGAGTCAGAAAGTGTAGGGTTGTAGTGTCCCCAGAACTACTGCTGCAGGGCATTTAGCCATATTAAAAATGGAGTGCCATGCGCCATTCAAGAGATTAGGGCAGTGGTGAATATGTAACCCTTTTTTTAAAAATGTTGTTCTCACTTTAGACACGCAAAAAGCCGTTTTCGGGGGAAGAGGGTGTTGCCCGGGACTGAGTTGGCCTTTTGGGCATGCAATGTCTACTTCTTCTCTATACTCAGCTTCAATTCTTTGCCTCCAAATCCCTTTCTTTCAAAGGAAATGAACAAGTGGAATCACCTTACCTGCAGATGGCTGGCCCCTCTGGAACTTCCTCTCATTTCCCTTGAGAGCTACGACTAATCATTGAAAGTTCAGTAAGTCCAGCTAGTCCTGGCTCTTCCCCAACTTAGCCTTGGTCCGCAGAGCTCCCCAAAGCCCCCACAAATAAGAGATCCATGTGAAACGTGCACTCTGTTAACCCTTTCAAATTAAATCAAAATCAAATTAGGCATGGGACTAGAGTTGTTGTTTAGTAACCATTCCTCTTACGTTGCCTAATCGTCTGCATCTGCTTAAGACACAGTTACAAGAAACTGTATAGGACATGTTAATGCCATTCTCTTTCAATACAAATTAAATGGAATTCATTCAACATTGTGATAATGCTTTGTCCACATTATTAAGCCATTTCATCAACCTCAAAATATGCCCATTAATAGGCTACTTGGCATTCAATGGCCTACCTATCAGGGAAGGTAATGCCAATGCATCGAGCTAGCGAACATCTAGCTATGTAATCATATATGCCCAATATCAGTTAGGCTTTTTTTTATTTGTATTGATAATGTGTAACAGGCTATAGTACATTTTAATTAACAATCTCTGTAAAGCGTGAGAGGAAGCTGGGACTGGGTGCTTTGCAGCAAGCCAGGAGCAACATTGCAGGTCCTGCTAGGGTTGAGGGATCAATAGGGGCTGATAGATAATTGAGATGGAGGAGGTGAGTGGGTAAGGGGATGTCACAGACAATCCTACGTATTGCATTCGAGATGCTGACAGGGTTTGACGACATGGCCGGGGCAGAAAAGAGGAGAAGGAGGATGAGCCTGAGTTGGTCTGGGAATGTATACAACTAAGCCCAGGTGTACATTCCTGTCTAAATTGGAGAAGACCTAGCGACAGGGGAGCAGGGGGAAGAGGAGCACCTGTACAATAAGTACAACAAAGTGAACACACAAGCAAATCCCAAATGGCTTCCCTTTAAGGTTACAACAGCTAGGGACTTGAAATTGACTGAACAAAGTGAGATATCATCTTTATAAACATATATCAAATAATCTCAGTTTATAGTCGAATGCATCCATCTTGCACTGACAAAAACTTTTTCATATACAATGGCATGTTCTTCCAACAACTGCATGGCACTAGTATGGGGGCGACTTTTGCCCCAGATCTGGCCAACTTATATATGGACCATTTTGAAAATAAGTCGGTCTATGCAGAGAACAACCCCTACAAGGAGAATATAATATCATGGCATCGATATATCGACGATAGATTCATGATCTGGCGAGGCAGTATGGAAACACTAAACTCTTTTGGTATTTGGCTTAACACCTGTGAAAAAAAACATTAACTTCACTTTAGAAGCCAAAAAGGATAACATTTCCTTCTTGGACCTTGAGATATTTCGTATGGAAAACTAAAAGATTGGCACCTGTTTATATAAAAAAAACCTACTGTTAGGGAGAATTCTCATAATTGGTTGATTTCCCTTACCTAATGAGTCGCTCAGCAGCTTTGCTGGATTTCTAGGATTTATTTTTTTCACCTGGTAAGAGTGTGAGCCCTTTTTCCCACTCTTACATGTGTTTTGATATGTGTATTTCTACTTTCTGTTTGATCTTGGGCACTGGAGCCTCACCTACTCCATGTGCACCACTTTGTGTGTGTGTTACACAGCACCCTGAGTGCAGTGACACAGGGTTGTCTTTGAGACTTCCCACTGACTCTGTTTTTTTGGGGATGACTACTGTCCCCCAGAAACAGGTAAAGTTGCCATTAACTTTATATAGTCACGTTAAACCACAGACCCAATACACCCCATCTTACATGGAGTATTGGATAGGGTAAACTCTTATCCATTTTTGTCTGTGCCTCTTGTAGCCTTGTTTCACTCCCTTAACATTAAGACTTGGCTAGTGGCAGTGGTATCTACCCTAACTTTTCTACCGTGATTATCTTATATAAACGTGGTAATGTTTTAGGCTATCATATTCGCATCAAATATAAACCTGCTTGACCAAATAGATTTTATTTTGGTTCCAGATGGGTTTATTCGCCATTTCTTTTTGTTAAAGTCTTTCTCATGTTTCTCTCTGCGCGCCAAACCGGGGATGACTCCTTTGTTCGCTATCTTTTTGCAAGCTTCTGCACAGAAGCCCTCCTCAAGGCACCTGATAGTCTAGGTAGGCAGGATGTGAGGGAGGGATATTCAGACTCCTGCCATGGTTCCCTTGGTTCCCAAGTCACACTCTTGTCTGATTGGCTAAGAGGATTGGCCTGCCAGGCCAGCCACCCTGCTGTGTGATTGACAGCCAGGCTGTATGAATGGAGGAAAACTGCATAACAAGCAGGTCTCTGGGACTGGAAGAGCAGAGTTGCCACTGAAACGAAAGAACCAACGAGGAACTGAAAGAAGAGGACCCCTACCACGACTGAACTGCCCGGTGAAGCCTTGCTGCATGTCCGAATCGCCAAAATCCGACGACAGAGAAGATCCTGCAGGAAACTTCTTCCCTTGAGCTGGTGGGACCAACCAGTTTGACCAAACTACAGGCCAGGACCCCTCCTCTGGTCGAATTTACAGTAGGCCGGATAGCCACGAAGGTCGGACCCTGCTTGGGTTTAAAAGAGCGCACTTTTTATTTGTTGTTTTGCTCTGCTGCTGGTTTCTTCCCTGGGTGGCACAGGACTCTCCAGTCTTCCTCCTTCGTGTCAGTCCAACAATCGCTTCAGGAACCATGAGCCTTCAGGAACCACCAGGAACGTCCGCCTCAGCTACAGCTCCCTCTCCGTTTTAAGGTACTGTGCAAATCCGGTTGTCTGTTTCGTTCAACAGCGGTGAAAGTTTTTGAAATCTTTCTCCAAACCGAGGACCTGTCCTTCTCTTTTCTTTGAACTAACTTTTCTACCAACCACCTCGTCTGGAATCTGTGCCACGAACTTTACCGCAAACTACCCTGAACTGTGTGATCTTGAGAAAAAGACTTTTGACCCATTGACTTTGGTCCTAAGCCTTTTCTAGCTGATCTCTTCACTGTAGTCTTTCTTGTTCAATTGCCCTGAGGACTCACCTGCTGGTTTTGCCTAATTTCTAATAACTTGGTCTTTCCCTCCCTTTTAAATTGCTGGAGTGCCATTTTGCTCCCACTTCATTTTGTGAGCTTAACTTGTCTGGAATTTAAGGGAAGTGGCGTGGTGTATTTATGATTGTGATTTTTAAGTTGCTTAGAATAGTGAAATGTTATACAACTGTTGATTAAATAAATATATATTCTTTTACTTAGAAACCTTGAGTCAGTGTTTTCCTGAATCATAGTAATTGCTTTCATTTGTTTAACTATTTGTACTGCTCAATTACTCTTGAGGTAAGTCTGGCTGCTCCACTACTGCTACCACTATAACTGTTTAGTATGGGCTTGTACCAATGGTTAAATTGTACTGTCACTTGTAGTCTTAATTGTGTGTAGTGTTCCCAAAGGGTACTGCATATAATTCTACCTAACACCTACCCAAAAAACACCTTGTTCAAATTTGAGAGTTTCCAACCTCAAAGCCTCAGGGAAAATCTTCCTTTTAGTCAGTTCCTTCGTATAAAACGTAACTGCACCACCAAAGGTGACTTCAAAAAACACAGTTTGGTTTTGAAAAATAATCGCAAAGCGAGAGGCTATCCATCTTACATTAGCCGTCGAGCATACAAAAGAGCTGCTTATGTCCCCAGGAGTGATTGCCTGATCAAGCACCCTAAAGTTAATCTCGAAAAAATCACTTGTGTATCATTGTTTTCTCCTATTAGTAATGATTTGAGGAAATCCATAATAAAAAATTGGAACACCATTAATACCGAAACCTTTAAAATGGCTACTCCACGTTTTGCTTTTAAATGTATGTCCAATCTAACAGACAAACTCATTCACACCTATCCTCTACCGACTACCAATGTCCCAATACAACGGACACTCTGGAATTTCCCACCAGTCGTGCGACATTATAAATGCAGAACTTGTTCGGTATGTGATCTAACACAAAATCTTAAAATCATTGATCTGTAAGGCAAAAAATGGCACCTCAATTCTCTTACCATTTGTCGTACCAAATGGGCCATTTATTGCATGAAATGCCCTTGTAACCTCATTTACATCGGTAAAACTAAAAGACCTGTGAGGCAAAGGATTGGAGAACACAGATCATGTGTTAAAACGAAATCATTGACAAACAACTTGTTGAGCATTTTAAAAAAGCTAACCATACCTACAAAGACATGGGCCTCGTAACACGGTAGGCGGTAAGGGATTACCGGCACCGGTAAGGGCACCGGTGCCGGTAATCCCTTGCTGCCCTACTACAAGGTCCCTTAGCGGGTCCCTCCCCTAAGCCTGGTTTTACCAGGCGTTAGGGGAGGGACCCGCTAAGGGACTTCAGAGCTAATAACGGTACCGCAAATTGCGGTTCCGTTATTATCTCCTTCCCCATTCCCACTGAGCCCTATGGGGGCTCAAATGGGAATGGGGAATGGTTCCCGGAATGGGGACTTACCGGGTCCTCCAGGGTCGAATGACCCGGTAAGTCCCTATTCCGGGAACACAGACCAGGAATGTGGTAAGGGGGTAGCCATGGCGCTAATCGCACCATTGCTACCGCCTACCGTGTAATGAGGCCCATCTTCTGGTGCATTTTGCAAACCTTAAATGCACCCCCACATGGGGGAGACCGAGATCTAAAGCTCCGAAAATTAGAGCAAAAATGGATCTACAATTTAGATTCAGTCAATCATGGCCTTAATCTATATATCGAGTGGAACCTCTTCCTGCGTAGATGACAAAACATGGGTTTCGTTTTTCAGTTGTTTTTCAGTAGTTTCTTTGTATGGACTCAACTTACTATATACTATTCTTGATAACGGTACATCCGAACCATATATGTGGGACACATCAATGAAATGAAACTCTTAAAAAATATATTTATGAGGACACATATACACCTTTTAAAATTGTTTTTGGGTCCCCTGACCGGCCTGGGTGAAACAATTCTGCCGACATAAAATAAAAACACACTCTAATGTATGATGGAACATTGCCAAACACCATTCCTTCTGCGTGAGCCCTAAATCGCATCAAGGGCGGGTTGTGTATTCATTCCTTAATGCGTGGGCATCTACATTCTATACGTGCTGCATTCTTGGTTCTATACGGAACACTGATAGGTATCGTATGATTCCATACCCTTTACATCCCGCTCCAAGATGGTGGATGACGTTCAATATACGATGCCTGTGCGCCGACATACGCTTTTCTGTATAAAATGTCACAAGACTGCAGGAACGTAGCCGTGATAAACCGTTGCGAATGTGACTGCTGAGCAAGCGACCGAAAAGCTGGATTAAGAAAGTCATGGCCAAATCCTTTCCCTTGCCACCTTACCTGCCCGTACACCATAGAAACTTCCTTTTTTTGAGAGTTCTCTGTGTTTTTTGTCCCTAGTCAGCCTAACGTGTCTAACGTGACAAAGAAATCCTGGAATACTAGCTACGCAATCCGCTCCCCTTTAAAATTAATGTAGGCGCCCAAGCATCAACACGCAGGCAAAGGTAGGCTTGCTTTTCAAATGTTAAAATGTAGAATACTATAGAATTAAACATGGGAACAACATCACACCATGTTCTTTGTATAAATAGGTCCTGTGACCACGCCTACACGGGCACAGGAAGAGAGATTCCAGTGCACTGTGCCATATTGGTACAAAAGCGAAGCCAGCTCCCAAGATGTGACAGAGGCCGTACATATACATGGTTATACGAAACTTGTGGATATCTAACAGAGTAATCTTATAGAACAAAAAGTAAATTGTGTACTGTGAGAAAATGAATATCTATTCAGTTAAACAAACAGACTAAAACCAAATATGGTTAAAGCTAAAAATGTAGAAATATCACACACAAGTGATAGCTTTGAGAAAGAAAATGCTAATCAGAAATAGAAGGGATGTACAGCTAAATCGAATTATGTTGGGTGAACTTGTGAACTTACAAAGCGATGACTGTTTTATGTAGTGTTTCGGCATAATATTGCTTGGTCGGGTAAAACAGCAGTATGTAACAGACTATGTGTATCTGTTTTTTTAGAAATTCGTATGCAGTAAATGCGAATCAAGATACAATATCACTCCATCCTCAGGAGTCCGTGTGTATCCTGAAGAAAGCCTTGCATCACTACCTATTGGTTGTATTAGTGACTACAAGGTAGTGCTTCTGTGTTCAAACTGCAAGGCTGGAAACAGATCTAGACTGTCTATACCGACCTTTCCTCATCTTTTGATATGTGCTTATAAAGATGATATCTCACTTTGTTTGGTCAATTGCAAGTCCCTAGCTGTTGTAACATCGAAGGGTAGCCATTTGGGATTTGCTTGTGTGTTCACTTATATTTACATCCTCTCCCAAATTGCCCCCCTAAAAAAGAGTACCTCCTTGTGTGTGCTTGTTTGAGAAGTTAACAATAAGAACATCAGCAAGGTCAGCACTCCAGAGTGACAGTGAAGTGAGAGGCTGATAGAAAATTTGCTACACAAACACATGGCATAAATGCAAAAAAGTGATATAGAAAAAACAGACTTGTTACCATGCTCTTGCATCGTCTAATGATGATGCACAGTACTTGGGTGTTGCCTCTTCAAGACAGTGCGCTGGGTGTCTTTGTCTATTTAAAGTTTAAAAACACTAAGTCAGAGTTGAATGTTTTGGTCCCGAGCCCCCCTCTTAACAAATACAAACTTGGCAGATATCATTGGAGGGACTGTACCATCCCTGACTAAATCTACCAAGTCACTTGAATGCTTGCTGAACACAAGGTTATCTCTGCGGTATGTAGCAAAAAAGCCTAAGGGACGCAGTATCGGTTATCCTTGCTATGTAGGAAAATCCATTTTCTTCCAGGTGATTCCTTTCGGTCAGTTGTTCAGTCTCTAATCCTCCCTCATGTAGTTGGTAGAAACGCTCTCTTAGTGGTAGTCACTAAGACAGTCTTCAGCCCCTTAAAAGTTGCATTTCATTCAGTTGTGAGATTAATCGCTGGTGCTAGAAAGTCTGATCGAGTTTCTCATATTGTTAATTCTCTGCAATGGCTATCGTTGGGAGAAAGTCTTTTAGGTTAAATTTGCTAATTTGGCATCAAAACTTTGGGCTTCATTACGAGTTTGGCGGCAGCCATGGAGCTTCTAGCTCCATGGCTGCCGCCAAACCGGGCTCCTTTACCGGGTTCCCAGAATGAGGAATTACCCGGCCATTACGAGTTCAGAGGGCCCGGTAATTCCTCCCTCTGGGAACCCGGGCCCAGACCTTCCTCATTCCCATCTGAGCCCCCATAGGGCTCAATGGGAGTCGGAGAGGGAGCTAACAATGGGTCGATTACGACCGGCCCGTTGTTAGCTCCCTCTTCCCCTCGCGGGACCCGGTAACGACGCCTGGTTTGACCAGGCGTTCCTTACCGGGTCCTGCGAGGAGACCTTGTAATCGTGCAGAATAGTGTTAACGGGTCCGCACCCATTAGCGGGACCAGTTAACCCATTCCGCACAGGCCGTAATGAGGCCCATTGTCTTCTTGGCGGAAATGATTTCTTACAGTAGGACACATATTGCTCTTGAAATCTGTATGGTTCAAAAACCTCAGACACAAGCACATGTTTTGCACTGCCCTTTGTTTTTGGTGAAGCCTCCGTGCTGCTTTGCAACTATGTCCTGCTTTGTTGACCATTCAAAGAGAATTAAACACCTTTTTCTATCCTTAATAGTTGGTGATGTTAAACATTATCTGGAAGGGACTGTTGCGCCTTCCGTTTGGAAGGATAAGAGAGGTATCAGTTTGATTTTCTTTTGTTTTATTAGAATTGGTGGATTGTAGCATCTTTGTTTTTTTGTTTTTTTGGGGTTCATGCTGTTAGGTTGTTCTTGAAAAGGAATCCTACCTCTGGAAATTAATTTGATAAATTGCATGCTCTATAACTGTTTTAAATTGGAAGTGTTAGGTGAAGGGAGTGCACCTGTGACATTGGTGGAATCTTTCAAAATGCTGTACTCAGAAACCCATGCATCTGTGCGCTATGCTTTAGAAGGTGATAGGTTGTAAATATAAGGTAATTTGCTGTAAATAGAGGGGTGCTCCAAGGCTGTGTCTTGGTGTCACTCCTTTTTTAAATCTTTGTACATATGTACAAGGTATAATAGATGCACTGTAAGAGGGTATTCTCGCCTCCCCCATAATTGCGAATAGGAGATTGACAAACCTTTTTAACGCAGATGATGCAGTAATTCTGGCAACATCTCCGAAGGAGTTGGAGACATCACTGGATATGTTTAGGAGCAAGAGCAAGGAGCATGGATTGGAAATAAATGTGAGAAAACACAAAGTCATGGTTTTCAAACCACCCTCCGTGAAAAGCACTCCCCTGAGTATAGTAATAGATGATATAAAGTTGGAACAAATCAAATATTTGGACTATTTGAGGATTCGGTTCCACAAATCAGAGAGAACAACTTACCAAGGCTAGGATTAGCTTGGGGAAACATAGTGGAGGAATATATTATTTTTTCTCTAGCCACGGCAGCGGGGCAATCTCGCTGGCTATGGATTCATATGATGATCAAGCTTTGGCAGCAGCCCTTTATGGGTCTGAATTGTGGGGGTATATTAAGCCGGCTTCCCTGTCCACTATTGAGAAAAGGTTATGAAAGAATTACTTCTGCTGCCTAAAAGTGCTCCCACCTCGCTGGTCTTAATGGACCTTAGTGTTTTTCCTAGAGCTGACCATATTGCCCTCAAACCCGTGTTATATTGGGTTAGTCTTTGGACCTCTCCAGGGCTGGCATTTTAGGGAGAGGCGTTGAGTATTGTTTGTCATTGGTTAGCCCATGTAAAACATTTGCTATATATGTTGGACTTTTCCAGGACAATGCTTTGAATTCCCCCTCTCTCCTTTGTTTTTCTGGTATAGAAGATTGTGCTGCCAGCGTGAACCACTTTACACCACAAAAATCAGAACCATTAGGACCTGAACCTTTAGGGCCTGAAAATGTTACCAGGCAGTATTAACAATTTAGCCTCCTCATTTGCTGTGGCAATGCAATCTTCTTTGAAAAGGATGGAGGAAGTCTTATTGGTGCAACATTTGTGTAAGACGGTGGTCAATGCTGAATCAACTAATGTTGAGAGATGGCCTCGTACTAAGGAGCTTGTTATTTGCAGCAGAAGTTTGCTTTTGGGTTGCCTCACTGGACACAAGTGTAACATGCGTACACACTGAAAGAACTGACTTGTCTTGACAAACAGATCAGAAACTTGCCAGGGTTAATCAATAAAGCCAGACAAATGTAATTGATAAGAATCTTTACAGAGTAAATCAATATCGCCAGACGGATTTAACTGAAATCTCTATTTTCGTAATTCTGAATATTAAATTTGCGGAGACTTTTGAAGTTCAGGGAGAGCCTAATTGTTCAGTTCTTAGTCCAGTGGTGAAACATCTCAATGTGTCACTCCATCTTTCTCAAAACCTATTGGTTTGGTGATCGTCTCAAATTCCATCTCAAGTGTTCCACCACCAAAGGATATTCATAATAAAAACGCCTAATGCCAAAGGTTACTGATATGAGCCTAACGGTTTCTCTATGGGCCAGCAAAATATTATAATTACCAATGTGCAGAAACCGCAGGATCCTGAGCCAAGAGAGACACCCAGGAACAAAGTCTTGGCATGGATGCAACAAAGAGTGGGGAAAAACTGTATCAGAACACAAGACCTGAGGTTTATGTGTAGGGTGCAAATTAACAATCGGTGCACCAAGAGCAATACAGATGGTATTATTATAGGGTACACCCAAAGAACTTTACCTTTCTTTCTGAGTCTATGTAAGAACCTGGGCAATACATCACGTCCTGGATAAAGTTAACGGAGCGGCTGAGCTCCGTCATAACAGGCACCCGCCAATGGTAATGCGTGATAAGGAAAGCCTGCGCTTCACAGTTGCCAGCGCAAAGAATAAAGGAAGGTTGAAACCCTCTCCGGCTCTGTGTGTTTATTTTGCTGCACTGTTGTTAACCCTCAGTTCCCTCCAGTGCTTCTAGTGCAGCTTCCTGCCTCTTTCTCACGGGAAAAACAGGACAATGGCAGTGAGGATGGGATTCCTGTGAATGGAACCCAAATGCATGAGACTTCCTGACAACTGATACTTTGAGGCCTACACAGGGACATTTACTTTCCGCAATGTCAGAAGGTGAGCCAAATGAAGAAGATGTGCGCAGTGCAGCAGTTTTTCACCGACCTGGGGCCTTTGATATGATCAGCAAGCCCTAGGACCTCGCTGGGAGAAATGGATAAGGAGATTTGGAAATTACTTGCACGCCCATGATGAAAACGCGCCCGACACGTTTGCTAGAAGGTTGTTATTGAATCTTGTTGGAGATGAGGTAGAATACCTTACACCCACTTTCCCGCTAGAGGAAGTTAAGACATACCCAATCCTTAAGAAAGCGATGAGTGTGTACTTGGACCCTCAACGTAACATTGACCATGAGAGACACCTTTTTAACACAGCATGCCAGATGGTGGGTGAATCAATGGACGCCTTCGCAACTCGTCTCCAATAGTTGGTAGCATATTGTGAGTATCAAATGTTCTCATATGAAGAGGCCATTTGACTGAGAATCATAGGGGAATGTTTGTCATCGTCATACAGGAAAAACTTACTCCGAGAAACTGTGCCGCTAGCTATCATATTGCAGATGTACAGGACAGAATCCCGGGTGGGCGTACAAGCTTTGCAGATCAAAAATTCTAAAGTGCCGAGGAGAGAGCAAATCTACCAAGTATCATCATCGGGCCAAGGCGAACCCGCAAGCAGCCCCATGTCAAGAGGACCTGCATCATCTGGAAGATGTTATCGGTGTGGTCTTTCGTTTCCCCATCAAGAAGGAGTGAAGTGTCCTGCATTTGAACGTGCTTGCACCAAATGTGGCCGAGAAAATCACCTAGCTGTCGTCTGCAACTCTCT
The DNA here is from genome assembly GCF_040938575.1 of Ambystoma mexicanum. NCBI lineage: Eukaryota > Metazoa > Chordata > Amphibia > Caudata > Ambystomatidae > Ambystoma > Ambystoma mexicanum. Next base: position 1,554,890,173 of record NC_090937.1, on the reverse strand, counting down.
GCCTGGACGATCGCAGGGGTACAGCTCTACACCGCCCAAACAAGAGTTCAGTGCATGCAGCAGTGGCCCAAGGGGAGACGCAAGTGTGAGGCGAGATCTTGTGCGAAATGTTAGACAAGTGACAGGAAGTTCCTCTTTGTTCTCCCCCCAGAGAAACAACTCAGCGTGATTATGCCTACTTGATGAACAGCGTGACAACCCCACCTGAAGGTGGCCTCAAAATGCTGGTAGGAGACCACCAGGCCAAATGTCTCATTGACACTGGTGCCACTGTGAACGTTATGTGCATGGCAGAGTACCAGAAAGTGATGTCTACTCCACGAATTTATCCATCTGACCTGAAGTTTTCCAGTGGGCGCAAGAGAGCCCGTACAAAATTATGGAAAGTTCTCCACAACACTACGATACAAAGAGAAGTGCACCCATGTTGAGTTCCCTGTGCTCCAAGGAGAGGTCCCCAGAAGCAACCTACTTGGTCACCTCACGTCCATCGAGATAGAGATTGCGGCAGTGACACACAACATGCAGCCCAGGTGCTCAGCTAGACAGATGTTCCCACCTTATTTGAAGGCATTGCGTGTCTCAAAGGAAGTCCTGTGACGCTCCACATTGATGAATCTGTACCGCTGGTCGCTCAGCATCAGAGGAGGATTCCGGTACACCAGCAACAGTTTGTGGAAGAGCAAATACAATGGGCCTCATTCCAAGTTTGACGGTCCGGTAACAATGGTACAAGTAAGCTTGCCAGTCCCATTGTTGACGGACCGGCAAACTACAAGGTCGGCTCGCAGGAGCTTTTATGGCCACCAGGTCTGACCTGGCCGGTGGAACAGCACCCGTGAGCAGACCATGTCGGATGCACCAGCACCATTCACAATTGGTTGCTGGTGCATCCGACCTCCCCATTCCCATTGAGCCCTGTGGGCCCTGCGGGCTCAATGGGAATGGGGAGTAATCATTACCGGCACCCGGCAATGGACAATTACTGGGTCCGGCAGGGCCGGAATGCCCCAGTAATTGCTCATTGCCGGGTGCCAGTAAATTCATGACTCCAGCGGCAGCCATGCCGGTATTTACCAGCATGGCTACCGCTGGACTCAGGATGAGGCCCAATGTCTATTGAGTGAAGGCATAATTGAACCCACTGATGGTCCCACTCTATGGGTTTCCCCATAGTTGCTATTCCCAATAGAGGATCCACAAACAAGATATGCGCAAAGCGAATAAGGCAATAGGACATGAGATGCATCCTGGAATACACATGGATGGTATGATCAGCCTACTAAATGGAGCAAATGTTTTTTCAAAACTTGACCTGAATAAAGGGTATCATCAAATTGTGATGATGAATAATCGCGATAAATCAACACGTCTGCCATGCCGATTGGACTCATCAGATATAAGAGACTTAGTTTCGGCATCTGCTTGGCCACCAAGATATTTCAGTAGAGTGTGAGGAGAGTGATTTGTCATGTGAACAATTGCTTCAGTTATAGCAATGACATCTTAATATTAGGGGCCACCCTGGCACAGCCTTATCATGCCCTACAGCAAGTGTGAACAGTGCTGGTGGATGCCGGGTTAACACTCAACAGCGAAATATGTGTCTTGCACAAGTCGCATCTGAAGTTCTATGGACACATCTTCTCACAAGAGGGCATGAGCCCTGACCTCAGGAAGCTCTCTGCTATCTCAGAGATCTCACCCCCTAAAGATGTCAGTGAGGTCAGGTCATTCCTGGGGATGGCCAGCTACTGTGGCCAATACCTCTGAGATTTCACGACTAACAGTGCATCCCTCAGAGAGCTCACCAAGCAAGGTAGACTATTCCAATGGTCACAACACTGCGAAGACGCATTTCTACAAATGAAAGTGAAATTGCATCAGCGGAACACATGGCCTCTTTTGATCCAAACCTGTGCACAGAGATGACCGTCGATGCCAGGCCATCAGCCTGGGAGCAATTCTGGTATAACATCAACCGGGATGAGAATCTCCCGGGACAGTTGTCACCTATGCCAGCAAGAGCCTTTCAGAGGTGAGACCAGGTACTCACAACCTGAAAAGGAAGGTATCGACATTGTCTGGGCATGTAAACATTTCCAAATGTTTCTCCTGGACAAACCATTCACGATTGTGACAGATCATCTGGCCTTGGTGACCATCTACCAAATTTCTCGATGAAAGATTATTCCCAGAATAGAAAGGCGGGGCCTGAGATTACAGGATTATGACTTCACGATTAACCACAAACCAGGCAAAGAAGACAACATGGCAGACTTCATGTTGTGACATCCGCTGCCGTGCGACTCCACTGACAAAAGCCTAGTGGAAGAATACATGAACTTTCTCACATACCATAACCCTTCCAGAGCAATCACACCTGAAACCATTCTGGATCACACTAAGCGAGTCATCACACTGAGGACGGTACAATACCTAACCGATCTGGAGGATGGAGAGATCTGTACAGCACCAATGAAGTATGAAAAACCCACCTCGCTGTGGAAATGTGTTCATTAAAGAATGTGGGAGAAGAACTATCAATATCGGTGGAAGGACTTGTCATGAGAGGACATTGAATAGTGATTCCCATAGATCTATGACAATCAGTCATCTATCTAGCACACAAAGGTCACTGTGGAATGAATGTTGGTCGCAAGAAGACACATTAGAGACACTGTGTGGTTCCCGGGACTGGACCAAACGGTACAGCGCACTGTCAATGCATGTCACCTATGCCAGAGCACCTCGGGACCCAATAGGCTGGAGCCCTTGGTGATGTCAGACATGCCTGACCCACCTTGCAATTGACTTCTTCGGCCCGTTTGAAGAAAACAAGTATTGGCTGGTCATTATAGACGAGTATTCTCGATTTCCTCTGGTGCATCTAATATTGTGTACAGACGCCAGCACTGTCATACCATTACTGGGCAACATTTTATCCACATGGGGAATTCCATAATTCCTGAAGTCTGATAATGGCTCACCTTTCAGCAGTCTGGAGTTCGCAAGGTTCATGCAATACATGGGAATCCATCACAAAAGAATTGCTCTGCTATGGCCACAGGCCTATGGTATGGTGGAGAGATTCATGGGAATCTTGAAAAGAGTTCTCCAGCAAAAGGAACTAAGACCAATGTCACTCAACCAGGCTGTGTGCAACTTGCTGAGGGTCTATAGAAACCCACAACATGGCACGACAGGAAAATGGCCCTCAGAACTTCTGTTTGGCAGGACGACAAAGACCATAGTGCCTCATCTCACGGATAAAGTTAGTGACAATGTGAAGCAGATTAGAGAAGTAGATGCCTGCAAGAAGCAAGAGATGAAGGAGTACTCTGACAACAGAAGGCGCGCAAAGAGCTCTAACCTGCAAATAGGTGACAGGGTGTTCGTATGCAGATGACAAGATAAAAAGGCAGATTCAAAGTTCGATCCAGAACACTTGACGATATCACATGTGAATGGAACAATGATAACTGCTCGCTCCCCCAGGAGAGTGGTTACTCGGAACGTCTCCCACTTCTCCGGCCCTGTGTGTTTATATCTCTGCACTGCCCATAACCCTCAGTTCCCTCCAGTGCTTCTAGTGCAGCTTCCTGCCTCTTTCTCACAGGAAGAACAAGACACACACTAACTTGAGAATTGTCCTAAACTGAAATATTTGGTTTAGCTGTGGGGATTGCTATCTGTTGCCTGACATCCCATTTTTCCTTTCTTGCTTTCCTGTTAGATGTTTTTGAGGCATGTTTGTTTTTATTTATTGTTAATTTCTGTGGTTTTATATTTTATTTTGCGCAGTGACGCCTATTGGCGTGTCGCACTTTATAAGAAATAAATCAAAACACATCACATCAATGAGTATCTCATGACTGGGCCACACTAGCCGATAACAGAACCACAGCCTATGTAATGTCCCTTGCTTCAATTGAGCTTGTAGGGCCTTTCAGGTTAATACATCCTACCACTGCGGTTATCATTAACGTAGTATAATATGGCCTCATTTTGGCTCAACCAATCTTAGCTTTCCATTCCAGGATCTAATAATACAACATTATAAAGTTGAGTCCCAAAAACACATTGGGCCTCATTAGTTATTTAATTTTTTCCGGCGCCCAGAAATGAGCAATTACCCGGTCATTACGGCCTTGCCGGACCCAGTATTTGCCCATTCCTGGGAAAATTCTTCCACATTGGGCTCAATGGGAATGGGGAAGCCGGATGCACTGGCACCGTTATGAACAGTAACTGTGCATCCGACATGCTGGACTCGCGGGTGCCGCAGAAAGGCATCCGCGAGCACATCTCATAGTTTGCCAGTCTGGCAACTACGGTACCGGCAAGCTTACCGGTACCATAGTTCCCAGACCAGCAAACTTGTAATGAGGCCCATTACTTTGCTTTTTCTGAATTTAGGCTTGCCACAACCAAATGACACACTTTTCCTAGAAAGGTTTCACAGTTAGGGCGAGCAAGCAATGCTACCCACGGCTGGCCGAGAGAAAACAGTAAGCTCTTCCCCACGCTTACGGTCGAATGCGTTTTCCCATCACTACCTCTCGAAAGAACCACAACAAATACATTTGCATAACTGATTCCTGAATACATTACCGTCATCATCTCCAATAGGTTCCTGGGTAATGTGCGAAGAATTGATTTCTCTGGTCGCTTCTGCCACCTAATGCATTTCCAAATGCCAGCGCCTCTCTATAAACGATTACACTGACTGTGCGGCTGGTAATCTGTCAGAAGCACTTGATAATCACGTCTTCATATATTTTACAAGTGTAGAATCAATGGGCTGCTTACAATGCGGCGCGTTAACTGCCCAATGAATTGCATTCACTCGTCCACGAGTGACAGACACGCTAGCTGTTCAAATGAGCATTGGGTACTTCAGTGTTCACTAATCGGTCAGATAAGTGGGAGGTTTGGAGGCAGTTGAGTATACGGAAAGGGGGCACCTCTGGACTAAATTATTCCTGCTCAAGGGTTGGATGTTGCAAGGCACTGCCTGCGAAATCTAGGTGGTTTACACTACACATTCTTAACTGCTCCATGAAAAAAACAACATTGCTGGAATCGTATGTCACCCCTTCGTTTTGGATTGACATTAAAGTGGAAATGTGTTACTAATGTTTAGTGTGTGTTTTGTTTCGTTTAGTACGTGACTATTAGTTATTGCTTGGTATGTAATGTAGTATTCAGGGGTATGTATTTATTTGTTTATTTATTTTTGATTTATAAGGCTGCAGCCGCGGTGCACCAAGAGCACGGGGTATGGAAGACAAAAAAAAACAAGCATTGGCAATGCCAACACTCTGGGCTTTGGGTAGGCATGGGAAAGGCACTGCCATAGTGGTATTTAAGATAGCAGGTACAACATGGCACAGGCACCTGGGCCTCTAATAACAGTCCCTGGCAAGTGCCTAATACTTACACACAAGCTTGTTGGCTTTTTCCCATGCTTGTTTTTAACAGGACTCCAGTGAGGGGCATGCATAGTGTTTATAAATAAAATTGAGAGGCTGAAGGCAGACCTGGTGAAGACATTTTTATTACATCAGTAGAAGGTTTACAGCTTCAATTTAGTCATTAACTCTGAGAAGACTCCTTTGGAGAGAAAAAAACCACTGCCAGGCACTTCAAGTGTGAAGTTTGTTGGTAAGGAAGTGGTTGGGAATGGCAATAGGGATTACCATGGCGATGGGTTGTCAATGGGTGGAAAAATAGCCAAACAACACCTACAAGCTTTGTGTGAACCCCTCATATGACATTTCTCCCTACCTGTACTCTACTGCAATATTTTTGGCAAAAAGGTGGTGTTAAAGTGCCACCTAATAGATCAAACTAAAACGAGGGAGATGCTACACAAAAGTTAATTCGCAATTTATGGAACATATGGACCATTTAAGAGAAGGGACACAGGTAGGTAAATAAGAGTAGACAGGCAGACATAAAAGTGCTTTACTAATTCGACAAGCATATGTCTAATTTGTATTACTAAGTATTAGTGTTAAAAGTATTAGTACTACATGCAAGGCAGAACTGGATAAGGGCATGCAGCCAAATAACCAAGTAGCCATGAGTAACTGCACTGCTACCTGGACACCCTCTAATCTCGGGCTAGGTCCCTCCCCAGGCAGCGTCACATACCTGCACGGCCCACCTGGCAACCCCCGCACTTGGGGACTGTTTTTTGTATCCCTATAGTCCCCGACAATGAAACCTGAAGTCTGCACTTGCCCATGCACTTGCCACTTGCTGGCCGTTACTTACTAGTGTTATTATCTATTCACATGTACTGCACTGTCCCTACCCACTTCCCACACACTTGCGTGATCTTAATGACACCTGGCTTAGTAGGATCGTTATCCGTCCTGCCCGTGTTTCCCTCCATTGCCTCGACGCGACTTCAAACACTTGTCTATAGGTGCATTATAAATGTCATATCATATCATAAGTACAGCCACTCACCCACGTTCCAGGTGGCAGAATAGACCGGAAGGGAGGATGCCTCAGGGCCAACTCAAAACACCCGTCATGATACATGAACCCTACAGCATAAGTATTTATTTTTATTTTTGGATGTGCATTTGGTTTATTCGAAACCTTTAGAAAAAAGACGTCTTAAAAAGTTAATACAACAAATACACTTAAAATACAAGGGAATAAATCACTTATACAGTACATAAAGAAAAAATAAACTTGTCATTACATTACATAGTCCATTGCTTAATCGTTAACATTATTTTGTCAGAAACCTTTTGCAGTTTGAGGTTCATGATAGCTAAAAAGCGAATGAGGGGTACAATCAAGGCTTCATTTTCAACCCACATGAGGTGTAACCAAAAGAAATTTCTGGAAAACTCAGATTACTGTGGCCTTCTGGACATACCAATGCTTAATCAGCTACTGACTGGCATTTATATTTTTCGTAGAATGTTCCATGTACTTTGTCATTCTAGACTGAAGGCCAAGTACACAGTCCAGCACATCTGGGAACGAGCGGTTGCCCTCATATCCATCTTGCTCTAGACTGAGGGTACCTCTTAAAGGGTGTCGAAACAGAAGCTCAAAGGGGCTAAACCCTACTCCATTCTGTGGCACCTGCCTGGAGGCAAACAGTAAGCATAGCAGGAGAATATTCAATTGTCTCCTCGAGTGCTCTTCCAAGCCACCTATCCTGCCATTCAGGGTCTTGTTGAACTGCTCAACAAGCCTGTTTTTTTGTGAGTGAAAGGTTGTGGAGCAGCGGTAGGTCTCTCCGCACTCTTCCCACATAGCCTTCATATACACTGATAAGAAGTTTTTTCCCCTGTCAGAAATGACCTCCATGGGGAAAACAACACTGGAGAATATCCCAATCAGAGCCTTTGCAAACACTGGAGCATTGATATTCTTCAGAGGGACATCCTCAGGGGACCAAGTGTTGTGGTCTTCCAACACCAAGATGTATCTGTTTGATGGGCTGGTTTGGAGACCCAAAGGACCTTCAATGTCCATTCCTATTCTCTCAAAAGGCTGCGCAACCACAGGAATTGAAATTAAGGGAGCCTTCATGACACCGCCTGACTTGCCAGAAGCTTGACAAGTTGAACAGGATCGGACACATTTTTTAACTTTTATGCTGAACTGGGGCCAGTACAAGTACGCAGACAACCAGTCTGATGTCTTAGTCACTCCCAAGTGAGCCGCTAATGGAATCTGGTGAGCCAAATCCAAAAGGAATTTACAGTGGCATTGGGCAATCACCAACCTTCTGAAGCCCTCACCCTAGAGTCTTTTGGCTCACTGTACAGGAGTCCATCCTCCGTGTACACTTCAAACAGTCCAGGGGCCTCACTCTTAGCCAGCTCCTCTTCCTGCTTCCACAAGCCCACCAGAGTGGGACAATCTTTCTGGGCTTTAAAGAAGTCAGTCTGATCTGGCCCCCTGCCGGTGTAAACTCATCCAGTTTGGGCAGGCCCTTCGGATCAGAAACTACCTGGTACTTCACCTCAGGTTCCTGCGCTGCGTCAGCCAATGCTGAAGTCACTGAATCCCCTCACTACCAAAGTAGGTTTCTCTGTGGCTACCGGCCCCTCTCCTGCGAGAGTAGGCAACTCAGCAGTTTGTGGAACTGGACCAGGGGATACCAGCCATGCCAGTCCCTCACACAAGCCGTCTGGAAGCCCTCCAGGTGCTAGGGCTCTGGGAATTTTCAATCTGGCGGCCTCTTTGGCCTTCGATATGGTGACTGCTGCAACTATCTTGGGATCAGAAAGATCATTACCCAACAGACATGGAACACGGAGTGAGTCATTCACTGCTACACTGTGGTGGGTAGTTTCACCCCACCAAATGAACTGTACTTCCACCAACGGGCACTTACGCTGTCCATACAACCCAATGACTTTACAATCAGGTCCAGCAACATACTATCAGGCCCAGCAACATACTGTCATGGCTGTACTCAGTGCCATTTAGCAGTGATGCTAGCTGAGGTGCCTCTGGCCCCAGGAGTTTCACATCCATTAATATACATGTGTTCTAAGAACAGTTGAGTATTGTTGGGAACTGGGACCTCTACTGGAGATCCGGTACCATTCCCACTCAGTGAAACCAGTCCACATTCAGCCACTCCTTGGCCTAGTGGGAAGTCCTCCTCTAGGAGGTCCACATAATGATGGCCTCCTCCATGAGTCCAAAATTCACTATGGATTGCTTGGGTAAGACTTTGCAAGCAGGATCCCCTTTCCTGTGGCTCAGCTCCTTACACATGAAACAACCTTTGGGTTGTGAGAACGCAGGTGCAAGGGGTGCCTGCACTCTTCTTTCTGGGTGCACCGCTCAACTAAAGTTGTGGGATTTCTCTTCATGCTTTTGGGGACCTGACTTAGAAGAGGAGTGGGATTGACCTTTGTCCTTCCCATCCTTATTGATGTTTTTGTTAGAGGAATTCTCTTTTAGTTTGGGTGTGCTTTCCTGAGCATTTTTCTGATCTCGAGTAATGACAAACTTGTTGGCAGCCTTGGCAAGCTACCTTGGGTGTGTAATAGTTTTGTCCACAAGATACTGGTGTAGGTCGACCTCACAATTCTTGACGACATGCTCACATGCAATCAAATTGTACATCCCATTAAATCTGTCAACTTTGTTACCAGACGCCCACCCGCACAGATAGTGTGTGTGAATGCTTTAAATGTATGCCCACCTTTCTTTCCAAGCTCTCTGAAACTCTTAAGATACTGTTCTGGGGGTTTACAGAATTACCTGAGAAGGGCCGTCTTCTTGCTGTCATAAACAGGCCTTTCTTCAGCAGTTAACTGAAGAATTGCATCAGTGCCTTGTGCTGGTAAGTGACTGATCAGGGCTGTACCTCACACTATTTTTTTTTTTTTTTTTTTTATTTAAAAAGTTGTTTTAATCAAGTAAATCTTGATTTTTCAACATACAAAATTTACATAACGTATTTAAAATTAAAAGAAAACATATTATGAAAAATAAAATTGATATTAACAAAAATTACGTCCATATACAAATTTACATAGTCAATAACAACAAACTAATTAAATACATATATATACCTAATCACTTTAAACAAAATAAAATCAATCGAAAAACAAGTAATAGGATAAATCCTGTATCTTAAACTTGATTAGTGAACTCCTTAAGTGCGACTTTGCACACTAACTTTGCCTTTAAGCCCCAGACTATACAAAAAACTCAGTATTGCATATCTAACAACTTTCAATTGACTATTAAATAGGAGAATCCAGCAACGTGTTTGAGACATGGTCGTATACCCAGCAAATAAATGTTCAAAATGCACAGTTCTTTTTGCTTGCAAACTTTGGTATTCCACACATAAGTGTTGCATTATTTCAATGGCCAATTGGCAAAACCGACACAAAGCATCGTCTTTTCTGGTAATTCTACGATGGCACAGAATTTCTTTTGTGGGCCAAATATTTAATCGAAATCTTAAATAATCATCTCGCTGTCGGGAATGTGGGAACATCATTAAGTAACTTTCTGTGTCCCCATAGCGTTTTAAGGCAAATGGGTTGTTCTTAAACTTTTTGTATAGGAGACATGCAGATCTTGTTTTTATCCAGTCGTCCTCCCATATCCGTTTTTTTGCCTTAGTGGGATTGCCTAACAATAGTGCCATTGAAAATCCGATATCAATAATGATTTTCTCTGCGTGATTTCGCCACGACACTGCAAATGGATCATCAGATCTTAAAAGATAAATAGCAATCATTCCTAACAACCCAGGATGATTAACACTTAATATGCATTTTCGATATAATGAGCATAGCCTCCACTTATAGATGGCATATAAAGACAGGAGTCCTAGCTCGTGTCGCAGGATGCAAATGGGTTCTGACAATGGGAGGTTGAGAGCACGCTTCCAATAGCATCCTTCCATAATGGCCCAGTATTGATATGATTTCCCCAAGACAGCCTCTGAGCCGTAAAGAATTACCGGAATGAATTTTTGTCTATAATAAACCAATAATGGTACTATTGAAAACTTACAATATTTACTCCTTATTAGTCTGCTTTGTGATATAGCCGTCGTTAGACGCTGTTTTAGATGTTGATGATTCGCATTCTTATCTGGTGAATTACTTATGAAGACCCCCAAATAGATATAAGAGGAAACTGAAGACAAGTTGACATTTTGTAAAGGCCATCTGTAGGTGGCTTTCCTTTGCATGCTTTTGCCAAACTGCATAACCTTTGTTTTATTTAAATTAAAGGCAATACAGTTCTTTTTAGAATAGGTATCCAATGCACACAAAAGTGCCCGTAATCCTTTGGGAGTCTTTGAGAATAACACCATGTCATCAGCATAGAGTAGGTATGTAACATTAACCCCATTGATTTTGGGTGGATCTGCCACAGTTTTACTAAGGTCTACACCAATATCTGAGATAAAAAAAGTAAATAATGCAGAAGCTAGCAAACAACCTTGTTTCAACCCACATGCAGTCTTAATTGGATCAGACAGTAGTCCCTCGCTAGAAAGTTTGATTTGTATCGAGGTATCTGTATGTAAGTCAATTATCCACTTGACAATTGACCAGGGACATTTTTTATCCATAAGTTTTTTGAAAAGAAGTTCACGAGGAACAGCGTCAAATGCCATTTTGAAATCTATAAAAGCTATATAGAGTGGCTGGTGTTGATGGGAAGCCTTCTGAATAATACTTGTAAGAGTAATAACATTTATAGTCGTCCCATTTCCAGGCAAAAATCCTGTTTGGAAGATGTCTCGATAGTTATTTACTTTCAACCAAATGTTAAATCTATTCAGGATTAGTCGGGCGAAAATTTTCCCAGGACAATCCAAGAGTGCTATGGGGCGGTAGGCAGCTGGGTCATCACGCTCCCCTTTCTTAAATATGGGCAAAATGATGGACTTCTGCCAAGATTTGGGAATGACCCCTGTCGAAATGACTTTGCTAAAGATCTGATGGAGGATCATTGCCCATTCTTGTGGGTGATCTTTAAGTGTGCTATTATGGAGACCATGCGGGCCTATCGCCCTCGAGCGACTCAAGTTTTTAATACATATCAGTATATCATTGATGGTGATGGAAAAGAAATGGGACCAGCCTAGGGAGTAAGTCTTTGGAATCAAGTTCGAAAAGGACGATGCATAAAGCTTTTCACAGTAGGTTTTCCAGATTGCATTTGGAATGGCATTTATTTGAACAGCGTCCTGTGTTCTATGCGTAGCCTCATTTAGGCAGGCCCATATACCACTAGTAGACTTCTTAATAATCTGGGACATCATGGTTTCCCCATTTTGCTGATAGCGCACAGCTCTCTGGCCCTTTAGCCATGTTCTATAGGATGCTTTTAATTTTGTTTTAAAAAGCAAACGATAGGTTATAGACACATTTTAAATTACGTAGGTCTCTTCGCAATTCAGCTTTCTTAGACTGTACTATTGGGTCAAAGGGATGACAATGTTTATAACGAACACTCAAGTCTGGCAGTTTTACCTGCTTAAACAAATGCATTACTGTAACATAACAGTCTGTTGACCCAGAAGACACACGAAGGGCCGCATGAAACTGTTTTAGTCGATTTCTATTTCATTTCACTCGCGTGCCGCTGTTATTTACAAAATTTGGATAGGGATAGGTCTCAACCATAGACGAATTTACAGATGATGACCTTGAATATCGCATAGTTAACTTATTATGATCACTATGGTCGGTTGCAACCACTTGCATTGATTGTACACAGTTTAAAAATGTCTTGTGGACAAAAACATAGTCAAGTATTGCCCGTTGTGACCCTCTACTCCATGTATACTCAGCAGGGATATCCCCTATGATGGCACCATTCAGCATCACAAATCCTCTCTCGTGCATCATATTTGTCCAGGTTAATTCATCATCAGTATGTTCAGTGCAAGTTTGTGATAACAAATGGAGATTTAAATCCCCTACTATGATGGTTTGACAAATGTTACCTTCAAAAGTCAGGCGATCGAGAATCGAATTTAGTGACCCAAAAAAAGATTCTGCGGTCATATTACCTCTGCTCCAATAAATGTTGACAATAACCAAGAGCTCACCACCTCTGTGGAGTCTAACAATTTGGAAATATGAGGATGGAGAGACTAATTTTTCACTTACAAAGCCTGTAGCTTTCTTGATTGCAAGCAATAGACCACCACTGGGTCGACCTCTATGATGTTGTATGGCCGGTGTTATAATTATATCATAGGACGCCCAGATTGGGCAATCAACAAGCCAGTTTTCCGGTAAGGCTACCAGATCATAATTTGCTAAATCTCTACTTGCAAGGTCAAATAAATGCTTATGGCCTCTCGTATTCCACGAGAGTAAGCTACCTGTACCTGCATTATATTATGATCTAGTAAAGAAGTCCTGGGATGCCACCATTCGTGGAGCAGAGTTTACAATCTGATTCGATTCTTTATTCTTGATAGACTGATATGTTCTGATTTGAGTTTTGTCCATCACATTATTTGTTATAAAAGGGTCTTGAAACAAATTAAAACCCAATTCATATAGGACTGTTTTAGATTGCCACAATATATTCATTACAATTGTCGATTGAAGATGGATTCTTGCTTCAGAAAGGTCATTTGTATTAGTAAATTCAACCAAGGTTATATCTGTTGATGATATATCAGACAGGGACGGGATTTCACTGCATATGTTCAAAATGCTAGCCCGATTTAATACATATTTGGGATAAGGGTCTTCGCGACATCTAATCACTAGGCAATTAGACTTGGACTTGACTTGTAATTTATTACCATCCTTGAAATTCATATTGTGGGCTTGAGCATTTGTCTGTAAATAAAGACTTGATGGCATATCATTTCCTTGTGCTACTCGATTGCCCAGCTGTGCCGGACCCTTTAATAACTGGCTCACGTCAGGATAACGCAATAATTGCGTACCTCCAGCCCCTTGGCAACTTTGGCTGGCTTCGCCAATATAAGCTGCAATTGAAGATTTTATGATATCTCGAATGTCCTGGGTCTGAATGGCAGCTTCAGGCCACGACATCTGTTCATGTATTTGCGAGATGCCATGTTGTTGGGGCAAGGAAACACCCGATACATCTACTGATTGACGGGGCAGGGCTGAAAGCTCGGTTCGGCCAGAAGAGTTGACTTGGAATGGGAGAAAAGGGCCTAATTTTGTATTCACACCATTTTGTGGATGGGTTTCACCAGTTATTACTGATTTTGGATTTTTCACTAAAGCAAACACCTTCTCCGCATTAATACCCTTGGTTAACATGGAATTTACACTGCTCAAAGGTTCGGTAGAGGCCCCGGGTATGTCTGACATGTATGATTTGATAGATGTTCTAATTTCCTCTCTGAGTGCCGCTAGATTCGCTTGACTCAGGAGCCCATCACTCCCACCCATACGTGGCCTGGTCTGTGTGTCAACTTGTCCCACATTACATGATCCTACACCATCGGAGTTATTATCACTGGAGTCAGTATTATTTAATGTTTCTGGAGAATTAATGCACCGTGCCGAGTCTTGGGCACCCATACCAGCTGAAATAGTGACCAAGTCGTCCAGGGGCCCGTAAGGCATAAAGGTTTGAATAGCTTCTTTGGGGCCTGATTTTACCAAATTGACTTTTGCAAGTTTTGCAGTTTGTTCACGTCTAGAGAGGGCTTTGATGAACTTACGGCCTGCAACCTGGGATCTGGCACCTCTGCCTTTCATAAATAGTTTTCTGGAGGCAGTGGGCAGCGGGTCAGTAACTACCGCCGATGTCTTAATTTGATTCATCATAATAGGTTTAGATGAAAAGAATGTATTGTTTGACAATACTGTGGTAGATAAGGTCTCTTTCTCCTTGATCAGACCATCAGGGTCATGGGTAACTATGCTATCAATACATTTGCTGGGATTGTTTAGTACTGTATCTCTATTGGATATAGATGGATCAGATTCAGCAACTATTTGCAAGGCTGGTCGATTACAACCATTGGGATCTACCTCACACAGACTTTGGTTATTTTCTGTTTCAGACAGCACACACACTTGTATACAATCAGCATTCATTATGCTACATGAATCAGACCGATAGCCTTGAGCAGTCTCAACATTGGACCGCTCAACATTGGTCACTTGCTCAACAGGCGGTTTTTGTGAAAGCATCGCTATACTGTTACTGCATTGCTCTAGTAGGATGGTTTGATGATTGAGCTTACCATCGAGTACTTCGTAAAGTTTCGCTAATGCAAGCAACGCAGTATTCATGGCGCTAAGGGTATTATTAAGCGCCGGGGCTTCCGGAAAAGAAAACCGCTTGGAGCAGTTCTTATTAATGAAAAAGTCAGATTCTCGATGGGGTTCCTCAAACCTTGTCCTTCGAGGAGTTGGAGCAATGAAAGAGGGCAATTCATCAATATAATTGGAGTTAGACATTTGATTATTGTCTGGGGGGGTTTGGTGACAATTTACAGTAGGCTTCACCACTCCTCCAGAATTGCTTACCTGGTTTTCTAGCCCCATTGCATTATCTGGCTGTAATTGAATTAAATCCCCAGTATTTGAACAAATATACATAACATCAGCTAAGGGAGAGCTCGGTCCTCCCGAAGTGTTCATAAATTCCATGACTTCCTCGTCAATTTCCCCTGCTCAAACAAGCTCCTCATGGGCAGCACACAAACGATGTTGGGCTGCTACTGTGCAGCAAATGGGCTCCAACATTGGCTGCGTGCACACATCAACCTGGGGCCGGGACTCTCCACCATCCTGAGAATCATCCAGAATACAGGCTGTCACAAGAGTCATGTCTGTCACTTCGCTTGAAAGATTGGGAGTTACATGCACATCAGCGACAATCAATGTACTAGGGATTTCATTCATATTTTCAACTTCATCAACACCCAAGGGTTTTATGTATGTGCTAGTAATGGGCAAAGGTCCAGAACTGTCACTCACACTGGCCTCAGCCAACACGCTCTCTAACCCAGTCTCCGAACATAGTGATTGTATTGGGGTCAAAAGTGTCGGAGGACTGGTTGACAAACACACATTAGACCCACTCTCTAGATTGAACAGGGTGTCTTGGGAATAATACAAACGAATGTCAGATGAAAGTGACATTGAGCGCTGGAGATTATGCTTTTTGCGGTTTAGTCTATTATTGATTTTGTTCGCTGCCATCTCTAGGTTAAATAATTGGCCAGGATTAATTGCAGGCATGCCTGATGTTAATTTGAATTTTTTACTGACCGTAGTTGACATATTAAGTTGGTGGTCAGCTAATTAGGCAGAGCGAGAAAGCAGCCGCAGCACGCTTGCACGCGAGACAGCAAGACAGCCCACTCAGCAACCACTCTTGCTAAACGCGCGCGCTAAACGCGCAGCGTTGATGGTTTTGAAGAGGTTGCTGGGAAAGGGGCAGGCAGGAAGTCGAGAAATGACCCAATAATCGTCAATGACATGGACTGGTTACACAATGTACTATGGAAAAACAGAGAAAATAAGGAAAATAAGCCACTATTCACTGGATAAAGTCAATCAGTTCCTTAGTAGACCCTTTTAGCAACAATTTGTACCAAAGTTCCAGTTCCACAGAAGCAGAGTCCAATCCAAAATCGATCTTTACACAGGGCACAGGAACAGCGTGGGAGACAGCAAGACAGCCCACTCAGCAACCACTCTTGCTAAACGCGCGCGCTAAACGCGCAGCGTTGATGGTTTTGAAGAGGTTGCTGGGAAAGGGGCAGGCAGGAAGTCGAGAAATGACCCAATAATCGTCAATGACATGGACTGGTTACACAATGTACTATGGAAAAACAGAGAAAATAAGGAAAATAAGCCACTATTCACTGGATAAAGTCAATCAGTTCCTTAGTAGACCCTTTTAGCAACAATTTGTACCAAAGTTCCAGTTCCACAGAAGCAGACAGAGTCCAATCCAAAATCGATCTTTACACAGGGCACAGGAACAGCGTGGGAGACAGCAAGACAGCCCACTCAGCAACCACTCTTGCTAAACGCGTGCGCTTAACGCGCAGCGTTGATGGTTTTGAAGAGGTTGCTGGGAAAGGGGCAGGCAGGAAGTCGAGAAATGACCCAATAATCGTCAATGACATGGACTGGTTACACAATGTACAAAGTTCCAGTTCCACAGAAGCAGACAGAGTCCAATCCAAAATCGATCTTTATACAGGGCACAGGAACAGCGTGGGAGACAGCAAGACAGCCCACTCAGCAACCACTCTTGCTAAACGTACCTCACACTACCTCCTACACCTCCTGTAGCTGAAAAGCAAGCTTGAGTGCTTCAAACCAATCAGAAAATGTCCTTCTTCACTTCATAAACCTGTACTAAATCTCTGCGGATGTGCCACCTATGCCTTTCCCGGGCACCTCGGGTTGAACCACTATTGCTACTCTCGCTAGAGGTGAATCTGTTGGCCTCCTTCTTCTCTTCGAGTGCCAGCTTGTGCAGCTCTATGGCAACCTTGCTCTGCTCAATGTAGACCTTGTCCCGCTGTTTATGTTCCTCCAGCGCTAGTCTCCTCTCCTCCAACAGGAGCACTCTAGCCGCCACATCGTTTAGAGCCAGAACAATTACTGGGCCTGGAGGCCTGGGGCCTGCAGGATACTGCACTAGCCCCTGACCTCCCCGATACTCTTGAGTGTTGAGAAAACCAAACTTGCTGCCCTCAGGGACAGTTGGTGCGAAACACTTCCTCACCATCTTCCACCACTGCTTCGGGAAGGTCTTCTTCATTTAGGTACATGGGGCCTAGCCTGCCTGGGGTCTCTTCTCCAGCCACCCTAGCTTCTACACAGGTTTGCAGGGTGATCAGAAGCTCTGGTGCATTAATCCTGGTTCTGTCGGGAAGGCCCCTCTCTCAACATAGGATGCACAGGACATCTCTGCTCATGCCTTTCACGGTGTCTGTCAATATACATGACATACCTGGCAGTGTCCTCGCCCTCCTTGGAATGACATTGTGCCCTCCTCTGCTGTCACATTCCAACTAAATATGACAGTGGTGGACTGCGCCTGTAGGCTGTGTCTATGCCAGAGTACATGGCTCTATGCATTTGTTGTTGTGTGAGCATAGGGACATGTGTGTGTGTATCCTCCATTTATTTAACATTTTTGAAAAAACCCTGGCGTCAAACGCCCACCATGCGTATGGTCAAATTCCACACAATCTGTAAGGAAGTAGAACATGATTTTAGAATCCCATCCAGTGGTTTCTTTAAAGGTTAAACAGCGTGGAGGCTATGACAGAGCTTTTAGGCACACCATATCTGAAGCTGAAAGGTTGAGAGCAGAAAAGACTGGATCCATTGGTGGATCTTCTTTCTTGGAAGAAGGAGACAATCCATATCCGATTTATGTCTTTGATAGCATGGAAACCAACAGTATTTTTGATTTCTCTCCAATGCACTGACTGTGTGGCTGTAGCAAGCAGATCAGCACCATAACAATATTTAGTCATACGACACGGAAGAGCCACTTTAGCATAATTGGTTGGCAGAAAAGAACAGGCCCATATGGCTGTGTGACTGTAACATTAGAATCTGGCCTGGCCATAAGCATGGAGTGAGACGTCACACTTGAAGGAGAGATATTCATGCCTGAGACCCAGAACAAGGGTCACATAGGTACTGGTCACCAGACCATGGCTCCTTACATATGAAGGAGATATACATTGCAGGTGGAGCCTGTACCACATGGTTATGCCGAACGGAATTGTACAGCCATAGCATTCTGCTTTGAAGCCATGGTCCTCAGGTTACAGGATGTTCCTTTGGAATGCTCATTATGAATGTAACCTACTAAAAGTAGTTTACTATTTATTTATTTATATTTATATAGCGCGCAGACAGCCCAGGGGCATTGAGGCGCTATTACCTGTAAGAGCTTAGTTACAGAGGTACAGGAATGGTAGCAGTCGTAGGTACATTATAAATACTACATACATAATTCTATCATTACAGCTTATGCAATTGGTCATTACATTACAGCTTATGCAGTGGGTCATATGTATAGTATTCATGCTGATACGAGGGACCTTATGTGAAGAGGGTGGGTTTCATAGCTTTATGGAAGGCGATGAGGGAGGCCTCACCTCGGATTGTGGGAGGTAGGGCATTCCAGTGTGTGGGTGCAAGATATGGGAAACTGGATCCGCCCGCTCTGGCTCTTTCTACTAGTGGCACGCAGAGCATGTATGAATCTCACTGTCTAAAATGCTACAGGGGACTCTTTTTTGGTTCAGGAGGGGGATACTTGGCCGGTTTCCATGTCCATTTCTGTACAGCTGTGCAGAAATATACCTCATTCTTTTGCTGCTGCCATGGCTAGTGGATTTTTTGGGAGAGTTTTTAAATAAGACTTAGCGCATTATTCACAGAAGCGTTTTATAACGGCGCAATCCCATTGTAAAACGTTCTGTGAATCAGGCGCTTAATATCTCTGCTACAGGGTCTGGATTCAAATGCTCGCAGGAGGTCAAACGGAAATAGAACTGCGGGGGGGATTTTCATCCGTGGAAGAAAAAAAACACCTTTTTTATTAAATGTCATATGTTTTGTTATCCATGTGCTCTCGCTTACAGTAATATATAGCCAATTATGTCATAAGTTATATCATAAAGGGTATCTCATATGATCTCATTGGGAATGACACGTGTGATGTCATTAGTGTTCCAGTGGGCTGCCTGACTTGGGTCTTGTATTTAAGATGGCGCAGATTTCAATCGAAGATTTGGGTTTTTGGTGCATTAAACTGGCTCCTCAATGTCACTTTAACTAAAGTTTCTTCCCTGAATGTCAAGGGCTCATGGTGTATCTTTCACAACTTGTAAGACTAACTTTATTTTACCATTATCCTAATTGTTCTCAACAGTAATGTTACCAGTGTGTTCCAATTCTACGTAAAAGGGTATTTCAAGTAAAAGTGACTACTATTAATAATATCTATACAGCATTACCACACTTTTAATCATGCCTTTCCCATTTTTTAGAACTGAAAAACAACTTGCAATGTGTGTGCACATTACACAAACACTGTGTTGCCCAGGCCTCCTCCCACTGCAAGACTGGTTGGTCGACAATGATGACAGGATGGTGCCATGTACAACAGACGATCACGCGACTACTCTGGGAGGTGATATGGCTGCTTGAGCCAGCAGTGGACAGTGCTGGTTCCCCCTGCTGCAGAGGGGTCGTTTAGTGCAGCCACTGCCATTGGTGCCACCACAGCAAGTGGTGCTTTGTTTTTGCTTAAAGGGAAAACTTCCCTACAAGTGGTGGATCCAGTTTTCCATGTTGGTTGTGATATACAGCATCCACCTCTTCCCAGTGCTAGCGGGTCATGGGGAGGTATGAGGTGCCCAAGATCTGTGACCTCACAGTGACAAGTCCGTTGTGGATGTTTGTTCTTTTTCCAAAAACCTACTTGCTTGTGATATTCTGGGTATTCATAGAAACTACAAGGGGGGGTCCTGGGAGTCCCTCTGCCAGACATTAGTCCTGGTTACGAGAGCCTTACCCAAAGTCTTTAGCTCACTATCTTTCACAGACGATAAATATCCAACACATATCAGTCTTTGTCCTGCCCTGGGGCAGTCCAGCACAGCTCTACCCTACTGATGAGGTCCAACCAGACTGAAACACGTGTCTGGGGCTGCTGTTGGTACTCTTGTTCAGGGGAGAATTGCTTAGAATTTTGGTGTTGGATTTCCCTAGGGCAGGGCAAAGACTGATATGTTTTAGATAGTTCTCCTCTGTCAAAGATAGTGATGTAAAGACTCTGGGTAAGTCTTTCGTAACTGGGACTAATGTCTGGCAGAGGGACTCCCAGGACCTCCATTGTTTTTTGCATTCATAGAAACATAACAAATCAATATGCTTGCACCATGAAGGATGGATGAATTCACTTCCTCGTCCGACTCTTCCAACACATCATTCACAGTGGTAGAGTCTCTTTTCCGAGAAAAGATAGTCACCAAGATGGATGTGACAGCTGGTTTAAAATGAACCCCCAAACAGGATTGTCATGGGGCAATGTGGTTTGTACTTACGAGTCTGGGGATAAAGATATGGGTAGATGTAAAACACAGGCCTGCACCAGCAGTTCAAGCCAGTGGTAAATGAGAGCAAGTTAATTGTGACATTTGTGTCTCATTTACCTTGTAACTTGTTTTACATTTAACTTTTATTTATTTATTTATTTATTTACATTTATAAAGCGCTCACACAGCCCGCAGGCATCGAGGCGCTGTTACAGGAATTGTTAGTTTTTCTTAGTTGTGTAATTGTGTTTTTTCTTTGTCTTAGTTACGTATTTATAACGCGCTTAAACACTCAGAGGTTTCTAAGCGCGGACCCGGGGATCGACCCTGTTGTTGCTTTGTGTCGTCTTGCTTCCAAGACGCGCACGCTGCCGCTGTGCTATCCTCCCGGGAACTTTTACTTTTGTGGCATTGGTGATACAATTCAGCATCTCTGTTATCACAGTCATTTGGTACCTATCTACTATAAAGCTGTTATTAAGGTCTCTCAGGTCCATGCATATCCTGATTTTTAAATTTTTTAGCAACTGGAATAGGACTAAGCAATTCAGCCAATTCAACTCGTTCTACTGTGCCGTCTTCCACCATCTTTAACTGAAATGGGAATACGTCTCAGTTTATGGCTACAAGGTTAAACCCCATCCTTCAATACAATCTTATGTGCATATCCTCTCAAACATCCAAACTTCTTCGTAAATACTTGAGGGAAACTCTCTTCCCTGGTTCGTCTCACTTCTACAAACATAACAGGTTCATCATGGTTAGGAGATGCATTCCTATCCAGCTTGATATCTCCAGCCTAGGACTTCTACTCCTTTTTCGGTACGATATACATTCACCACGGACATCTTACTCAGGAAGTCCACTACTACTTGGAACATCTCCACCATGTCAATCCTTGACCCCTTCAAGCCTCCAGGGACGCTAACATCCTACTTTTTGAGAGTCCCTTTCAATCCTCCTTCTCGTAGTTTCTCCATCTCCTCTCCGTTATGTTCGAATGAGAAGAACAACTGTCTCCCGTCATATTTGTCAGAAAACTGACAATATATATCGAACAGCTGGGACATTTCATGCTTGAATAAGTATTT
Source organism: Ambystoma mexicanum (assembly GCF_040938575.1). Taxonomy (NCBI): domain Eukaryota; kingdom Metazoa; phylum Chordata; class Amphibia; order Caudata; family Ambystomatidae; genus Ambystoma; species Ambystoma mexicanum. Next base: position 1,554,868,510 of record NC_090937.1, on the reverse strand, counting down.
GTGATTTTCCTTCCCATTACCACTCTCTCCTCATCAGAATTGTGTTCTTCTTCTTGCACATATGACACCTTCTTCTCCCTCTGGCATGTGGACGCAAAATGCCCCCTTATGCCACAATTGGAACATATTTGGTTTATTGCGGGTCAAAATGTAGAGTTTTGATAATTTGTCCCAATTTACCATAACAAAAACATTTAGGGGCCAATTCATAGAATTCGGCGCACAAGTGGCGCACGCGGCTGGCGCACAGTGTGCGCGTGCGGTAGTCTGCGCCAGCCGCGTGCGCCGAAACACATTCAGGCGCACAGCGTATTCATGGATTCCAACATCCACAACCAGCCGTGGCGCACAGTGGCGCAGCGACCCTGCAGCAGCGTCAGTTACGCCCCCAAGAACGCCCGTCGCGCAGGGAAAAGCCATCAAAATCCCCAATCCAGCGCAAAGGGCAGCAGCAAACGCAGAGCGGGGAGCGTGTATTTCAGGGGTGTGCGGGTGTACCCACACGCGATAGGCCTGGGTACGTGTATTACAGGGGTGCGCGAGAAATTCTACACGCGATTGTCCTGGGTACGTGGATTTCAGGGGTGCGCGAGAAATTCTACACGCGATTGGCCTGGGTACGTGTATTACAGGGGTGCGCGAGAAATTCTACACGCGATTGGCCTGGTTACGTGTATTACAGGGGTGCGCGAGAAAATCTACACGCGATTGGGCTGGGTACGTGGATTTCAGGGGTGCGCGAGAAATTCTACACGCGGTTGGCCTGGGTACGTGGATTTCAGGGGTGCGCGAGAAAATCTACACGCGATTGGCCTGGGTACGTGGATTTCAGGGGTGCGCGAGAAAATCTACACGCGATTGGCCTGGGTACGTGTATTACAGGGGTGCGCGAGAAATTCTACACGCGATTGGCCTGGTTACGTGTATTACAGGGGTGCGCGAGAAAATCTACACGCGATTGGGCTGGGTACGTGGATTTCAGGGGTGCGCGAGAAATTCTACACGCTATTGGCCTGGGTACGTGGATTTCAGGGGTGCGCGAGAAAATCTACACGCGATTGGCCTGGGTACGTGGATTTCAGGGGTGCGCGAGAAAATCTACACGCGATTGGCCTGGGTAGGTGTATTCCGGGGGTGCGCGAGAAATTCTACACGCGATTGGCCTGGGTACGTGTATTACAGGGGTGCGCGAGAAAATCTACACGCGATTGGGCTGGGTACGTGGATTTCAGGGGTGCGCGAGAAAATCTACACGCGAATGGCCTGGGTACGTGTATTCCGGGGGTGCGCGAGAAATTCTACACGCGATTGGCCTGGGTACGTGTATTACAGGGGTGCGCGAGAAATCCTACACGCGATTGGGCCTGTGCGAGTGGGGCAGTGTATTACGTGGGTGTGCGGGAAGTTGAAGAGGTGAATTGCCAGTGTGGGTCCTCCCAGGTCTCCCCTCTACCCCCTCCACGACCTCTGCAGGCAGCCCACACCACAGGGGACTACCCTGCACCCCTGGTCATGTCCCGCAGGCAGCCCATCCACCATGGGCATGCCCCCCAGCCAAGCCACATGTCCCCTTGCACCCCCACCCCCCAGCACTGTGGGGCACCTGCCAGCAGGCCCCCAACCATGTCCCCTTGCACCCCCACCCCCCAGCACTGTGGGGCACCTGCCAGCAGGCCCCCAACCATGTCCCACTCATGTCCCCCTGCACCCCCACCCCCCAGCAGGCCCCCAACCATGTCCCCTTGCACCCCCACCCCCCAGCAGGCCCCCACTCATGTCCCCCTGCACCCCCACCCCCCAGCACTGTGGGGCACCTGCCAGCAGGCCCCCAACCATGTCCCACTCATGTCCCCCTGCACCCCCACCCCCCAGCACTGTGGGGCACCTGCCAGCAGGCCCCCAACCATGTCCCACTCATGTCCCCCTGCACCCCCACCCCCCAGCAGGCCCCCAACCATGTCCCCTTGCACCCCCACCCCCCAGCACTGTGGGGCACCTGCCAGCAGGCCCCCAACCATGTCCCACTCATGTCCCCCTGCACCCCCACCCCCCAGCACTGTGGGGCACCTGCCAGCAGGCCCCCAACCATGTCCCACTCATGTCCCCCTGCACCCCCACCCCCCAGCACTGTGGGGCACCTGCCAGCAGGCCCCCAACCATGTCCCACTCATGTCCCCCTGCACCCCCAACCCCCAGCACTGTGGGGCACCTGCCAGCAGGCCCCCAACCATGTCCCACTCATGTCCCCCTGCACCCCCACCCCCCAGCAGGCCCCCACTCATGTCCCCTTGCACCCCCACCCCCCAGCAGGCCCCCACTCATGTCCCCCTGCACCCCCACCCCCCAGCACTGTGGGGCACCTGCCAGCAGGCCCCCAACCATGTCCCAGTCATGTCCCCCTGCACCCCCACCCCCCAGCACTGTGGGGCACCTGCCAGCAGGCCCCCAACTATGTCCCACTCATGTCCCCCTGCACCCCCACCCCCCAGCACTGTGGGGCACCTGCCGGCAGGCCCCCAACCATGTCCCCTTGCACCCCCACCCCCCAGCAGGCCCACACTCATGACCCCCTGCCCCCAGGTCCTGACGAAACGCAATCATGGCAGTAATGGCCAGCATACCCAGCACAAACACCCAGCCAAGGATTGCATCCACCCACATAGTAGATGCAATTACATGATACAACCCCAATGGCAAGTATGTAAATGAACACATGTCCGTCACACACACATACACAATGGGTGCAAGTGAATGTCAAAACCCATATCATGACATGCATGAAACCAATGAGAAAATACCACAAATGTAAGTAATAAATATATGTATTAAAGATGAAAATGAAGTAAAGAAAAAAAACACACAACAATGGGGATGACAAAACAAATGGTCCATGTCTGAGAACTAATAGAAAAAATCAAAAAACAAAGGAATCCAAAAACTAATGTAGTCCAAAGAAAAATAATGGGGGGAGAAAATAAGGAAAAACCATTGCCACATGGTGAACACAAATATAAATCCAACAGCTGTTTTCCAAACACCAAACTATGTACAAGAATATCCCAGGGTCCATGAGCCCAACACCATAAATGAAACCTACTACTACTAACTAATGAAAAAAATATATACAGAAAAGTGGCCATTGTCTGAGCGGTCCAAAAAAAACTTAAAAAATAAAGGAAACCTAACACTAACTAACTAAGGAACTATATACAATGGCAGCGGGCAAGTCCTGCGGCTCACTCTGTGATGTTGCCGGCCAGGGCATCATCGAACTCCATGTCGATGTCCCGGAGGCGGGACTCTGTCCTGGCCCCGAGGTCTCGCAGGGACAACCCCGTGTCCACCTCAAACTCCCTGCGAGCTTCCTCGAGGCACTCAGCCCGCCTCAACGCCCGACGCATGGAGAACTCCGCCCTGACCATGGTGAGCCGCTCCTCTTCCGCCCGCTGCCGCTCCGCACCTATCCGCTGGACCAACTGCTCCCACACGGAAGACACTGCCATCCCAGGGTTCTCCTGCCCTCCGGCCGATGCCTGCCCCTCTGATCTTGATGGCCCCGAGCCATGATGCCTCCCACGTCGAGCCTGCTGCTGCCTCCGACGCCACTGCCTCTGCCAGCACGACAGCATCCAGGCTGATGGAATCCACCGATGCCGTCGTGCACGTGCCCTGCCAGATGATGCCGGCACATCCTCCATCTGCAGGGGGACAGTTGCTGGTGTGTCCACCCCTGCTGGACCTTCGACTCCCGACTGTGGCAGGGATGGGGTCCCCACCGAGCTGGCTGCGTTGGTCGGGGCAGGTCCACAGGGGGCCCTGGTGGCATCTGGGCCGGAAGACGGCATGGAGCACGACTGGCGCATAGCCCCCACAGAGGAGGAGAGGGTCGCCAGAAGGCCACACACATGTAGGAAACCCCCGACCATGGCGGCTCCCAAATGGTTCACGTACGCACGGTGCTCTTCGTGATGATGTGCATGCTCCTCCCGGGAAGCATGCACCTCATCACGAATGCCAGCCGTGCGCAACGCGACACCAATCAGGACCCTCTCCACACGGCCAGGGGTCCCCTCGTCCGCAGGTAGAGGAGTGTCAGATGACATGGACATCTCCCCTACCTGCGGACGGGCCTGGGATGGGGCATCCCTGCTGGTGCATGGTGGTGCAGTCACAGTGTCAGGGACAGTGACATGCACAGGCACCTCCACGGCGACCTGTGCTGCCTCCTGCCCCTGGCCCTGGACTGCACCACTTGCACCAGCGGGGATGCCCCCACCAGGCCCCATGTGTGGCTCAGTAGCGGCCTCCTCCCCCTCTGTGGAAACCACCAACCTGGATGTCTCCACGCCGTCTTCCGCCGGTGCAAGCCCCTGTGGGGGCTCACCCACCCCTTCCGCTGCAGCCGTGGCGGCATCCCCGCCGCTCTGCTCCACAGCGCCTTCTCCGCCCTCTTCTTCACTTGCCACTGTGTAGAGGGAGACATAGAACACAAGCATCAGGGTACTGTACAATGGTCCCCTAGACAGGAAGCAACAGCAGATGAGTGGCACTGTCATACATCACTTCCATCATGTCCCTCCACAACACATGGGTCAGTGCAGGCAAAACACATACAGTAACAGGCATGGCGCAGGCCATGGACATTGGCATACATGACCAAGGGCCTCATGATTCATACAATGTTGGTTTCAAACTCACATGCATCATGGGTCTTTCCATCACATGCACACACCTCACCGTAGTTCCATCCATCTGGTCTCGTGCACCACAGACGCAGTGGATACAAGGTTGACTAGTCTGCATCAGTGAATCTGAACATTGTCACAGACATGTGTCATGCATCCATGGCGGTGACAAGTCACAGACACGCAGGTCAGACACACACACATGGACACCATACGTGTACATGGGACCAGCACCCATCCCTCACCCCCACCCATGTCCAGGAACAGAGACTGCCATGCTTCCATGTGTCCATTCCGCACAGAGCCCCCCATGTTGCAATAGAACACATCACTGTACTCACATGCCTGACCATGATGTCCCTGCACACACACATACGTACATGGCCTATGTCACACATACAGGCAGGTATCAGACAACCAGCACACTGCAACATGCCCTGTCTCACACAGCAATGCTTGGCCACTTACCGGCCAACTCCAGATGGGTCTGCCTCCGAAGGATCTGGGCGTGGAGCGCTGGGTCTACGCGTTCCAGGACCCTCATCTGGATGTCACTCAGGCGTGCCCGGCCCCCCTCCGCGAGGCGCCGGGCCTTATTGAGGGTCCTGGCCCTCAAGTCCTCCCAGCGCTTCTTGATGTGCTTGATGTCGCGGGTTGCAACCCCCTCGGCGTTGATGGCAACCACTACATCGTCCCAGATCCTCTCCCGTCCTTCCTTGTTGGCGCGTGGTCTTCCGAAGAGGGCATCATAATGCCCCAGGACATGCTCCACCAGGACACCAACTTCCTTCTCACTGAAGCTGGTGGCCCTCTGCCTCTCTGGCTGGGGGTCGCCACTGGTCTCAGATGGTGCTTGCCCCGACATGGCGACCCCCGAGGCAGGCGTGGGTGGGCAACTGGGTCCTGGGGCTGGGCTGTGGAGCGATGGTATCCCAGTCGGGAGTCTACTGTTCCAGCAGGGGTGGACACAGCAACTGGACCCCTGCAGATGGCTGATGTGCAGGCACCAAATGGCAGGGCACGGTGGCAGCAGGCAGGCAGGCAGCAGCAGATGGCACGTGGGAGGCTGCTCGGGGCACTGGGGGGCAGTGATTCGGCCTTCTGGGCAGGAGCGTGGTCTTCCGTGTGTATTCGCGTGGCCAGCTTGATACTGAGTGATTTGGCACGTGAAAAATCTGCACGTCAGCGTGTAATTCGAGGAAAGGCCCTTAGCGCGTAAGCGCGTCTGCACGCATACGCATTTTCATTGGACCAAAGGCCCTCAGCGCGTGAGCGCGTCTGTGACGTGACGTGCGAGGGTGTATCCCTCATTGCACGTGATGACAGAACACACGTGGATTTCAACCAATCGCGTGTGAAAGTTCACGGCACCCCGGAACACACGTACCCAGGCTAATCGCGTGTAGAATTTCTCGCGCACCCCTGTAATACACGTACCCAGCCCAATCGCGTGTGGAACAACCCGCGCACCCGGAAACACACATACACAGGCTAATCGCGTGTGGAACTACCCGCGCACCCGGAAACACACGTACCCAGGCTAATCGCGTGTGGAACTACCCGCGCACCCGGAAACACACGTACCCAGGCTAATCGCGTGTGGAACTACCCGCGCACCCGGAAACACACGTACCCAGGCTAATCGCGTGTAGAATTTCTCGCGCACCCCTGTAATACACGTACCCAGCCCAATCGCGTGTAGATTTTCTCGCGCACCCCTGTAATACACGTACCCAGCCCAATCGCGTGTAGATTTTCTCGCGCACCCCTGTAATACAGTACCCAGCCCAATCGCGTGTACGCTCGCTCCCCTCCAATCACACGCGATGACACCCGAATACGGGAAACACGTGCACGGCAAAAGACGTGCACAGGCGTCAACGAGTCCGCCCACACGGAGGCGTCCCGCGGACAGCATAAAAGTGCGCGCAAACAACAAACGCGTATATACAGCGACGATGAATGCCCCATTTGTTGCTGCACTGATCGTGGGACACCGCAGGAGGAGGAGAATAGCCAGGGCACGCATTTTTGCACCACGGACAAGCCTTTTTGGGATGCCTGACGACCAGGTCTACGGCAGGTATAGGTTTCCACCCCATATCATCCTAGACCTGGTCAGGGAGTGGGAAGATGACCTCACATCCCCCACCCTTTGCTCCCAAGCATTGAGCCCCTTGGAGAAGCTGCTCAATGTCTTGCATTTTTTGGCCACTGGGTCGTTTCAGCGAACCACTGCCATAGTGGGGGGGGTCTCACAGGCCACGCAGTCACGCTGCCTACACCAGGTACTGGCAATCATGACAGCGCACCCCTCAGTCCGCAGGCACATATACATGCCCAGAACACCCGCAGAAAGGCAGGCCGTTGTCCTGGATTTTTACAGGGTGGCACACTTCCCCAAAGTGCTCGGTGCCATAGATTGCACCCATGTGGCCCTACGTCCACCTAGGGCCACTGAGCACATCTACCGAAACCGCAAGCACTGGCATTCCATCAATGTACAGGTGGTATGCGATGCAAAGGGAATCATCACCTCTGTCTATGCAAACTACCCTGGCTCCACCCATGACAGTTTCATATACAGAATGTCCGCCCTGAGCCGGGCCCTGGAAGCTGGGCAGCATGGCGACACATGGCTCCTAGGTCAGTACAAATGCCCTTGCACATGCATGCAAGTCACACACAGACAAATATCCCAACCCTAATAATCTCAATTATTATCACCTCCCCAGGGGAAAGTGCCTACCCTCTGAGCAAACACATGATGACGCCAATCCGGAACCCCACCACACCACCCCAGGTAAGATACAACACCGCCCATATTGCAACCAGGGGCATAGTGGAGTGCACATTCGGAGTGCTCAAGTCACGTTTCCGCTCCCTTGACCGCTCTGGTGGGCAACTACTCTATGCACCACCAGTAGTGTGCAGGATCATTGTGGCAGCATGTGTCCTGCACAATGTTGCAACACGGCAGGGCGTCCCGGTGGACATGGTGGTGCCCCCACATCCCCAACCACAGGCACAGGCGCTGCCCATGGGAGGGGACAGGGCACGTGGCGAGGAAGCCCGGACCCAGCTTGTGGCCACATTTTTCACCTAAACTCCCACCCCTGCGGAGTGCACACAGGCCTGGCACATACCAGGTGACAATCGATGATGACAAAGTGACAGTCAACTGTCACAACCCTACCACCCTGAGATAGTTGCCATGGAAGTGCCACATCGTCTGCATCCCTAGCTACTTAAACACAAGCTATCCTGTGCAACCAAAATGCACACATATGACATGTGACATGACATGGGCCATACACAAGTATTCCAAGGCGCAATGAGGCAGGGGGGGGGGGGGAACAAGGGAACACAGAGAACGGTACTACTAGTCCAGGTGTCATTGAGATTGTGCAAGTGCAGGGGTAGGGGGAAGAGAAAAGTGCAAGGGGAAGGGTGGGGGGGAGTCCAGTACAGGGGAAGTAGGCCAAAAAAATAATACATAGGTCGCCTGGTGGCAACTGCAAAGGTAAGTGCAGACAAGTGCTGGGAAGGGAAGGCTGTAGGGATAGAGAGACAGTACTGCAGTGCAGGGGTTGCCAGGGTGGCAGTGCAAGTGGACAGTGGCTGGGCCAGGGACCGAGGTTGGTGAGAGTGTCCCAGTAGCAGCTCCTGTGCAGTTCCAGTGAAGAATTCTGCAAGGGAGAGGCAGAGAGTAAGCAGAAGCAAAGAGGAAGGTCTTGAGGTGCTTCCAGAACTGGAGATGGTTCCCCTCAAGTTCAAGTCAGGCAGGAAGTCTGTTCCAGGGGGAGGGCCCTACTGCGGAGAGAAACCTACCCCCAGCTAGTTGCTCTGAGAAGCGGATGACCTGGACATGCAAGGTGTGCATCACACACACCTGCAAAACAGGCCATGGCCATCACTGTCATGTCAGTCAAACCCTCCCAAACATCAACATGACATGGCAAGCAATACCCATACACCGACGCAGTAACGATAAGGTACACATTGCCATGTCCTAAATGTACAGTGGCATCGGACAATGATGCCTGACCCGGAATCAGATGAAATGACAGACCAACAAAATGTCCCACCCAAAATAAGTTGTTTCCAAATGCATTGCAACAGTCGTAGACGTAACATCACAATGAATGCCTGTCTATATGCACATTATGCATTGCAAAATCAACACTGCAGCTCATGTGTGCAGTGTCCCACTCCTGCATCACACTGCTCACCGCACAGCACAGTGAACAGCCATTGCGTGTGATGCACACCCTGAGCATCACATCTAAGTGACAGACTACATCAAACATCAAATTAGGCATGTACTGGAACCATAATCGGTCACAGAACATGTGCTGCCGGGACACAGTGGGCACCAGAAGGCAAACAGTGTACACGTGGATATGCAAGGGTGGGAGTACATGGAGTGCATCCGAGTGCAAGTGTGTGGTTCTGCAGGGACATACACTCCACATATGCATGTGCACTCAAGTGACCATCAGTGTTCCCTACACATCACATGTGAACATCCACCATGTGTACACCCCAGCATGTCAAACCACAACTATCCCCTCGCACCTGAAAGGAAAACACAACACATGAACAGGCATTGATCAGCAGAACACAACATGTACATAGGACAACAACATTACAATGTCAGAGTTCCCATCACACTGCAGGGCAATGCAACTATCAACAACAACCCCCCCCTCCCGCGCAAATGACCATGGCCCACTGAACAACTGCACCTGGGTCATGGAGCCTCCAACCCTCATTTCCACCTGGCCACAGGATCACCTTTACCCTTCGTGTCCATCTCCCACCTTGTGTGTAAAAAGATGCCTGAACCCTCAGAATCCACACTCATTTCCAAAATCACAAAATCCAAGGCATGAAAACGAACCCAAACACCCTCCAGTAGATGACTTGACGTAGCAGTACCTCACAAACGCCAAGTACTACCACAATGATGCAACAACCAAGGTAGCACAGCAGAACAATGTCACGACAGGATGTGAGACATGTGTGGTACATGACATAGGATGATGCACCATGAATGGATGTGTACTGTTACAGGTCCTCTGTACAGGCGCGGGAGTCTCATGAAACAACCACCCACACCATGTCCCGGGTGCCTGCAAGGTCAAACTCACACAGGCCCCTGAGATCATGGTGGGGAATGAGGTTCAGGGATATGCAGTCGGGACAGGTGTAGACACACTGGATGACTGGAATGAGTGGCAGGTGAGGGGAGGAGGAATGACACATGAAACTAGGGAATGCACGAAAATGTACAACCTGCATGAACACATACACAAGCCAAACAAACTTGGACATCATTGTCATGGCCTTCTGTAGTCCAGGCTCAGGAGTGGTACGAACCAACCACCTCCTCTAGGGTTTTGGCGCCTGCAAGTTCGGGGCTTACACAGGCATCCGCAACCCCAGTGGGGAAAGAGGGTCAGGGAACGTTGCTTGGATAGGCACGGGAAGCAGGAACACCGGGTAGAGGGCACAGGTTTCATAATTGCATAGGATCACGGGTGATTAGGGAAAAAAACATACCAAATCGGACCACACATACATCCATGCATCAGTACACTCCACAGCAAGCCTATGCAGGGCAGTTTGTAAGGAAAACAACAAGACACTTAGCTCTGGTTTTGAGTGCTGGCCTCCTGCCTGCACACTCTCAGGGCCGGTTACAGGAGCACTGCAATGCTGCAAAGAGAGACACAGTCAACAACCTGTATGTGCCAATTACACTAAAACACAACACAAAACATGCCCCATAGCAACAAACTACTCTACAAACAGACAATCAGTGCTCGATGCTTCGTAACCATATATAACATCACCCCTGTGACGGGTCATGCACAGTCAATGCAGTAAGTCAGGCGCTGGTGGGTGCGTGGCAAATGGAACACCAATGTGTCACAATTCACACAACATGCAATGTTCCCTGGGTAAGCAGACAGACCCATATGGCAAGCCATGACTACAGAGCAAGTTGCGTACCACCATGACCAAAACAAAGTTGGCAGTGCATTTATCATGAAGTACGTGGAATAGACATGCACTGCACCCAAGTATGTCCCTTGCTGTATGTCCCTGTGAGCTGCCCCTTTCCATGTCTCGGAAGGCTACATGGTTGATACAAGTGCCTCAATGCACCTTTTTGTACCGCAGGTTATGTGCCACTGCCCCTGCATGTGTCCCAGACAACCCTAATATCAACAGTCATCAGTCCACAAACACATCTGAGCTGCATTGTGTGCTTCAACACCAATATTCGTCTAAGCTCACCCTCAGTGCTGTGACTAAGCCCCCATGTGCAAGTCGCCTGGTGCAAGCTTTGCTGTGTCGTGGCCCCCCTGTGCTGCTCGCCTTGCCTGGAGTTCCTTGGAACATGTCAGCAGTTCTAGGATGTGGGTCTGCAATCACTGTGGCTCTGCTCGTGCACACATGTGCATGTGGGCACCAACAAACGGGTCAGGAATTCCGTCGTCCAATGGGCCATGTCTGCTGGCAAAGGTGCTCTGGTGCCTCATCCCCCTGCAGAAAGTGCATGAAACAAATGATTAATGCATCAAAGTGATCTGTGTGTGTCTCATCAGGCATCTCATTACTTGACCATGTCAGAGAGTCACATCACAAATCACACCATCAGCCCGTCTTTGACTTCCAAAGTGTGGAACACTATCTACAGCATGAATTGCAACAGGCACGTGTACAGGAAAGATATGAGACATAATACACAATGCATAGCAATCAATGCCCACATTAATCATGACACACCCCATCTAGCAAAAGCTGAACAGTGGACAATTACACCCAAATCATCCCCACTAAGGGTGTCAACACAAATCACAAAGCACCAGACATGCCACAGATATGACAGTCCAAAGCCCTTGTGTAAAATTCTGTAACACCGAACCATCCTTGCGAGCCCGTGGATAAGGGAGGCAGGAGTGGCATATGTGAGTCAAGGAACCCAAGCAGCAAACACATACACAAGACAACCATGAAGGGCCCAGCTGGAACAGACAGTGGATGCCTTCAAAAACCACAAGGCACCGCACTGTCACATGAAAGCACAATAGACTACAAATTTTAAACTAACTCAACTATTAACTAATTACACTAACTATGGAAAACCTACATTACCTATTTAAACTAACTATCAAACAGAAACTTTACTAACTAAACTAAAAGAAAAATCAAAAATGGCCACATACGACCCGGGGGGAGGGGAGGCACCCAGGAGGGTGGAGGTACAGGGTGCTGCTCAACATCCACATGCGATGATGCTGAGCCAAAAAAAAATACCTCCATGGGCTCAACGCCTGCACAGCACGACCTATGTGGGAGATAGTTGGTCGTCCGAGTCTGGCTCATCCTGGAAAGGAGGACGTGGCACAGTAGCCTGGCCACGCCTAGCCGCAGCTTGCCCCTCGTCGGCAGCAAGTCTGCCGGACAGGTGAGCCTGGTTCTGTGTGGCGATGTTACATAGGTCTGCATGCAGAACCTCACGTGATAAACGTGCTTCCTCTTGCAAGGTAGCACGTGTAACACGGAGTTCCTCCTGCAAGGCCTGGCTGGACAACCGCTGCACCTCCCGGCAAGCCTGTAGCTCAGCCGAGATGGTGCGCTCAAGCTGTGCAAACCTCTCCTCTGCCTGCTGCCTCTGGGACATCATAAGGACACCCAGAGTGGATCTGAGGGAGGCATACTCCTCCCTCAGGGCATCCATGTGCGCCTCTGCGTGAGCAGAAATTGCTTGACGCAGAGACGACATTTCAGCCTGGCGTGCCCTGTCTGAGGCCGCCATGCCCAGCCTGAGCGAGCGGGCCGTGGACCGTGCCGCCTGCTGCTGGAGAAGCACCTGCCTAGCAGGGGGGAGCACAGATCGGGCCACACGCTCCATGCTGTCAGCGATGTTCTCCATTGCTGCCCCCTGCCGTTCGGAATTGGCAGTCATGTCTTGCTCCCACTCAGTATACAGCGGTTGCGCGCGGCGACCGCGTTGCCGGGCTTGACCCCTGCGGGACCCAAGGACCGGGGGTCCTCGCTGTGTTGGCACCGCCTGCGGCTGCACGACTACATGCCCCCGTCGACGTGATGTCCCAGGCACATCAGTGACTGGTGTGGAGGGTGACCCTGCGTCCCGATCCACCACGGGCGGAGGAACCAAGACTGTCTGATCCCTCAGTGCAGGTGTCGCAGACAGAGGAGTGTCCACATCAGAATCACTCACCCCTGACACATGGACTTGATGCTCATCCAACTCAACATGGACGTCAGAGTCGTCATCAAGGCTGGACTCATAGGCAGCCAGAGACAGGATGGACTGCAGCACTTGGGGGTTTTCGTGGCCTACCACCCCACGACCCCCACTAGTGCCGGGTTGATGTGGTCTTACCAACCCTGTGTCTGGCATGACAACACCATCCTCTGCATCCATTGCGTCATCACCTGAAAAATAGAGAGGAAAAGGTCACTACACATGTCAGAAGCACACAACACACACACACACACCGACAGCAAAGGCATCCGGCAGACATGTGACACACAACATATGACCTGGCATGCATGCTGGGTCTACTTTGATTAGCTACTGTGATCAGACCTGTTGAAAGGTGGCAGTTTGCATCGAAGTGGGTCTATGCAATGCTGAAAATGTGTACGCCACTCACTACCTACATGTACAAGCACTCCATGGTGTGTGCCAGGAAATGTGAAGGCAGTGCAATGTCAAATTCAGACATCACGTGCATTGTGTATTCAATGTGTACCATGTCTAGCAGCCAAGCACCCCTCCACCCCAGTACCAAAGCAGGGATGCCTAGCATGGTATCAAAAGGCTGCCCATACACCTGTGTATTGACAAGCAGTGTTGACTGGCATCAACAGCTTAATTTGATTCAAATTACAACACTGCAAATGATGCTGGGACAGTGGGCAGGACACATGATGGAAGATCCGGAGGCCGGCCACGTGTGAAGAAGACACGACAAGAGTTGGACAGAGTCATTGGCCATTGAACAGGCTGAGGCCTGTGAGCCACACAGATTGTCAGAGCCTAAACATGTGTGAAACGCAGGACTGAGCCACAGTTGACATGGGGAGGCCGATAATATGGCAGGCAATGTATGTAACCAAGGACTCATATTACAGTGATCATCCAGTCAAGGATACATAGGGGCATGCGTGCAATGTACATGGCGCATGAATGGGCACTCATGTCCCTGCGGGACATCTGACCCATGCACAGTACAAGTGGGATACCCTGCATCGAGTACTAAGGCTGTACCACACGGCATATGTCTGGCCGTTTCTGAGCTGCAAGTTAGCATCTACACAGGACACATGAACAAGAAACTACACATTGGCAAGAATGTAGCAGACCAGTGCAAAGGTGGAACTGGGGTGCAGAGTGGCGGAGGAGGGGCAAGGGAGCATGCCCACATGGAGTCCCGCATGCAGGCAGAGGAGACATGCATGACGGTAGCATTGCATTACTTACACATCAGAACCATGTACACGTCACATGTAGCAGCAATCATGCACAACACATCCCACAAGTGAAACACACACGTCCTCAACAACTACGCATCAACACTCACTGGACTGGGCATCAAAGTCCAGCATCTCTCCCACACCTTCGACCAATTCTGGTGGTATGAACTCCGCAACGAGAGCCTCATGCGGAGTGAGTTCTTCCTCCTCTGGTGCAGGCCCACCGCCAGTCACCAGAGTCAAGTTGTAATTTGAGGCACGCTTAGCCTTAGTGCTGCGCTTGATGTCATTCCAGCGCTTTTTGCACTCCTGCGCCGTGCGCACCTCATGGCCGAATGAACTGACATGTTCCGCAACATGCTTCCAGTGGGTGTCACGTTGGGCAGCCGTAGTCTGACTATTGGCACCCACTAGCATGTCACGGCTGTGTCCCCGCACGTAGTCCACGAGGAAGTCCAGTTCCTGCTTACAGAAAGGCTTCTTCCTCGATGTGCAGGAGGTCGTGGCTGTGTGTGGGGTCCCAGCCTGTGCTGCAGGTGCAACCTTCCTCCTCTTGGACAGTGGCGCAGACCCTGGCTGGCTAATGCCGCCCTGACCAGTATGGCCAGTGGGTTCGGTGGATTGAGCCGAGGGAGTGGCAGGTGGAGGGATGACCAAAGGCCTGACTTGTGTCAGTGGCAGCTGGGTGCCCACTAATGGACCCTGCGCAGCAACATCAGCTGTGGCAGGGTCATTGACCGCAACGGTCCTGGTTGGCAGACTCACAACCGGGGTGCTGTTGGGTGCATCTGCCCCTGCACTTGCCAACACCCGGCTGTTCGGGGCAGCAGATGACATGACTGCCCCAGGGACACATGTCTTGGTCTGAGCAGCCTGGCGTGCCCCTATGGTTTCCCCCCTGGCCTGTTGGAGATCTACCAAGGGCTCTTCAAGTGCCAACGCAGCCTGCGCTGGCAGACCCTGAGCCTGGGTGGCGGTGTCCACAGCTGCACCTGCAGCTACCGCTGCCCTTGGGCCCGTGGCAGTCGATGGAACGGACTGCCGGGTCATACGGGTGCCAGTGCCAGATGCAGGAGCTGCATCCCCCGGAACCACAGGGGGTGGTGGCATGGCTGCACCAACACATGGCACAACATTGTGCTCAAGTGGCGCACCCCTGCCTCTTCCCCCTCTGTGTCTGCCCTGGACCCCCTGGAGTCCCCCTACTCCCTGGTCACCACAGCCACGTCCCCGACCATGCCCGCCACGAGGAGTACGCCCAGCTGAGGCGCCCCTCACCTTTGGTGGCCTCCCAACCATGGCACAGATGTAATAGTGCTGGCACAGATGGAGTGGTGCCAATGGGAGGTGTACAGCACAATTGACCTGGGCAACTGGGGTGAAGGGGGTGGGAAGCAAGATGTTAACAGCCCCCCTGCACCTGCAAGGCTGTATGTGACCCCAGTGATGTGGTGACGGGTCACGCAACGCTCAGGCACCCCAAAACTGCAGTAAAACCGTGCACGCAACCCTGCAGCCTACGTGCGTGGATTTAACCTCCCGCAGTACGCGGTGGCACCCAGTAACACGAATAACGCGTACGCGTGGGACACGCAGGCTACGATGACATCGAAAATGGGTGCAATACACAGGGGCACCCGCAGTGGGAAAAGGAGCGTTTGAGACTCACCGTCTGACTAGCGCGATGCAGAAAAACACGCGTAGCCAATACCCCCGCCAAAAGAAGAGATACGTCCTTGAGAGCTGTGAAGTAGATGGCGCGCGAAACAACTGGAAGCAGCAACACACGTCGGTCTCCACGGAAGGCACGTACAGCGAACTGCTGGGCCCGCTCACCTTTAACCCGTGCTGAGGGAAACGCACGCGCGCGTCACGTCACATGCGGACGTGCAGTTTTTCACGCGATTACGCGTATTACACGCGGACGTGCAGTTTTTCACGCGTGATTACGCGCATTACACGCGGACGTGCAGTTTTCCACACGCGATTAGCCTGGGTACGTGTGTTTCCGGGTGCGCGGGTAGTTCCACACGCGATTAGCCTGGGTACGTGTGTTTCCGGGTGCGCGGGTAGTTCCACACGCGATTAGCCTGGGTACGTGTGTTTCCGGGTGCGCGGGTAGTTCCACACGCGATTAGCCTGTGTACGTGTGTTTCCGGGTGCGCGGGTTGTTCCACACGCGATTGGGCTGGGTACGTGTATTACAGGGGTGCGCGAGAAATTCTACACGCGATTAGCCTGGGCACGTGTGTTCCGGGGTGCCGTGAACTTTCACACGCGATTGGTTGAAATCCACGTGTGTTCTGTCATCACGTGCAATGAGGGATACACCCTCGCACGTCACGTCACAGACGCGCTCACGCGCTGAGGGCCTTTGGTCCAATGAAAATGCGTATGCGTGCAGACGCGCTTACGCGCTAAGGGCCTTTCCTCGAATTACACGCTGACGTGCAGATTTTTCACGTGCCAAATCACTCCGTATCAAGCTGGCCACGCGAATACACACGGAAGACCACGCTCCTGCCCAGAAGGCCGAATCACTGCCCCCCAGTGCCCCGAGCAGCCTCCCACGTGCCATCTGCTGCTGCCTGCCTGCCTGCTGCCACCGTGCCCTGCCATTTGGTGCCTGCACATCAGCCATCTGCAGGGGTCCAGTTGCTGTGTCCACCCCTGCTGGAACAGTAGACTCCCGACTGGGATACCATCGCTCCACAGCCCAGCCCCAGGACCCAGTTGCCCACCCACGCCTGCCTCGGGGGTCGCCATGTCGGGGCAAGCACCATCTGAGACCAGTGGCGACCCCCAGCCAGAGAGGCAGAGGGCCACCAGCTTCAGTGAGAAGGAAGTTGGTGTCCTGGTGCAGCATGTCCTGGGGCATTATGATGCCCTCTTCGGAAGACCACGCGCCAACAAGGAAGGACGGGAGAGGATCTGGGACGATGTAGTGGTTGCCATCAACGCGGAGGGGGTGGCAACCCGCGACATCAAGCACATCAAGAAGCGCTGGGAGGACTTGAGGGCCAGGACCCTCAATAAGGCCCGGCGCCTCGCGGAGGGGGGCCGGGCACGCCTGAGTGACATCCAGATGAGGGTCCTGGAACGCGTAGACCCAGCGCTCCACGCCCAGATCCTTCGGAGGCAGACCCATCTGGAGTTGGCCGGTAAGTGGCCAAGCATTGCTGTGTGAGACAGGGCATGTTGCAGTGTGCTGGTTGTCTGATACCTGCCTGTATGTGTGACATAGGCCATGTAAGTATGTGTGTGTGCAGGGACATCATGGTCAGGCATGTGAGTACAGTGATGTGTTCTATTGCAACATGGGGGGCTCTGTGCGGAATGGACACATGGAAGCATGGCAGTCTCTGTTCCTGGACATGGGTGGGGGTGAGGGATGGGTGCTGGTCCCATGTACACGTATGGTGTCCATGTGTGTGTGTCTGACCTGCGTGTCTGTGACTTGTCACCGCCATGGATGCATGACACATGTCTGTGACAATGTTCAGATTCACTGATGCAGCCTAGTCAATCTTGTATCCACTGCGTCTGTGGTGCACGAGGCCAGATGGATGGAACTACGGTGAGGTGTGACCATGCACCAGCAGGGATGCCCCATCCCAGGCCCGTCCGCAGGTAGGGGAGATGTCCATGTCATCTGACACTCCTCTACCTGCGGACGAGGGGACCCCTGGCCGTGTGGAGAGGGTCCTGATTGGTGTCGCGTTGCGCACGGCTGGCATTCGTGATGAGGTGCATGCTTCCCGGGAGGAGCATGCACATCATCACGAAGAGCACCGTGCGTACGTGAACCATTTGGGAGCCGCCATGGTCGGGGGTTTCCTACATGTGTGTGGCCTTCTGGCGACCCTCTCCTCCTCTGTGGGGCCTATGCGCCAGTCGTGCTCCATGCCGTCTTCCGGCCCAGATGCCACCAGGGCCCCCTGTGGACCTGCCCCGACCAACGCAGCCAGCTCGGTGGGGACCCCATCCCTGCCACAGTCGGGAGTCGAAGGTCCAGCAGGGGTGGACACACCAGCAACTGTCCCCCTGCAGATGGAGGATGTGCCGGCATCATCTGGCAGGGCACGTGCACGACGGCATCGGTGGATTCCATCAGCCTGGATGCCGTCGTGCTGGCAGAGGCAGTGGCGTCGGAGGCAGCAGCAGGCTCGACGTGGGAGGCATCATGGCTCGGGGCCATCAAGATCAGAGGGGCAGGCATCGGCCGGAGGGCAGGAGAACCCTGGGATGGCAGTGTCTTCCGTGTGGGAGCAGTTGGTCCAGCGGATAGGTGCGGAGCGGCAGCGGGCGGAAGAGGAGCGGCTCACCATGGTCAGGGCGGAGTTCTCCATGCGTCGGGCGTTGAGGCGGGCTGAGTGCCTCGAGGAAGCTCGCAGGGAGTTTGAGGTGGACACGGGGTTGTCCCTGCGAGACCTCGGGGCCAGGACAGAGTCCCGCCTCCGGGACATCGACATGGAGTTTGATGATGCCCTGGCCGGCAACATCACAGAGTGAGCCGCAGGACTTGCCCGCTGCCATTGTATATAGTTCTTTAGTTAGTTAGTGTTAGGTTTCCTTTATTTTTTACGTTTTTTTTGGACCGCTCGGACAATGGCCACTTTTCTGTATATATTTTTTTCATTAGTTAGTAGTAGTAGGTTTCATTTATGGTGTTGGGCTCATGGACCCTGGGATATTCTTGTACATAGTTTGATGTTTGGAAAACATTTGTTGGATTTATATTTCTGTTCACCATGAGGCAATGGTTTTTCCTTATTTTTTCCCCCCATTATTTTTCTTTGGACTACATTAGTTTTTGGATTCCTTTGTTTTTTGATTTTTTCTATTAGTTCTCGGACATGGACCATTTGTTTTGTCATCCCCATTGTTGTGTGTTTTATTTCTTTACTTCATTTTCATCTTTAATACATATATTTATTACTTACATTTGTGGTATTTTCTCATTGGTTTCATGCATGTCATGATATGGGTTTTGACATTCACTTGCACCCATTGTGTATGTGTGTGTGACGGACATGTGTTCATTTACATACTTGCCATTGGGGTTGTATCATGTAATTGCATCTACTATGTGGGTGGATGCAATCCTTGGCTGGGTGTTTGTGCTGGGTATGCTGGCCATTACTGCCATGATTGCGTTTCGTCAGGACCTGGGGGCAGGGGGATATGAGTGGGGGCCTGCTGGGGGGTGGGGGTGCAAGGGGACATGGTTGGGGGCCTGCTGGGGGGTGGGGGTGCAGGGGGACATGAGTGGGACATGGTTGGGGGCCTGCTGGCAGGTGCCCCACAGTGCTGGGGGGTGAGGGTGCAGGGGGACATGAGTGGTGGCCTGCTGGGGGGTGGGGGTGCAAGGGGACATGGTTGGGGGCCTGCTGGCAGGTGCCCCACAGTGCTGGGGGGTGGGGGTGCAGGGGGACATGAGTGGGGGCCTGCTGGGGGGTGGGGGTGCAAGGGGACATGAATGGGGGCCTGCTGGGGGGTGGGGGTGCAGGGGGACATGAGTGGGGGCCTGCTGGGGGGTGGGGGTGCAAGGGGACATGAGTGGGGGCCTGCTGGGGGGTGGGGGTGCAAGGGGACATGGTTGGGGGCCTGCTGGGGGGTGGGGGTGCAAGGGGACATGGTTGGGGGCCTGCTGGGGGGTGGGGGTGCAAGGGGACATGGTTGGGGGCCTGCTGGCAGGTGCCCCACAGTGCTGGGGGGTGGGGGTGCAGGGGGACATGAGTGGGACATGGTTGGGGGCCTGCTGGCAGGTGCCCCACAGTGCTGGGGGGTGGGGGTGCAGGGGGACATGAGTGCGACATGGTTGGGGGCCTGCTGGCAGGTGCCCCACAGTGCTGGGGGGTGGGGGTGCAGGGGGACATGAGTGGGGACCTGCTGGGGGGTGGGGGTGCAAGGGGACATGAGTGGGGGCCTGCTGGGGGGTGGGGGTGCAAGGGGACATGGTTGGGGGCCTGCTGGGGGGTGGGGGTGCAGGGGGACATGAGTGGGACATGGTTGGGGGCCTGCTGGCAGGTGCCCCACAGTGCTGGGGGGTGGGGGTGCAGGGGGACATGAGTGGGGGCCTGCTGGGGGGTGGGGGTGCAAGGGGACATGAGTGGGGGCCTGCTGGGGGGTGGGGGTGCAAGGGGACATGAGTGGGGGCCTGCTGGGGGGTGGGGGTGCAAGGGGACATGGTTGGGGGCCTGCTGGGGGGTGGGGGTGCAAGGGGACATGGTTGGGGGCCTGCTGGCAGGTGCCCCACAGTGCTGGGGGGTGGGGGTGCAAGGGGACATGGTTGGGGGCCTGCTGGGGGGTGGGGGTGCAGGGGGACATGAGTGGGACATGGTTGGGGGCCTGCTGGCAGGTGCCCCACAGTGCTGGGGGGTGGGGGTGCAAGGGGACATGGTTGGGGGCCTGCTGGGGGGTGGGGGTGCAGGGGGACATGAGTGGGACATGGTTGGGGGCCTGCTGGCAGGTGCCCCACAGTGCTGGGGGGTGGGGGTGCAGGGGGACATGAGTGGGACATGGTTGGGGGCCTGCTGGCAGGTGCCCCACAGTGCTGGGGGGTGGGGGTGCAGGGGGACATGAGTGGGACATGGTTGGGGGCCTGCTGGCAGGTGCCCCACAGTGCTGGGGGGTGGGGGTGCAGGGGGACATGAGTGGGGGCCTGCTGGGGGGTGGGGGTGCAAGGGGACATGGTTGGGGGCCTGCTGGCAGGTGCCCCACAGTGCTGGGGGGTGGGGGTGCAAGGGGACATGTGGCTTGGCTGGGGGGCATGCCCATGGTGGATGGGCTGCCTGCGGGACATGACCAGGGGTGCAGGGTAGTCCCCTGTGGTGTGGGCTGCCTGCAGAGGTCGTGGAGGGGGTAGAGGGGAGACCTGGGAGGACCCACACTGGCAATTCACCTCTTCAACTTCCCGCACACCCACGTAATACACTGCCCCACTCGCACAGGCCCAATCGCGTGTAGGATTTCTCGCGCACCCCTGTAATACACGTACCCAGGCCAATCGAGTGTAGAATTTCTCGCGCACCCCCGGAATACACGTACCCAGCCCATTCGCGTGTAGATTTTCTCGCGCACCCCTGTAATACATGTACCCAGGCCAATCGCGTGTAGCATTTCTCGCGCACCCCTGAAATCCACGTACCCAGCCCAATCGCGTGTACATTTTCTCGCGCACCCCTGTAATAGACGTACCCAGGCCAATCGCGTGTAGCATTTCTCGCGCACCCCTGAAATCCACGTAGCCAGACCAATCGCGTGTAGATTTTCTCGCGCACCCCTGTAATACACGTACCCAGGCCAATCGCGTGTAGAATTTCTCGCGCACCCCTGAAATCCACGTACCCCGCTCAATCGCGTATTTGACTTCCCGCGCGCCACTTTTTTGATGCGCTGGGACTCTACCGCCTGCCTTCGTGTGGCGGCCGTGTTTCAGCTTGTGCGTGTCTTTGGCTGTGCGTGGCTTTGCCCTATTCGATTCCATGAATACGTGTGGTTCGAGTTCGTGTGGGCGTTCCGTCTGCTTCCCTGCAGTACATCCCCAGTTACGCCCTTATTTTCGCGTGTTGTTCCCCATTCCGCGCGTTACGCCCCATGTCCCGCCCACTTTCTGGTGTGTGCGCTGAGGTTGTGCGCTTTCACTGTGCGCGTCGCGCACGCCTTTCGCGATGTTGCAGTGACTTGTGCGCCATGCATGGGTTTGGCGCACATCCCGCGGTGAACACGCGCAGGGACTTCCATGAATCGCACGCGTGCGCCTGTTTTTTTCCGCTTGCGCATGCTTGCGCATGCTTGCGCGAAGATTTTCGGCGCACGTTTGTTCCATGAATCGGCCCCTTATTCTTTTCCTATTCAGTAGCATGTGTGTGTTTCTTCTTTTCTTCTTTACTCTCACTCTCTCTTGAAGGCATCTTGTTTGGTTCCTGGTTCGCAGTCTGTGTAGTTTCAGCTTTCTTTTTTCCTTAATGATTTTCGAGCATAGTTGTGTGTGTTCTACTTTCTTGGCTATGACTATAGCATCCTCTATAATAGGATTACCATACCTCTCTTGGGTTACTGGATTGTTTGGGTGGATTATGATATGATCATTGATGAGTCCATCAGTTCCCATTCTTTCATTGAAATCACACGAAACGTTTACAAGGTGCTAACGTATTATTCCACTGCTTCGTTTTGTTCTTGCATTCCTAGTGTAAAGCTTGCCCTGTACTTTCTCCGTAACTTCTCTGTTCTTCCTTTGGGGTGGGTTTTTGTACAGTATTCTCTATTTGCTCTACGAGCAGATGATATGTTTGATTAAAGTTTATATATTTTTATAGAACCTTGATTGGACATACCCTTTAATTTGGACTGTGATACTGTATTGTTTGAGTCACTACTAATTCATCTTCACACACTTCCCTCGACGCATGTTTCCACCAAAGGTGAATGAGGAATATCTCTTAACAGTCCCTGTTTTACCTTTATGATTGTGTTTCGGTTTGTAGAAGTGTGAGGTCTGAGCAGGCCATATTACCTCCTTGTACTCCTGAGAAGCAGAATCCAATTAATCATAGGGCCTTCTTCAGTAGGGGCATTTTATAGATCCCTTTCCTGTGTACCATTTCTCCTCTTCTTCATGTGTTTCTCTAACAAACATGTTTTTTACTAGACAGTGGGACACTATTTTACACTTATTGTTAAGTGTGTATTCTTGTGAGGTACAACGTTCTTTTTTGTTAATAGCAATGTATGTTTGTAACCCATTGAGAACTGTGCCATGCTATACTACGTTTTAGCTTACTAGAGCCATTGGAATGATGTCATATTATCTAGGTTAGTGGTAGTACGTATGGGTGACAAAGGGTCTAAGTTGCGCGGACTACTAGTCTGGGCTAGCGGCACTTGTTGGTTTCTTCTCCAAGAGCTCTTAGCCTACTTGTGAGGTGTTTTACATTACCAGTGGCAGCTGGTGAAGTTTTAAAGTGGTCTAAGTGTTGTCTCTGAGTATGCAGTAATGAGTGAGCAAAGCGGGGGAGCCTGGGCCATCCCACGGTGTGCGATGAATCGAGGGATTCTGTCACTTCTCCTCAGGGGGGGAGCCTTTCCTTGAGAGAATAGGTAGGTGAGCCACTACACAATATCCTAGGATTTGAGGAAAGCAAGATCTTACAGGGAGAGAACCTTGGGGATACGGACTCCTGTTCCGATGAGGGACTTCCTTCACACCGCACTCAAGAATCCAATAAATCCATCTCTATGAAACCAGAATCCTCCTACATCTGTTACTGCAAAACCTCTGACAAAGATACATATGGACCGGACACTGAGACGAGTAGACACCAAATAGAGAATAAAAAGTTGCCTGACACTGGGATGAAGAAACCCAATGGAGTCAGGTTGAACATGGTGCTAACACTAAGAAAGAACTATGGCTGGAAACTGGGGAAGCCTCAGTTTAGCGAGATAAAAGTAGCAGGAGCACAATAGCGAGAGACCCAGGAGTTTCAAACTGGGTCCAGATAGCGGGGAGCACGGAACTATGGAGAAACAAGAAGCACAAAGGAACAGGTGTCCGAGGAACACATGAACGGAAGAAGCCTACTGAGAGACTGGGAGGCGGACGAGTGTCCCAGAAGGGACTCACCTGTGAGAAGTGGTAGCCGGAGAACGGGGGAGAGAGAAACCCTCTCTGTGCCAATACCATCTACACAAGGGTATCGTGAGCGGTACCAGTGAATGAAGAGAAGCAAGAGGTGGTGGCCAGAGAATGGGAGGAGAGAGAAACCCTCTCTGTGCAGATAACATCTATACAAGGGTATCCCGACTGGTACCCAAGAACGGAAAGAAGCCAAGTGATTGTGGCCAGAGAACGAGAGGAGAAAGAAACCCCTCCGTACCAATACCATTTTCACAAGGCTACCCCAAGGGGTACCCAAGAATGAAGGGAATACAAGAGACATCCTAACGGATACGACATATCATCATCATTTGACACAATAGTTTCAGTGATACGTTGTAGACTTGGTGGTAGCAGACTTGATGCTGGATTGTTTACGGCTAAGCTGTGAAAATGAGCTGCCAGTGTGAGCAGGGATGCCTGGCTCACTAGGTGATGACTACAAACAAGCATGGGTGACATTTGTACCGCAGCAGTTTTCGCTGTGGTGTTTTCACCCCGACTGTTTTGGCGATTTTTCTTTTTTTACAAATATATGTGTAGTGTGTTTGTGTAGGAGTTCTGGGGATGGTGGGTGAGGTAGTGGGCTATAGTTGGGGGATAGGAGTGGTAATCCCCCATTCAAAAGAAAACAAAAATCCCCCAAAATGGCCAGGGTGATAACCCAACAGTCAAAACAGCCGCAGCAAAAATGTCCGCGATGAAAGCATGTGAATACCTCTATGCCTATACGAGGAAGGTACAGGTATCATGGGACTTGATTCCTTGCTCATATTTTGAGGATGATTTCTAACAGCTCCTTCGCCATTTTAAAATTCTTGCTCAACCATAAGCATGGTCCCTTTAGAACTTTCAACAACATACCCACTTTAACTCTTTACTTGATGAGCCAGCAATTCCTATCAATGATTGTTTACAAAATGACTAATCCCCATAGGTATAATGAGCGCCCAGCTTCCCACGACGCACGTGTTTTTTAGGAAGCATGCCGATTGCAATGTGTGCATTTTTCTTATCAATGGTGGAGCACATCCCAGGCCTGTGATGTGGGATTCATCACACTGTCCAAGTGACAGAGCTTTCTATTTTGGGTATTCAGCTGCACTGAATTTGTTTCTGCCAGAGGACTTTGAGATGTTCTTGGACTCATTTTCATACTCTGCTGCTCCTTAATCATATTTGCACTTGCATGTGCAGGAATAACAGCAGCAGTGTTATCATCAATGTTAGAGTGCGCTGGTGATTATTGTAGCTTGCATTTACCAGGGCTTGCAGGGGTCCATAAGGAGTCACTAGCCTCATTATGCCGTAAAAGTGGTGATAATAAGGAATGGATGTCCTTGGCCATTTTCCCACTTTCCTATCCTGAAATTGTGAATAATTTTCCTTGGCTGCACAGTTGGAACTTCATGCCTTATTTCTATTGAGCTCCTTTCTGAAATGTAGAAGCAGGAGGCAGATGCTGGTGTTGGCAGGGAGAAGGTTCCAGAGCCTTAGGGTGTAGACAGAGAAGGCCTGTCCTCTGATTCTTTCCTTCCTGCACCAGAGGAATTCAAGTCTGCACATGTCCTTACTCTGGTGGATTGAAAGCTGTCAGAGATGCTGTCAGTGAGGTAGCTTTGGGACACAAGGGCGATAACCTTGTATATGATGCAGCAGGATTTGAAGATGATACTTGCAGTGGACGCTGGTGCAGTTCGATGAGGGAGGTGTGTACCAACACCACAAAAGTAAAGTGCCTCCTGAACATATCTTTTACTGAAGTGCTTAAATCCATCAAAAATAACACTTGCTGCTAAATGCTGGGTATTTTCGGCAAAATTAAAAGAAATGAGCCTCATTCTCACTAACACCTGGGCAAAACATTCAATAATAATTAGCCTGAGTGTTATTGTTCCATGTTGCAGTCTGCTAAGGCAAGTATCCTCATTCTAAACTTCATGAACATAGCTTTATTTGAAAGATACTCAGCCTCTGTCAAATTCATTTCACATCCTTGCAAACCTTTACATTCTAGGTAAAACTCCATGAGGGTATTTCAGGTGCTGATCTTTAAAATATTACCCTAGTACCAATCATCACAAGCACATTTCAAGATAGTCTTTTTATCATGAGTGATATGGTCTCAGTTTGTCCAAATGTATTCCAGGTGTAACTTTGAAGCCATCGATCTGACATAGGACAACCATTGTAGGGACCGTGCGTTTTTGACGTCGATTACGTTTTTAATGCAGTTCTTGTGAAAGCCAGAGTTTCACCAAATATATTAGGTATTTAGCTCTGGATGCTTCCTAAATACCCTCTAACCTATTTCTAATTGTAATGGAATATTTATCCCACTATCCGGCAGACTTAATAACAATATCAATACTCGGTTGTCTGCCTGCTCCAAGTGCTCTTAGAATAACAATCCGCACACCCCTACTCCATACAGGGCTGCAGCCATCATTTGGGCTTGATGGAGCTCAATGGTGATAGCCTTCGCTCTCCCACCGTAATCTCTTGGAAATCCCAATATTTCACCCTCTAATTCATCACGAGTCAATGTGCTCTTCCCTAACTCTGCCTTCAAGACACCATTCTGGCCTTCACAGGTTCCCAAATGTTAAAAAGTTTGTCCTTTTTTTATTTTCATCATTTAGTTCGATGTATAGTTTCTGTGTCTTTTTCCTTTATATCGTATTGCCATGCATCATAGGTTCTGTTGTTTAAATTCTCATTTGTAATCTTTTATCATTGCACATCATGATAAATTGGTCAATTTTTTCTCAATGCCTGATGGTGTTTTAGAAAATAAATTGTCATCATTTGCAAAACGGAGGATGCCTAATTTCTCTCTTAGAGCCTGTTAGCCTCTGTCGTTTATATACAGTGAAAATAGACATTACGAGTCCGGCGGTAGACGTGCCGCTAAAACCGGCAGGCTGCCGCCGGTCTCGTGAATTTTTCCAGCACCTGGCGTCACGGAAACACCGGACGATTACGACCTCAGTGTTCTTGGAAGTCAGGTGCCGGAAAATTGTTAATCCCCATTCCCATTTTAGTCCCATAGGTGCCGGTGCTTCCGAGAAAGTGTCAGGGCGGGTGCCATCCCGCCAGGACGGAACCGGCCCGCAGACTCACAGTGTGCCGGTCCGGTAATAACGGTACTGGTAGGCTTAACGGACTGGCACACTCATAATGAGGCCCGTGGTGTTAATACGCACTTTGTCGAACACAATGGTTAATGCAAAACGAGTTGGTAAACTCACCAAACCCTACTCTCACTGTGTTTGATTTGTGCTGTTTTTAAGGCAAAATGGCAGTTTTTTCCAGAGTATGTACTGAGGGATCAAATCAATTGCTTTTTGCAGATCAATAACAATTAAATACAAAGTTAGACCATTTTAAAAATACATTTTTCTAAAATAATAAGTATAATATAATAATGTGTTCCTATATCCTATGTTCCTTTATGAAATCCAGCCTAGGCAGGCGAGAGAACTGTTTTTTTTCTCAGACCCACGCCTCTAACCTGGCTAACAAGCCTCTTCGCTATATCTTAGCTTGATTCTGTATTATACATTTTGGATGGCATTTGTCTGAGTTCCCCTAATATTCATTATAAAAGACCAGTATTATTGCTGCCTTATGCCAGATACATAGAATGCCATTTTGAAAAACTTTACAATAAATGGTCCCATGTTAAAACATTTTTTGTAACTCCGGCCCCAAATATTTATCTTGTGTAAATAA
This sequence comes from Ambystoma mexicanum, assembly GCF_040938575.1. Lineage (NCBI taxonomy): Eukaryota > Metazoa > Chordata > Amphibia > Caudata > Ambystomatidae > Ambystoma > Ambystoma mexicanum. Next base: position 1,554,840,907 of record NC_090937.1, on the reverse strand, counting down.
AAATCCCTGATAGTAAATCAGTGGCCCTCATTACGACCCTGGCGGAATTCGCGGTGCTAAATGCACCGCGGAGCACGGCGGAAAGCTGCCGATAGCGCCATGGGGGTTGGCGGATTTTCCACCCCATGCCGACCTTGGCGGAGCGGTAAATCCCCAATCCCCATTTTGCCCTTCCCCATTCCCATTCTTGCCCCATAGGGTATAATGGGAGTGGGGAAGGCGTTAATTACGCCACCGTAAAGTACGGTGGCGTAATTAACAACGAGGTCCCTTAGCGCCATGGATTTCTCCGCCCGGTAAAACCAGGCGGAGAAAGGCTCCATGGCGCTACGGGAACTCGTAGTAGGGCGGACGGGTCCGCCACGATTACCGCTGGCGGTAACCCACTCCGCCAGGGTCGTAATGAGGGCCAGTGCCTTGTGCTTATCTGCTCTTTAGTGCAATATTGCTGACCATACCTCATCCTCACTGAAATGATCTAACACTCGCTCCCACACTTTGCGTTCCTTATGTTCCATAATTGTTATAGACATGCTATAGCTGTGATGGTAAATACTTTAAAAATAGACAAACCATGCATCCTCAGTAATATTGGCCACGGATATCCTTAAAGATGCACTTTGTTACTATTTGCCAGAAACTGCACAAATCTTTAATTTCTATTGCCTTTTTGAAATGTAATCATTTTGTTTCCTCCCCTGGTGTCTTCTCCTTGGCTACCAGATGCTTGTTGTCCTTGCAAGGTTTCCTCAGATGTTCTATTGTTCCTTGATTTCTCCCTTTCACTGCTTACAACAATTTGTATGTTGTTGAGCTGCATCCTTTATCGTACAACGTATTTGGATTAGAAAATGTTTTGGGAACCTTTGCCAAGCCTTGAGACAAATGGGCCTCGTTATGCCCCTGCCGGTCCTGAAACAAGGGTGCTGGTAAGCTTGCTGGCACCATTGTTTCCGGACAGGCATATCACAGTTATGCCTGCCGGAGCCGCCATGCCGTACAGGTCTGACCCTGCCGGGCACAGCGGTTGCAGTTTGTCGGTTCTTACCCCACATGCGCACAATGCAAATACGTTACTGGTAAACCGGTTAGCTACTTGGAACAAAGCATCAATCCTAGCAGACCCTGGACCCATGTTTCAACAGTTTTTGTGGTTGACTTACCTCTTTTTCTGGGCTATTCCACTATAATGGTCACTGTAGACACCTACAGGAAGATGGCCCATTTTGTTGCTCTTCATGATTTACCCACAGCATCGGAAACTACCATAGTCTTGTTCAAGGATATATTCTGACTACACAGCTTGCCAGAATCCATCACTTCCAACCGTGGTTCTCAATTTACATTGATGTTTTGGAAGACACTTTGTGGACTACTGGGCATTGACAGAGCTCTCTCGACCAAACAAGTGGGTGGAACTACATCCCACAGCAGAATTTGTGTATAACAACACCATGCATACAGCCATTGGCATTACTCGATTTTATTGTACACAAAGTCTTCATCCAGGGTTTCTTCAATGCTCGGCATGTCCTGCCACTACTGTTCCCTCTATTGATGCCCTCCAGAAAGACATTTCTCAAGTCCATAAAGATGCATTGGAAAGCATGAGAAAGCTGGTCACGGGTACAAGTCACAAGCTGATTTACATAGAAGGGCAGTTCCGGACTGGATAAGGGTACCATGGTCCAGCTCTCTACGAAGTACCTATCCAGATAGGTTCAACCCTCTAAACTGTCCCCCAGGTACATTTGGCCATTCAAGATACTTATGAGGATCAATCCAGTGGCCTTTAGGCTCAAGTTACCACCTTCTCTAGGCCGTTTGCACCCAGTGTTTGCAAATAAGATCCTAACACATACAAACAGCAGGCTTTTCAACCCATAACCCCCAATGATGCATAGGAGTACAAGGTCTCCAAGATATGGGACTCTCAATACCATAAGGGGGGTCTACAACACTTGGTGCAACGGAAAGGTTACCCTCTCTCGGAAAACTCATCGGAACCAGACTCTTTAATCAATGCTCCCTGACACATCTATAGATTTCATTCGATGCATCCAGGTAAGCCTAGAACCTCTAGGCATAGGAGGTGGCATACTGTCATTGTCCGGTGCCCCTGGATTCTATGGAAGAGGTGGAAGTTAATCTATTAACATCCCATCACGCTCTGTCATGAAAGCAGGCTAGCACTCTAGACTTCCGGCCAGGACTTTCACGTCCCTTCTAATGCACGCTCCAGCTGCCCCGCTTCGTGTCGTAACCACAGAGCTTTGCTCGTCTCCTTTTGGTATGGCACTTGTTTTCCTTCTTCTTGTAGCCCTTCCGCTCTTTCCTTGCCTTCCTTCCTGCAGCCCTAGCAAGTTTTTCTTGCTGTTGTTCCTTCTCCGCTGCAGTTCCTTGTTTCATCCCAGTGCCAGAGTGTCTGCTTCCCTTCTTTGCACTCTTCAACTGCCTGCCTTTTGCTGATCGCTCTGCTCCCCTTTGCCTACTGCCTCTGCTTTCCTTGCTAGCGCTTCGTACTAGCTTCCTCACTCCCTCCTCTCCTCTCAGCCTGCACATTGTTTTCACAGTAAAGGTTACTAAAGAAAGACTTTCTCCGGCTCTCACCAGAGATCCTATTCTTCATCTACATTACCTGCCGTGCGATCTACTGAACAACCACAGGAGCCTGTTGGCTTTTTCCCTTCATTACCGGCTGCTTACAGGTAGCGGGTCTCTTGCCCTAGCTGACAGCTGTCCCATAGGACTCGATGGAAATGAGGACTTGGAAGCACCAGCACAGTTGCTAATGGTGCCGGTGCTTCTGTGATGACCATGCCGTTAGGGGCCTAAAAACCCAGCAGGTCAGGTCTGACGGAGATCTGAGGCCTCTACCGGCATCTTTGCAGTGTGGCGGTGTGGAAAGGGTGCTGGTAGCTTTCTATCGGCAACCTTATTTCCAGCCCGCCATACTCGGAATCTCACATATATTGAGGGAATCGTCAGTAGCCTCATTAATAAACTAGCAGCAGATCTTTGCACATGGCCGGTAATACGGTTGTCAAGTAGACTTTTTGCCAACAAACCCTTTTCCTATTTCTATCTGTTTGAGGTAATGGGGGTCATTACGACCCTGGCGTTAAGGGTTTAACGGCGCCGTAAAAGGTGTCAGCGCCGTTAAACCCTTAACGCCTGATTACGAGGTCCCTTTGCGGCTCCTGACCTTAACGGCTGGTCTGGACCAGCTGTTAAAGTAGGGACCCGCAAAGGGATTTCGAGGTAATTACGGTATCGCAATTTGCGGTACCGTAATTACCGCCTTCCCCAGTCCCATTGAGCCCTATGGGGCAAAAATGGGAATGGGGAAGAGCCAATGGTAAATGGGGAATTACCGCCCTGCCAACCTTGGAATGGGGCGGTATTTCCCCATTTACCATTGGCGGACTCGATATAATACCGGCAGCAACCATGGTGCTAATAGAGCCATTGGTTACCGCCGGTGTTGTAATGAGGGCCAATGTCTCAGCGCTTGTTTTCCTCTACAGACCTCTCCAGTAACAATGTTAAATTGTAGGGATAATGATCACTTTCAGTACACTGAATGATAACAGAACAATCAATAAGTAACCTAGTGGAGCAATGTAACATTATGCAATCAATCAAAGTGCTACAATATCAGTCATGCACCTTGGATATGCTGCTGCAACATCTTCTGGTCTAACAGTAGAGCTCGAAAAATCCAGCCACATGCACCAAGCCTTTTTATAGTATTTATAAGAGTGTGCCAAATCTAAAGAGGGAATACCCCAGGCTTCATTCTGAGTATCTGACACAACAGGTATGGGTTCCAAATGGCAGTTAAAGACCAGCTTGTCATTCATGTTGGTTAGACGTGCAAGCATTGCCTTACATGGTTCTGGCTCCTGTCTAACATATACATTAAGAACGAACAGATTTGATTCCAAACAGTATTTATAGCTAACAAGTCTCTTTTTTCAGTCTCTACCAGGATAACTTCCAAGTAATACTTAGATTACACCTATATGCCACCCACCTTGGTCTGCCCAACGATCCTCTTATTGTTGGGGCCAAACAGCAGTGGCATCTCTAGAGAAGAAGTGGGACGGGCCACTTTTAATAATAATAATAATAATTTAGCATTTATATAGCTCTACGAACCGTCAAGCATCTGAGCGCTGCTTATTATTACTGCAGTATGTTGTGCTCATTTATCGACATTAGAAGGATGAAAGGCTGAGTTTAGCCCTGCCGAGATTCGAACCTGCGTCAGCACAGATGTCAAAGCGAACGTTCAGACTTTTCATATAGTATTTTTGGATGGGAACCCAATGCATCACCTTGCATCTTGAAGGTTTCCGGCTCATCAAATTGGGGCGATTTGTAAATCCACCACCTCATTTGGAGGCAAATGGACATTTGCAGATACATCTTTAAAGGCTTTACACCTCGTTCAATGGGCCTAGTGCAAATGTGTGAGGGCGCAGGACAGCTTTACTGGTTTCTGGGAAAGACTGCATTCAATTGATAATTGCCCTTAGTTATTCTTAAGAATGATTGCTATAATATCAAATCTTGCATCATAATTATCCTCTTTTCAGTCAACATTCAGGATACCATCTCCAAGCTCTGAGAGGCATCCTGCCTTGTGGCGTCTTAGGTAGTAGATGGCCTCGGTTAGCAGTGATTCCTTGTTTTCTAGTTTCCTATTAAGTAGCCACAGAATCCCCTCATAGAGATCACATTTTGCCTATCTCCTTCTGGACCATCCCTTTCTGCTATTGATTTATCTTTATTTCCATTCAGGATAGTGCTGACACTTTCTGGATCCCTCAGAACAGGTCTTGACCCATACTTTTACTTAAGTCTTTGTGGTTGATCATTTTGGTCAAAGGTGGAAAATCCTAATATTATATCTTAGTGAGTAACATTTCTCATCTGTGCAATATTGACCTGGAAGAGGGGCATGAGTCATGGATGACGTATTAATCTGCCTCTCAACAGATGGTGGATACTTCTCTACAGGGAGGTCCTCATTCGATCGTACCAGGATTCCTGGAGGTCACCAAATCAACTGCTAAGATGCATCTCTAAATGGGGTTGGAGACACCAATTCTAAAAGATATTTGTTGGAGAAATTGACAGTTTGGTGTGCCCCACAAAAATTGAAGTAAAGTGGTATGAGAGGAAAAGACTCTGGAGGAAGATCCTGGGTGTTTTTGCTACTTTTTATCCTCATTCCAATTGGGATCTCTTGTAAATTTGCCCAGTGTTTTGCCTTTTTCTTGCCGCGGTTGGCTAATAGGATCCTTTTTCCACCCAACTTGCCTCTGTAATTCCCTTCTTGGAACAAGTACCGGCCAGTCTCTAAGACTGCCTCTATAGGCCGATTCTCTGTCTCACATTCCTACTTTTTGTGTAGCAGTACTCCCGCCTTGTAGATTCTATTGGTGGAGACCCTGCCCCAAATTTCCTTTTCTGTAAAATATATTTTCTCTCTTTTGGCAGTGTATTCTTTGTGGGAGAGTATCTTTATTTGGTATTTATATTTTCCTAATGCACTACCATAAAAGTGTGTTTTGGCTAGAACAATTACCAAACGACTACCTTGTTGTTTAAACCCTGTCTCTGTGTACCACTGTCCTTGTTGTCTACCTTACTCTTTACCCATGCTCTATCCAGAACCGGGAAAGGGCAGCTAAGTGCATGGAATGGGTTTGGACTCATTTCAGACCCCCTAATAGCAGCGGGAGACCACCAAACAGACTTACCATTGCCGACACTCAGTCTGTCGGAATTACCAGCAGATTCTGAGTAATTCCCCATTCCATGGAGATGGCATTGTGAAATTCCTGGTGCCAATAATTCTGGTATTTTTTTGGCTGGAGGTAAATCAATGCCCCCACCGGCAATCTTGTGTTTGGCTGGTGCGGTAAAAGAGGCAGTGGTACTATTACAGCCACTTTTACCGGACCGGCAAAACTGTAATGAGCCCAATGTCTCCAAACTGGAGGTGAACTTCCAGGGATAGCTACAGGGTGGTGATGGGACATTCGTGTCTTTAAGTTTAAACACACAATAAAATGTAGCCTCATCACGAGTACGGCCGTGTGGGTAGAAACAGCTGTAATGCAGTGGTAATTCCATTAATGTTAATTACCTCACCACTGTACCACAAGTTTGGTGGTAAGGTGAAATATGTATAGCAAAATCGTCAGAATTGCTGCGAGCACAATCACCGCTGGCAGAAATTCTGCCGAAATACCCATGGAGTCCTAATGACTCCAAAAATAGGGACTAACAATCCCCTACCACCATTTGTAACCCTGCGGTAAATCTGTGGGACAAAATGGCAGTAACGATAATCGAGTTTGGTGGTAATTTGGCAGATTGTGCATGGTCATTAACATAGAAACGTAGACGTTAGAGAGGTCCGAGCCATCCTGCAGGGGGTGCTTTGCAATAGAGGGGTAACTGTGAAAAATGAGACAGTTCAGTGCAGGGATACTAGTGGGACATGAAATGAGCGCAGACTGGCAGACTGCAGAGCACAAAGGCATATATTCAGGAGAGAGTGGGTGTTGGGGAAGGAGAAATACTCCGGGAGGAGTGATTTCTTGCGATAGTGGAGTCCATTCCAGAAGGGAGAGAAGGTGGAGATTAAGGGCTGACTTGAATGCCAGGATGTTGGTCCTTTTAATATAATGGGCGGGGGGTTCCATTGATGGGGTATTAGGAGTGAGACGGTCAGAACATTAAGCCACTACCCTTATAACAGTTGGGTATTGGTGTCACGTGGTTTGCTGCAAGTTGCAAGCGCAACAAAATGACACGCTGCTATTTATATAGCGCTCTACAGAGAACATTTTTATTTACAGATATTATTGTCCAACCCCAAATAGGTACTTTCCAATGAAGAATGAAAGGTTGATCTTGCCTTGCGAGGATTCACACCTGCGACCTGCCCAACACACACACAATGCGGTGAGCGCATAACACATTGAGGTTCCCTACCCACTTAGTGTGGCTCTCACTACAGAATCCCAGCTGGCACTAATATACTTAACTAAAGAGATGACTAGCTTTTAAGGTTTCTTTCTTTTTAACACATTGGGCCTCAATACGACCCAGGCGCTAAAAGGCTGCGGCGCCGTTAACCTATTAGCTCCTAATTACGAGGTCCCATTGCGGGACCCGACCTTAACGGCTGGTTTTACCAGCCGTTAAAGTAGGGTGCTGCAAAGGGACCTTGGTGCTAAGTACGGTGCCGCAATTTGCGGCACCGTACTTAGCGCCTTCCCCATTCCCATTGAGCCCTATGGGGCAAAAATGGGAATGGGGAAGGGCCCATGGTGAATGGGGAATTACCGCCCGCCAACCTTGGAATGGGGCGGTAATTCCGCCATTCACCATGGCGGACCCCGGCATGGACCATGGTGCTATTAGCACCATGGTTTAGTGTCTTGGGGCCTCATTACGACCCAGGCGGTAAGTTACTACGTTTACGCCATGGTGGTTGGCGGATTTACCGCCCCATTCCAACCTTGGCGGGGCGGTAAATCCCCATTTTCCCATTTTCCCTTCCCCATTCCCATTTTGCCCCATAGGGCATAATGGGAGTGGGGAAGGCGTTAATTACGCCACCGTAAATTACGGTGGCGTAATTAACATCAAGGTCCCTTAGCGCCATGGATTTTAACACCTGCTAAAAGCAGGTGTTAAAACCTCCATGGCGCTAAGGGACCTCGTACTCAGGCGGTAAGGGTCGGCGCTGTTTACGCTGCCGTAAACCCCTTACCGCCTGGGTCGTAATGAGGCCCATTTTCTTTATCAATTCTCAGCCATTCGTTGTTAAATAAAGAGAATTGTTTTGTAGTGGACTAATTAACTCCTCTGCCTCATACCGCTTTTTCAATATTTCAGTGTGCTTGCACGTCAGAATGTCACAAGGCCTAGTAGGACTGCGACGAATGTCGCAAGGCCTAATAGAACCGCGAAGAATGTCACAAGGCCTAGTAGGACCGTGCACAATGTCACAAGGCCTAGTAGGATCGCGATGAATGTCACAAGGCCTACTAGGCCATGAAAAATGTCACAAGGCCTAGTAGGACCGCGACGGATGTCACAAGGCCTAGTAGGACCTCGAAGAATGTCACAAGGCCTAGTAGGACCGCAACAAATGTCACTAGGCCTAGTAGGACCGCGAAGAATGTCACAAGGCCTAGTAGGACCACGACGAATGTCACAAGGCCTAGTAGAACTGCGAAGGATGTCACAAGGCCTAGTAGGACTGCGACAAATGTCACAAGGCCTAATAGGACCGCGAAGAATGTCACAAGGCCTAGTAAGACCGCAACAAATATCACAAGGTGTAGTAGGACCGTGCAGAATTTCATAAGGCCTAGTAGGGCCGCGAAGAATGTCACACGGCCTAGTAGGACCACGACAAATGCACAAGGCCTAGTAGGTCTGCGAAGGATGTCACGAGGCCTAGCTGGACCGGACAAATGCCACAAGGCCTAATAGGATCGCAAAGATTGTCACAAAGCCTATTAGGACTGCAACACATGTCGCAAGGCCTAGTAGGACCTCAAAGAATGTCACAAGGCCTAGTAGGACCACGACGAATGCACAAGGCCTAGTTGGTCTGCGAAGGATGTCACAAGGCCTAGTAGGGCTGCAAAGAATGTCACGAGGCCTAGCAGGACCGCGACAAATGCCACAAGGCCTAGTATGACGCAAAGATTGTCACAAGGCCTAGTAGGACTGCAACAAATGTTGCAAGGCCTAGTAGGACCGCAAAGAATGTCACAAGGCCTAGTAGGGCCGCGATTGCATATTTACTGTTTTTGTGACTGGTATTTACTCCCCTGTTCCCTCCCCACTTTGTCTTGTGGCGCCTGGGAACACAATTCTGTTGTATAGGTGCCTAACATATGCTCAATAAATAAGTAAAATAAATAAAATCATAAAGCTACATCTGAATGCATTTTTTCTAAATGAAACTGCTCAACAGCTGAGTTATTTCCCGGATATTTACATGGTATTCTAAGTTTTAACTCTGGCATCAGCTGATCAAAGCTTATCAATCAAGTATCAAAGGTGAAGGTGGTGTGACGTTTTTGTCATAAAGCCTACATTTCTCCATGCTACGTTAAAAAGATATTGCAAGTTACCTGGGAGTTCTGTGACAGTGTAAAGGAATGTAACCTTTGTCCTTATTCATTCATTTCAATTTCATTACAACTCATGGGTGACGTGCAACATCCTTATAACACACAGCGTGGTATAGTCGTCTGGCTTCTGGTGCTGACTTAAACAATTCCACTCCCACCACCTTGCCGACAGTGCTTAGGAAAATTAAAAGGCATTACAGCAACTTCACAAGGGTCCCTCTATGTGTACTACAAATAATGCCTTTCAGGGTACCCTATGAGACAAGTCCTATCTCTATGTTCATCATGGGGAGATGTGGAGGGAGAGGACCAAGCTGTGGAAAAGCAGCACAGGATCCCACAGGTAAAGAGGCGCAAGGAAAAACACTCCTCATTACGACCCAGGCGCTAAATAGGTTAACGGCGCCGTAAAAGGCTGCGGCGCCGTTAACCTATTAGCACCTAATTACGAGGTCCCTTTGCGGGACCCGACCTTAACCGGCGGTGCCGTACTTAGCGCCTTCCCCATTCCCATTGAGCCCTATGGGGCAAAAATGGGAATGGGGAAGGGCCATGGAGGAAGGGGGAATTACCTCCCCGACAACCTTGTAATGGGGTGGTAATTCCCCCTTTCTCCATGGCGGAGTCGGTAATTTACCGGCATGGACCATGGTGCTAATAGCACCATGGTCTTCCGCCAGGTTCGTAATGAGGCCCATATGTTGGAGCAGCTGTAAGTGGGTGGCTGAGAAACACCATCCAAGCAAACGAGTGCAAAGAATTGACTTTTGGTCTTCTTGTTTTTGTTTTTTTAATAAGATTCTTATCATTGCCCCACCTAATTAAGTTGCTCTTCTGCACACACACACACACACACACACTACACTGAACACACATATTGCACAAAGAAAACTGCTTACAAGCAGGCATATGTGTAAGCGCTTCCCTCTATGGTACAATATAGTAGATGATATTCCATGACGATTCAAGCATCTCCACCTGCATGAAAACCCAATATGGGTGGGGATGCATGCAGTTCCGTCACAGAGTAGGAGAGAGGATAGACCTCCTATGCTTCCTTCAGCATCACCACAAGGATTGATCTTAATTTACTGGTGGTAACATTGATCAAAGCCCAACCCCAGTGTGCTCAGTGATCATCATATCTCACTGTCAGTCCATGATAGACTGTGCATAAGAAACACTTGTGTATAAATGCCATATCATATCACATCATGACAGATGGGATGTGCGCAGGGGGCGGTCTTGCAGAAGTTTTCTGCAGCAACATTAATGAGGAATTCTCTTGACTCTTATGGAACGCTGACATTAGCAGTGTTCTCTGAAACATATAATAGGCCTTATTACAAGTGTGGCGGTGTGGAATGCTGCACCGCTGTACTACAAGCTTTGTGGTAACAATTTAGCAAAATCTGCCAGTGGTAAATCTGCTGAAATCCCCATGGCGTCCTATGCACCCAGAAAATGGGGATTAACACCGCCCTACCACCAGTTGTAATCCCATGGTAAATCTGCGTGTACAAGTCTCGGTCACAGCAATCGTGGTGGTGGTGGATATTTGGTGAATTCTCCACCGAATTATCACCAAACGCATAAGCAGGCCCTCAAAAAGGTGTAATGACAAAAAGCTAATGCTACCTCCCTTTAGCAGTGTGTGGTGATGCTTAGTGACAGAGAAATATATTTTGACAGCAAAACAAGTTAGACATTTCACCTAGACCTACAAGTCTTTTAGGGCCTCACATGGAGACCGTACACGCAATAGAACCACGACGACTAATGGAAATATTTTGCAGCTATTTTTGCTAAACTAAGCCACCCTAACGCGTGATTTTAAAGTTCTCTAATGCAGCACTCATTTAACAGGAATTGCAAGAGGGCAGCAAGCACCTCAGCGTGATTAATGCACAAGGGCACTTGCTGATAAATGTTGGCCTCTGGTAATAGGATTGCTAATGGGATGCGACACCTACCGAGCACCATGGGAGAAAGGGTCTGTTGGCAGTCGGAGTGCATGTCAGGAGGAAAAGCGAATCCAACAGCCAAAGACCTCAGGCCAGTTTGCTTGAATTAAATGTCAGGCAGATTTTGCAGAGAAGCTCTTCACATCACTTGACCCTGAAGATGACAACCAGCACGCACTTTATGTGGTGCTTGTTTCAACCCTTACATTTATGTCACTTTTACGAAGGTCGTATGGCGGTGATTGTGAGAATGTGCTGTGTTATAGAATCATTGAACACTGGAGTTGGAAGAAGCCCCACTCATTTTTCATTAATTAGTCAGCAAGGTGTAGGATCTACTGCTATCATGCATTTGTGACGCTGACCTTTTTTGGGGCCATTCGGTTGAAGAACTGGAAGAGGCCCCCACAACGCCATTGTATATAATGCTCGACTTTCAGGTGGTATCCACCACTATAGTAAATGTCAGACTCTGCTGCGGCATTCAGTCGACAAAGGAGTTGAAAGAATACCTGTGAATCCCCATGAATCCCTATGAATCCGCAGTGTACACCCCCCTCAGATTTGGTATAGAACCGACCGATTAAGTAACTGTGAGAAGGTGCTCAGTTATAGAACCTTTGGATGACAGAGTTGGTAGAGGGGTCATACACCGTCATCAAATACAGTGCTGGGCGTTGATGCAGGATTTATGGTCATAGCAATTGCGAGGCACTACGGTTTTATTGAACCATCCAATGGTACATTTGTGAGAGGTCCCATGTGTCATCATGGTATACAGTGATCAACTTTCACTACATTAACAGTTAGGCTCTCTTGCCTTTTTAGGATCCTCAACAGCAGACACTATGGCCCTCATTACGATGTTGCGGGTATGCCGCTGGTGCTACCGCCGGCCTACCGGCAACCTCGGATAACCGTTTCTGCCGCCCGATATCCCGGTAATATCCCGGGATATTATGAGCGGTGAAGGAACGATAAGTTGTCATTCCCGTGGAGTCCCAGAGTCCCAGAGGACTCCACGGGAATGGGAACACTGAAACTCTAGCACCGTTACTAATGGTGGCAGTGCTGCAGGAAAAATCTGCTAGCAGGGGTTTGAACTACTGGCATTTCAGGCCTGCTGGTAGTTCACTGCCCCTACTGGCTGACTTGTTGTTTGCCGGCCCGGAAATATGAGGGCCTATGTATCTACATATCCAGAACAAATACCTTTATTGCTATACAAATCAATTTGCCAATGTATTATTTGACATCTTGCAGTGATGAGTAATAATCTTTGGTGTAGGGTCCATCAGTATAGTAAATGTCTGATGGTTTCATTGGTAAAGGGCTTTTACATCATCATAAAGTACAGTCATCGACTTCTGTGTACATTCCATTGCCATAGCAACTGAGAGACACTGCTGTGTTATTGAATAGATGGATGGAAGAGTAAGAGGAGGTCCCTTGTATCATTATAGTGTACAGCTCTTGACTTTTTTGCAGAATATACTGCCAAATTAACTGTTAGACACTCTCATGTTTTAAGACCATCAAACAGAAAACCTAGAGCATGCATTGTGTGTCCACATATTCAGAAAACATCTCCTTAGTGATATGAATATCATTTTCTGTGCTTAGTTGACACCTTGCTGTGATAGCGGGCAGTGTTGGTCTAGGATACTAGGTGTAGGATCCTAGTCACTCATCACTGCCGAGTTATTGGGCCATTAGACAGTAGAGATATAATGCATCATCATCATCACGTACAGTGCTCGACTTTGGCGTAGGAGCCATTGCTTTAGGAATTGTGAGTTCGAAGAGCATCAGCATCTTGTTGAGCATTTGGTTTTGCTCTAGGATCTATCACTATGGTAACTGCCAGGTTCTGCAGTGATATAAGATCATTGAATGGAATAGTTGGAAAGGGCCCCATGCATCGCGTTTTATTTATTTTTTACGTTACTCACCTTTGGTGTAGAACCCATTGACTTAGAGTTTGTGAGACACTGTTGAGTTACAGAATCATCTTGTGGTAGAGTTGGTAGCAAGTGCATGTATAATCCTCTTACAGTGCTCAACTACAATGCAGGCTCCGTTACCATAGTAAGTGAGAGACACTGCTGTGTACTAGTGAAGG